>NC_062290.1:68073537-68376567 GCF_902655055.1 Lutra lutra | reverse complement strand
GGAGTCATCAGGGAGACTGGCTAAACCACCATACAGAGTGGACCTCATCCTCAGGGCGGTGGGGAGCTGACAAAGGGTTCTGAGAGGGAGGGGCATAGCATATGTGGATACACAATTCATCCAACAACTGCAGCTGCTCTGTGATAAATGGATGGGAGGGGACAAGACTGGAGGCAGGGACACCAGTGACGTGGTTGTTGTGGCCACCCAGGAGTGGGATGAGAGTGGCCTATTGACTGGCGGTGATTGTGAAGTAGGACCCTTTCCAGCCAGTAACTGGAAATGTGCATAAGGGCAGAAGCAAGAGTGGGACTAACTTTGAAACATTGAGAAATCTAGTACATAGTACTGCATTCTTCTTGGTTTTGGTTTGTTTGTTCACTTCCTTGGAAAACTAATGTAGAAATGTCCCTTTGGCTTCAGTTACCTGAGCAGAGGGTTTTGGGCATTGCCAAACCCTCCTTTGTGGATAGAGTTGCTCTGATCGCTGTGTTCTGAAGTGGGAGGAGGGAATTATGCAGAAGGCCAGGGCCATGCCAAGTTGTGAGGGGCATTTGGGAAGAGAAGCCTGTCTGTGTGTACCCAGCGAAGCCAGAGCAGAGCTCCAGTGCTGCTTAGCGCTACTTCTTCCCGACAACCTTCTCTCTATGTCTCTTGGAGGGTCCCTGGGCCCAGAACCCTTGTCTGGAGATTCAGAAACTCTACTTAAAGGAAAAGAGTCTCCAAAAAACTTCTTCCTGGCCTTTCTCAACTCATGAACACTCTATCGAGGTGTGTCTTATTTTCCCCTGAGATTTCCCCCTCAGATTTGGGGGGGGGGTGTCTGTGCTCGGGTTTGACCATGGGGGTCTCTAACACTAGGCTATTCAGATTTTGTCTTTCCTACCTGGCCCCTACTACCTTTCCTGAAACCCATGATGGGTTTGCTAGAAATAATGGAATAGAAATGAATGTTTGGACAGGACATAACCATTTCTCTGTTAGAAGGTACTGATAGAACAGAGAAAAGTGGGGAGAAGGGAACTCATTTCTTTGGCATTTACAGTGTGCCATATACTGTGTCAGGAACTTATTTATATTATCTTATTTAGTCTTTGAACACTCATGCAAAGTAGTTATTGTCATCTGCATTATTTTGATGGGGAAATTAATGCCCATAGAGTATAAAGGCTTGGCCAAGGGCACATAGTTGGGAAGCTGGGGTTACTCCCTATTGGGGCTCTTTCTGCTAGGTTAATTGTCTTTTTGAAATTACAAACTTGCATTTCAACCTCCTCACTGTTACCTTGGGGATCTGAAAAGATTCCTGTAGCTTCTAAATCAACTAAGTGATTTCTGGAGGGCAGCTTTTGCATGAGAAAAACCTAGCTAATTATTTATTTCAGTGTTTCTGGGATGCAGGCCCTATGCTAGGCCACTTACAAAACAATTTGGGATTACAAACATGTCTCACAGTCCCATTCTAGCTCTCAGTGCCTGGGAGGTCAGTTGACATCTTTAAACAATCAAATTGCCAACAGAACGGATGAATTTAACTCTTCTTTCTGGAGTGAGAAATTTGGGGGGAGGGTCCATGTCCTAAAGATTTGCTGAGCAAATGATAAAGAGAAAAAAGAGGTCCTAAAGCTTGAATATTTTGGAGGAATTCCCAATTTGTCCGATTGTCAACGAATGAATTAAAATACAGGGACACCTGGGTGGCTCAGTTGGTTAAGCTGCTGCCTTCGGCTCAGGTCATGATCCCAGGGTCTTGGGATCAAGTCCTGCATCTGGCTCCTTGCTTGCAAGGAGCCTGCTTCTCTCTCTGCCTCTGCCTGCCACTCTGCCAGGTTGTGTGTGCTCTCTCTCTCTCTCTGACAAATATATAAATAAATAAAATCTTGGAAAAAAAAATAAAATACATAATGTAATAGTAGGGTCACTCCTCCTTCTTTGACACTGAAAACTCCCTCCAAGCTCTTTCCTTCTCTAGAGGTTTTAAAGGCAAGTCCTCAAGGGGTAGGGGACTAAAGAGTAAAATCCTGCTGGAGGCTGATCTTTGCGTGGAGATCTCATTTGGACTCACAGATTTTTAGTCCAATACTTGGTTTTGTATCCATAGGTGGTCACTGCATTCGTTCTTTTTGCTATTTGTTCCTCGTGCCTAATCTCCCACTCCCACCTTCCCTCCACTCGGGGCCACAATGATAAACTGAGCTATTTAGAAGTAAAGCTGGTTTCTGCCAAGAGTTCGTCACTACCGAGAGCCCGCAGAGCCTAGCTTTGATCTGTGTGTCCCTCCCTTCTTCTTCCACTTTTTTTACTTTCTGCCCCTTCCCCAACTTTAATTTTAGTACAGGTGCTTAGTATAAATTCCAGCATTTAATAAATACAGTTGTGGAGGGGCAGCCGGGAAACACAGAATGTTGTATCCCCCGTTTATGAGAACCATCCCTTCCCCCACCATGGGGAAGCAGTCCCGTCCGTGGTACCTGTGGCCCCTGACGCGGAGGAGCCGGGCCGGTGCGCAGGCGCGGGCAGAGCAGCCCGGCCGTGCGCAGGCGCAGGTGGAGCAGAGCCAGAGTGTGCATATGCCTGGACAGTGGGAGCTTGCTGCTCTCACAGGTGATGCTCTCCGCCTGCGTTCGCTGACTTGTTTCTCCACGGGGTATTGTTTTCTTTCCACAGACACACAGCACCGGGATTGTCCCCATCATCTGGGAACCAGGTGTCAATGACACTTTCCCGGTGTTTCCTCAGGGTCTTCTCACATGCACTGTGACTTTCCAGATTGGGAAATTGCTTTCTCGATGGTGCCATTTATCATTTGAAGGACACAACTGTGTGGCCAGATGAAAATGTACCCCACAGCAGATTTTCAAGGAATAGCAGAAATTACTCCAGATTTGAGGCAGAATTTCTAACTGCGGCTAACATTTTATGAGAAGGGAGGCATTTTCTTAGGGGTGGTGGGTCTCTGGGATTCCCATATGCCATTTCCAACCTCAGTGTTTTGACTCAACACTTGAGTTTGTTTTCATAAGGGCATTTTCCAATCCCAGACGATCACAGCCATGGAGCTAAAATGATTAGAATTATAATGACTAGCTTCCAGGCGGCTGCTGGAAAGCCTCCAGAATCCGCGTTTACAGGAAAACCCCGAAGCCAGAAGCTGGGCACTCGGGACGTCCTGAGAGCAATGAGGATGCCCATCCGGGTCTTGAGGTCTAAGGTGAGGGGGCTGGAGCAGCAGCCCTCACTGGCGTCCGGCTTTGGAGCAGCGGCTGATAGCGCTCTCCCCTCCTGCTTTATCTTTCAGTTAATGACCAGCCACAGCGGCCCTGCCGTGAGTTGCTGCCACTGCCTCCACGGGCTCCTGAGCCACACGCGTCTGCTGGGGTGCTAGCAGCGGTAACATGGCTTACTGGCCTCAGCTGAGGTTGCTGCTGTGGAAGAACCTCACTTTCAGAAGAAGACAAACAGTAAGCTTGGGATTCTCCGGTGCGGGGTGGTGGGTTGGGGTGGTAGTGGTGGGGGAGCAGTGTTCTCCCTTGCTTTTCTTCATGGTTTCGAGTTAGGGGTGGGAGGAAGGAGGAGAGGGAATCCTCTCGGTTTTCTCAAAGGGACCGGATGACTCTGGCCCTGGTGGGCACAGGTCCATGTGGTCCTGAAGTAGCCCTATTGCTTATCAGAGAGGGAAGATTAGGAGCCAGGCAGAAACGTTAGCTTTAGTGTGCGCTAGTGCCCAGGCATGGGTTCTGACCTCTGGAATCTGTCATAGAGTTGCCTCTGAGCATCCCACTCTTTCCCTTTATTGCAGCCCTGGGGGTCCGCTGGCTCTGCAAGAGCACCCAAGGGCCCATCTGTTTCTGGGAGGTGGGAATGAAGTGAGTTAAGTGAGTTAAGGGCCCAGCTCCTGTAGAGACTGGTTCTCTTCGTGTCTGTGTGGACTCTCTCAGCTCTGACTGCAAGCCGGGAGGAATATAAAACTGAGATTTGTTTGATTTCTGTGGAGGTTCTAAGCCATTCATTTCCTGGATGGGACACAGAATTCTTTGCGTAATCCTGAGAAGATTATCTTTAATGCTTGGGCGAATGGTATTTTTACACAGAGGAAGGGGAAGGCTGTGAGGCATGGTGAACTCCCTGAAGCCCAGACATTAGCTCTTGGCTTGTCTAGCTCCAGATACTCTTGGACACTCCATTTAGTGTCCTGGGTTTAGCTGTACTGACTTGTAGTTGGCCTCTTTTTTCCCTTTTCTTTAAAGTTACATTTATTTATTTTAGAGAGAGAGAGATTGCACGCAGGGGCTGGGGGCAGAGGGAGAGGGAGAGAGAATCTTAAGCAGAACCCCTTGCTGAGCGCCGAGCCCAACATGGGTGTCTCTCTCTTATGACCCTGAGAGCATGACTTGAGCCGTAATCAAGAGGCAGACACCCAACCGACTGAGCTGCCCCTGTAGTTGGCTTCTAAATCTGTTTCCCGCCTTGCCTTTTTTTCTGAGTTCTAAGCCTGTGTCCCCACTGAGCTATCTTAAGTAGGCTTAACACGTCTATAACCAAAATGATAACCAAAATGATCATCTTTCTTAGACTCAAAGAACCATAAGAGACCTTTGAGAGAACTTAGTGTTTCTCAAACTAGCATAATGCTTGGACCTTCTTTAAAGAACAGAAGGTCTTTAAAGAACAAGGTCTCCTTGTGTTCATGAGATTTCTTTTTTATTGTAATGTTACTTAAATGTGTACACATGTGAAACATCTGTACTTATAGGTCATTACACAACCATACAACCCATGCATACTTACAAAGGAAATGCAAGCAAAATTGCAAAACCAATACAATCCAAATTCACATTGTTAATATAGTAAGACAGCTGCCTGGACAGTCTATATTACTATGTGCTAATGATTCCATTCTTCAACCACTTTTCTAGTGACCTTCATTTGATGTCATTTGGCTTTCATTTGGTCCAATCTCATCATTTATAAATTGTGTCTACATCTGTTCCTTTCTCATTAGTCTGCTACACTTATATTGGTGCCAACACAATCACAGACACAAATACAAACTTGGGCTTTGAAATCTTGTGTCAGAAGTAGTTATAAAGTCGGCATTCAGAAAATTCAGTTATGTTTATTTGAATTTGTTTAGATGACCATTGGAATGAAGACACAAAATGTTTAAAATCCTCACAGAGGCCTCATATTTAATCCCTCAGGAGTATATATTCTAGTTTGAGAAACAATGTTGTTTTTTTTTTTTAAGTCCTTAATTTTTTTTTTTTTTTAAATTTTATTTGTCAGAGAGAGAGAGGGAGAGAGAGCGAGCACAGGCAGACAGAATGGCAGGCAGAGGCAGAGGGAGAAGCAGGCTCCCCGACGAGCAAGGAACCCGATGCGGGACTCGATCCCAGGACGCCGGGATCATGACCCGAGCCGAAGGCAGCTGCTCAACCAACTGAGCCACCCAGGCGTCCCCTCAAGTCCTTAATGTTATAGGTAGGGATCTGAATCTTAAGGTCACCAACTAGAGAGTGGAAACTAGAATCTATGTATTCTATCTGTCTTGGTGATAATTGTAATCATAAAATATAACATTATTATATAATATAATAAAAGCAAACACTTAGAACGAGTTTCCATGTGCTAAGCACTTAAGTGGGTTATTAATTGGTTGAATTCTTTAGAACCCCATGAAATACTGTTTTTTCCTGTGTTGTAACTGGGGTACTTGAAGTACAGAGAGAGATTAAGTAATTAGTCTGAGGTCTGCACCACTGGTCAAATGCAGGGTTCAAATCTAGATGACCTGACTTTAGCATTGGTGCTCTAAATCACTATGTCAAATTGCTTTTCAGTAGTATCATTATTTTTTCTATTTTCAGTCTCAAAATCTTGACATTTCTGGCCTTTTCCTCGCCTCTGCTCCTGTTTCTCAGAGCTGTTCCCAGGTCTTGGTGTTTCCAGGTCCTGTGTGTTCATCACCTGTCCTGACTTCTTAACTACTGCCTCTTCTCATCCTGGTGGCAGCAGCTCACATGATGGGGAACTGTCTCAGTCATAGTGTGTCCATTAGCCACTGAGAGATGGAAATAATAGTATTATCTTAGCAATGAAAGTAGGGCTCTAGGATAGTCTGGCATAGACCTCTCATTTTACAGATAAGAACACTGAGACGCAAAGCAGAGAAGGGATTTCCCCAACATCAAGCAAGGACTCAGGAGCACAGGGGCCTGGAATAGGAGATGGGGTTGGGCTATCCAGACTAGTCTGGAGCTTGCTTCTTCTAGCTTAGTATCGCTTGTGGGTTTAAAAAGAGTTAGGATTAGAGAGATAGGCAGGCTTAGGGAAAGGCGATTTGTAATCTTACGGAAGTTTTTGTTGGCGGAAGTAAAGATACAGCATCCTGACTCAAAAGGGGTTTTCTAGGTGATACACCACAAGCCTACTAGCTTGTCCTTCCCTTCCTGATATCTAAAGAAAACATATTTTGCTGAACCAGAAAAAAAGGTGGTTTACTTCAGATTACAGATGCTTAGATTGTCAGAACTGGAAAGATCTGATCTGCCCTTTGTCCAGTTGATGGAACCTGGAATTCCAGGCAGAGGGGCAGGGGTCCAGAGTGGGTTAGTCATGGAAGGAGCACCAGAACCAGTTTCTTGGTGGCCCTATAGGCTTTTTTTTTTTTTTTTTTGGACTTTGTCTGCACTGAAAGTTTAATGCCCATGGATCTTAAGCTACTTCCCAACCCACCTGGCTTGGATTTCTGGATTATTTTTGAGACAATGGGACCTGTTAAGGGTTTTGGTGCCACTTTGTTAGCTCACATAGTCAGAACCAACTCTGTCCACTAAGACAGGAGAAGAAGTTCCATGACAAATCTTGCCTACAATGTATGGAAGACCATTGCTTATTTCCCATTTTCTCAGATCCTAGAGTATACACACTTGGGCCTAGAGCCTGGCACCCAGGATATGCTGAAAACATATTTGCTGAACGAGTGGTGAGTGTGTCCAATGGGCCATCAGTTTGCAGGTCTCAAGGAGGCTCCCCTGTTGTAGAGGCCTTGTGTCCTACTGCCGGGAAGAATGTTTGAAAGCTGGGTGCTGAACAGTACATCCCAGAATAACCCTGTGGAAAGCCAGCATTTGCCCTTTTTCTCTGTCTCCTTGTTTGCTGATGAAGCCTGGGGATCTCTCTTGTGCCCCCAATTGTCCCCTTCATGGGGACCATCAACCAGGGTTAGCTTTCCGTTGTTTCTGTTGGGCAAAGAATACATTAAGTTACGAAAGTCGGGGGCAAAGCTCAGTTTGGGTCCAAAGTAACGGTTAACTTGTGTGGGTGGCAGTCTTTCAGCACAAACAGGGCTTGGGACAGGAAGGGCGAGGGGCTTCAGAGTTTTCAGGATCCTCATCTAGTTTCAGGCTGAGCCAAAGGCCAAGGTCCCATGGAACAGATGGGAGCCTGGGGCCATATGGTCTCTCTCTTGTGCCTTTGCTATTGTCTCCGTGAGATCTGATTAGCCGTGTGGCTGGGAAAATAGGTAATTCTAATTTTTGCATGGAATATCAGTATTTGGACATTGGTTAATGACAAGGAATAAACTATCAAATAAATAAAAATGAAAACTCCTCATTTAAAAGCCATTAGAGAATTTTCCAGGGCAGATGAAAAATTTCTACATTCCCTCCCCACTTCCAGTTCCAGCTGATGCATTTCTTCCTTGTCCTTGTTCCTGGGCTGGTAGTGACGGTTCAAATCCAGATAGTAATTCTAATTTTTATTCAATTCTAATTCAGTTCTACTTCCAGCATGGCCACCATGTGCCTCAATGGCTGAGGGAAACCCACTTCTCTTGAGTTTTAGTTTTGTATTCTGTGGAATGAAGAAAGTTAGAACCCATAGCCATTTATTGTTTCATTTGGATACATATTTACAGAGCACCTACTACATGTGGGGGAGTGTGCTGGGTGTGTGGTGATGAAGTGGACAGACACGATCCTTGTCCTCACAGAGCTTACTGTTCAGTGAGGGAAGCAGATATGAGACTCATGATCCCGATGTAAAAATAAAATAATAAACTGTATCAGGTGTTAGGAAGACAATAAATCAGACACACTGTGGCACTGTGTTAGATACCACGAGGCTATGGGTAGGGACTTAATTTAGGATGGAACATTATGACAGGTAAGCCGAGAGCTCTGAAGATAAAGCTGGGGAAGATCAGGAGCTCAGAGATGAGGAGCACCATATTCCTAGAGAGATAGAAGGTGTGAAGGCCATGGGGCCCAATGTGTGCTCCTGAGTCAAGTAACAGAAAAGCCAGTGGCTCTGGTGGGGTGAATGAGGACTGGCTAGGGATGAGTTGGGGACTGGCAGTTCCAGATCATGCCTGGCGTTGGAGCTGGGAAGGGCAGTTGAATTTTATTTTATGTGCAAAAAAAGTCTCTGAGGTGGATGGGTCATGATTGTGAGGGTCGGATTGTGTGGTCCTTGGCACTGAAGGGACTTGAGTGACAATAAGCCAAAGGAGATAGTTGTGATCATCACTTGTATATGTACCATTTTATGTTCTGTTTTCTTCTTTCATTTAACGTTATTTGGTGTGTATATTCCCATGTTTTCAAATAATCTTCATCGTTATAATACTGATTTTTGATATGTAGACTGTGTTTTATAGTTTTGAAATGCTTTTATATCCATTATCTTCTTAAGTTTCAAAGCAGTTCTGAGAGATGTGCATTAAAATTTCTGTTTCACAGGTAAAGAAAGTATTTTAACTTAGGAAGTTAGTAAGAGAAGGATCTTTTGGCCCAAAATCTACCATTGCAGAATGCCACTGACATTCCTGGTAGTTTTATAGTAGTTTTAATTTGAGAAATTCATACCCTATTGCCAACATTTGAATGCTTATTTATTAACTCTCTGGACTTCAGTGTCCCCATCTGTAAAATGGATGCAAAAGCATATGGGGGTCACTAGAGCTGGGTTCCACTGCTAGTGCACTCTCTTACAAGGTTATGGGTGATAACCTCTCCAAATCTTAGCTTCATGGTAACAGTTCATCCTATCTCAGAGTCATTATGAGAATTAAATATTAGAGATGAGATATCTAAAAATACCTGGTATATAGTAGGTGCTCACTCTTGACTGTAAATATTATAATTCATGTTACTTCTGTGGAACCAGTTGATGTTTTGTGACCTTGCCACTGAATGCGGTCATTTCCCAGCTGGGTCACCTGCTCTGTCAATGCCGTGTGGCCTCTGGAGTTCGGCAGAACTAGCAGTTAATCCTAACTCTGCCTCTGTCTCCATTACTTACCCCTCCTTGAGCTTTAGCCTTGCCACACATAAAATGGTGACAATAATGGCTCCTGTATCACAAGGTTGTTTGGAGAATTGAATGAAATAATCCATATGTAATGTGCCTACTACATATTGGACTCTAAATAAATAAATGGTAGCTACTATTTATCCTAAATGTACAAATGTTAGCTTCTGAGTGCCAAGGTTGATAACTTATTCATACTCTTCATTTAATTTTGTTTTAGTTTTTTTCTGAATTCATTATTCTTTTCTGACTTTATTCACAGCCCATTTGTAAAAATGGCGTAATTGTTAATATTTGTAAGTGATTTTATTTAGCTGTATGCTTGTAACATACAATTTTGTGTTTTGGTTTTTTCACTTAATATTACATGGTTAATAGTGTCTGTGTTTCATAGATGTAATGACAGTGTAATACATTGTCCAGTAGGTGTACTGTAATTTAATAATTTCCCCAGTGTTGTGCAACTAAGTTGTTTCCAATATTTTGCAATTATAGTGTTTCAGTGGATGAATAACTTCATGTATATAGCTTTTTGATATTTTAAATTCAATTCTGTAGGATGACTTCCTATACGTATTACTTGGTCAAAGGGGATAAATATGTCTTTTGACTACATATGGGCAAATTGCTTTCCCAGAGGGCTCAACTGATTTATATTTCCATCTTTATTATTTTATAAACTTCAGTTCATTCTCTTTCTCAACATTTTTTAAGACTTTCTGTGTGGCAGGCTTAGTGAGAAGAAAGTGACAGTGTGAGAGAAAGTCCTTTTTAAATAGGGCCCCTGCTGTGCCAAGTGCTGGTGAAGTCCGGGTGTACCTGGGAGACTCCAAGGAGGGACTTCCAACTCGCTGGTAGAAGAGACCAAATGTCATTTGAAAGCTTGGAGATTTCAGTATGTGTTGCCTCTTTGGGATTATGTATAGAAATATTAGGAAGAACAGCCATGTCTTTGGTCTTGGAGACCCCATTGACAGCATGCTTTCTTCCAAAGAGGGACCCATTTATACCTCCCCATCTCCTCTCCCCCCATGTTGCTGTGTGGTATCAAATAGTATAAATTATTCTTCATGGTTATATGATAGCAGTGGATTTTTGTTCCATTCAAGAAGTAATAACATGCTTATTATGGAAGATCTGGAAACACAGGGAAGTATTTTAAAAAAAAATCACTTGTGTTTTTATCACCCCATGACATCTACTATTATCATCTTTGTATTTCCTTCCAAAAAGAAGATTTAAAAAAGAGTTTAATGGGTAATCATATCAAAGGTCTTTGGAAATTAAAAATGGGTTATTTAAAATACCAAAATGCAATAACAAATGATAAACAAAAAAGCAAACACACTCTGAAGTACCAGCAAGAGCAGAGAGTTTAATTATGATCTATTCACAGTATGGAATATCAAAGTGGCCGTTAAAATTCATCTCTTAAGAAAATATTTTATGTCATGGAAAACACCCCCATTATAATGTTAAATGAAAAAGGAAAATGAGAAATTATATGTACTGTATGGTGCAGTTTTGTAGGTAAAAGTATTCATGTATGCATAGAAAAAAATACAAAAATATTAATAGAGGGCATTGTTAGCTCAGTTTACTAGGGATTGTCTTTGGAAAGTAGGATTAAGGGTGATTCGTATATAGTTTTTTCTACTTTTCTAGAATTTTTTAATTTTAAGTTTTCCACAATAAAAATATATGGACTTAAAGATCAAGGGAAAAAATTCTGTTTGAAAAAAAAAAAAGGGAGGATTTCAGGCCAGTGTTCTATTGACTTTGTGGCTCTGCAGCCACAGTTATAATTACTCTTAACCACAAGGCCCCCTGACTCTTCTGGGCTCTTTGGTGTGCATCCTAATTAGAACCTCAGGATCTAGAAATGACGGGAATGGAAGAGGTGAGAGCTTCAGGCAGTGTAGCTAGTTTTCTGAACACCCCTGGTTCAATTAAATTATATCTAAAGATTTCCATCCTGTCCCTGGGCTTATTTATCCCTTGGTAACTCACTGAGGCAGGGTTTAGGTTTAGAGACACCACATTGTTTCAACTAGAGTGGATGGTGCTCACCTGTAAGTTTAATGATCTTCTAACCCACTGGAGAAGATGGTACTGAGACCTTGCTAGACAGGGAAGAAGAACTTTGCACTTTTCTCAGCTCTTTGCAGTCCCGGAGGCACAAAGGTCCATATGGAACCCTGTGTCAATTTCCATTGTCCTTTGGTGCCCTCTTCTCAGCCCAGTGTGTGTGTGTGGGGGGGCACCTTTGTGTGCAGTTAAAGGTACAGAGGTGGTGTGTTGAGCACAGCAGTTTGCCCCACCCCCTTCTTTCCACTAAGGGTCTTTCCTTACCTGACACAGCTGGAGGCCTGGGAATACAAAGCGGACTCAGTGCTTGCCTTCAGGGTGCTCCTGTTGCCTGAGGCAGCCAGTGATAGATGATTTCAGGCTGGAGGAAAAGGCTCTGGGAGGAATATGCATGGGTTACTGTTACAGGAGAAGGGTTTCTCACTCAGCCTGAGATTTGAGTAAAGGAAATGGTGCTGGAGTATTCTGTAGAATGGTAATGAGCCAGAGGAAGCAGGATAGGAGGGGTTTCCCATTCTTAAGGAGTACACAGAGGTATGGAATGCAATGAGAACTGCAAACAATTCAGTGTTGTTGAAGCTGGGAGAGTG
The DNA here is from genome assembly GCF_902655055.1 of Lutra lutra. Lineage (NCBI taxonomy): Eukaryota > Metazoa > Chordata > Mammalia > Carnivora > Mustelidae > Lutra > Lutra lutra. The sequence continues at coordinate 68,364,574 of NC_062290.1, read as the reverse complement.
GTGGCAAAGGCTGGAGAGGCCATCAGTTGTTTAATTAACAACTGTGGGTTTCCCAAAGGCGAGTAGAGTTAAGCATCCATGTTATTTTTTAAATGCACAGTGCTCTGTTTTATTTCCCCCTCAGTGTCAGCTGTTGCTGGAAGTGGCCTGGCCTCTGTTTATCTTTCTGATCCTGATCTCCGTTCGGCTGAGTTACCCACCCTATGAACAACATGAATGTAAGTATTGAGCATCCCGCTGGAGACTCTACTGGCATGCGACATTCAGGAGTGGACATAGACTACATTTGACCTGTTCTAAGACACTATCTTTAGGAAACACTGCACATGGTTTGGAATAGAAACTCTTCCAATTTTTTTGATAAGGTGTGAACTCAGGAAACCATTTTCAGTCCTAGCCAATGGTAATAACAGTAATTATAATAAAAGCCAACATCTGTTTCATACATTTTAGATCATGAAAGTAAAAGCTTACTGATAAGTCAGAGGATGGTGATTAAAAGAGCCCCCTGAGACCGTGCCTTAACTCAGTTGTCATGTGGACCTGCCAGGTTTTTTTCATGTCATTATGTCTTAATTGCACAGTTGTAAATCAGGGAAACATATCATTTTTTTTTTTAAGATTTTATTTATTTATTTGACACAAGTAGGCAGAGAGGCAGGCAGAGAGAGAGGAGGAAGCAGGCTCCCTGCTGAGCAGAAAGCCCGATTCGGGGCTCGAACCCAGGACCTGGGATCATGACCTGAGCCGAAGGCAGGGGCTTAACCCACTGAGCCACCCAGGTGCCCCGAAACATATCATTTTAAGCATCGTTTGTATAGAATTGCTCAGATTGAGCAATATGATTTCATTGGATTGTTGTAACAACCTTGTACAATAGACCCTCATTGTTAGCATTTACTTTAATTTCTTGATAAGTAAATTGGGGCTCCAAAAATTTCAGGGAGTTGCCCGAGGTCACACATCTAATAAGTGGCTCAGATGAAATCGAGCCCTGATCATCTGACTCCTGGGCCTGTATTTGGATGATGGCCGGTATAGTGGAGGGTAGAAAATACAGTAGTGGCTAAGAACACAAGCTCTCCACGTCAGGTGACCTGGGTTTGAATCCTGGCTTCGACACTTAGTAGGTATATCACCCTAGGCAAGTGACTTCGCTTCTCTGTACCCGAGTGTCCCGAATTCTATCAAAAAGGAATAACAACAGCTATCCCACATGGTTGTCCTGAGTGTCATTCTGTCATCACCATCTCTGTCTCCTGGCTCTGCTCATTGGATGGACTGTCTGCAGAAATGTGCCTGTTTGAAGGGTCAACATTTATGTGGGAAGTTTCCCTGGGACCTCTGTTCCATTGCTTCCATGTCTTTTCCTACCATTAGCTAGCTCCGCTCACAGCCCGCCAACTGCACCAGTTTTTGCCAGGATACTGTTCTTCATGGAGGAGATAGGGTTAGGGTCACCTTTTAATTGTGTTCTTATCCTGGTCCCAACTCTCTCACAGCACACACTGGTAGTTATTTACCTGCTAATTTGCTAATATAGCATATACATTTTCAAGTTTTAAAAAAACCCCTAAAACCACAAAAACCACAAAACCTCAAGAACATTCTATTACATGCGATTTTCTGATTTTGCCAGAAAGGAAAAGAGCATAAAATGAAATACACACTCAATTTGTGGACCTGGGAGGGAATTCTGCTTTCTCTTTTGGTGCCCCAAAGATTAATGAACAAATGCTTATTTGATTTTATTTTAGCATTACCCTAAGCTTCACTGAAGTACAGTGTTAGGGTTTTAGGGAAAACTCAGCCTTTTTATCAGCTAGGCTATGCTCTCTCAGGAATGATCACAAGTAGGCAAGACAGTGTAGTGGAAATAATGCAGACCTTGACATTAGACAAATTGAGGTTTGTTTGGATCCTTGCTACACTGCTTGCTGAGGTCATGATCTTGGGCATGCTGTTGAATTGTAACCCAGATCCCTCTAGATCTGGACTATAGATTCTAGGAAATATGGAATTGCTATACTCACAGAAGGCAGATGAGATTTTTGTCTCCCACCTGTGCACTTCTTGTAACCTTACCTCCTATTCTCACCACCTTCTGGGGACCTAGCTAGAAGGGCAAAGAGCTAAGATGAAGCCTGCAGAGGTGTCTTGTGCCTGGAAGCAAAGGATTAGTGTATGATTGTTTCCCATAAATTTTACCCAGTTTGAGCAAGGGCCATCAAGGTCCTAGTCACTTCCCTGGGTCGTGGGAGTCCTTTATGCTATTTGATTGTCATCCTATATACCAACCAAATGCCAGGTCCCCATACTGCTTTTTTGGGGGGGGGTGGCAAATCAGGTAGGACCCAACCTCTAGGAAAAGTCTTTGTTTTACTTCCCAAGGATTAGCTTGAAATAACTTCCCCTCTACTGCCCAGTGCTGCCTGGACCAACACTACCCTATTTTGGCTGCCAGTATCTCCAGGAGATTCAAGAGAATCCCTTGATTCTTTGAGTATTTGGTTGGCTTACATAAGCTTTTCCCTGCATGAGGAGCAGCTGACCTAGGCTAGGGACCTTGTTTGGTTTTCCTTGAACTATTAACAGGGAGATAAGGAGGTTAACTGAGTAAATGTTCAACAGGCCAGAGTCCCTGCTGAGGGTGCCCATAGTGATCAGATCTTGTTACATCCTTGCTTTGGAAGTTGCCTTTCTGGTTGCATTATGATAGAAGAAAAAGAAAAAAGGGATCCCACTGCTGGAAAAGCAAAGGGTAGCACTCCTGGCTGTGGCTTACTTTCTGGGGAGACTCTGTTAGCATATCTGCACAAAAAGAGTAAGATGAATAGAACAGGATTCCTGCTTTGGAGGAAGGTCATAGCTGTGGGGTAGAAGGAGTATTTCTGGCTGGACAGTGGCAGAGTGAGTCCTGTTGTAGGGTCACACCCAGAGTGCTGCAGCAGTCCCGACAGGCTCACCCCCCACCCCCCACACGGTGGGGCCTTTGCCCCGGGCCAGACACTCTGCTCCCTGCTTTGCGTGTAAGAACTCACACAGTACTGCAGCTCTGTGGAGTCAACTATATTTCTATCACCATTTTCAGATGAGGAAGCTGAGGTAGGGGTTGAGTAACTTGGTCAAAGTTGCTACTTAGCAAGTTTCGGGGACCGGATATGAATCCCCATAGGTCTGACCCCAACCCCTGTAAAGCTACAGCTTTGCAGCCCTTCCTCACTTAGAGCTATTGTTTTTAATGGCTGTAAACTCTCTTAGGGTCACAGGTAACCCTGAGAATATATTGAAAGCTGGGGCCATGGCCTTTCTGTCCAAAGGAATACACACATGCTTGGTCCTTTGGTTAAAAGCCCTGGTCCCAGAGCACATTTATCTTGAACCTCATTGGTGGCCCCTGTGGCTGTTTACCCCACACCAAAGTGTGCCTCTGACACGTGGGACCCACCCATGTCCCCCACACCTGCCATTTGTCAGCAGCTCCTCCATAACGAAGGGGAAGGAGAGTGAGGAGGTGAGTTATGGGATGGGGCTCGTTGTTTGGATGAGTGACAGAATAGCACTGACAACAAAGGTGGCTTCACAGATGATATCTGACCCCAAGTTAGCATGTTTATTAGGTGCCCTTGAAGAACTTTTGAGCTGGCAGAGGAGGAGAAACCAGCAGAGAACAGTACCTGAGGGGACTGAGAAGAGTGAGCACAAGGGAAGCCTCAGATATAAGGGAAGGAACATGGATTGGGATCATGAAAATGTGGGTTCCACTCCCAGTCCTGCCCACTGACTTCTTGAGCATTTTTTAAGAAAAGATTTTATTTATTTATTTGAGAGAGAGAGAATGAGAGGAGGGGAGGGACAGAGGTAGAGGGACAAGGAGACTCCCCACTGAGCAGGGAGCTGGACGTGGAACTTGATCCCAGGACCTCAGGATCATAACCTGAGCTGAAGGCTGATGCTTAACTGACTGAGACACCTTGGCACCCCTCCTTGAGCATTCTTCACCTGCCACCTCATCTTGCTGTGGTTTCCTTAGAGCATGAAGGAATTGAATCAGGCCATTCCCAGGAGCCCTCCAGGTCTCTGGCAGGTGAGGCAGGCAGTGGAAGGTGAGATAAGTGTTGTCAGGTACTTGCACATCAGGCAGTTACGGTGTGTGGTCTACTCTGCCCCCCTCATCACTTCCCCAAGGCTGAGGTCATGAACCCCATTCTACAGATGATGCAAGTAGATTAAGAACTTCTATCTGATGCCAAGTTTCCAGCTCAGGCTGGGATCAGTCCAGAGGTGGCAGGTATCTGGGATGTGAGGAATGGGACAAACACATTTGGGTTGGAGCAATGTGTGGGTGCAACCAAAAGAGATAAAGGAAGGTTCCTATTGAGTCCCGAAAATCACCTCAAAGAATTAATGTTTCTCTTTGTGTTTTTCTTCTTGATTTCATAGGCCACTTTCCAAACAAAGCTATGCCCTCTGCAGGAACGCTTCCTTGGGTTCAGGGGATTATCTGTAATGCCAATAACCCCTGTTTCCGTTATCCAACTCCTGGTGAGGCCCCTGGGGTTGTTGGAAACTTTAACAAATCCATGTAAGTACTATATCAGGTTTTCTTTCCAAACTTGTCAGTTAATACTCTTCCTTCCCTTTTCAACCTCTGGAGAATTTTGAATGGTTCAATTTGAGTGAAGTTGCTTTTGTAAAGGTTTGGAGAATGAGGGCAGGGAGAATTGGGGCCAGAACCTAAGACTGCGGATCCTACTTTGGTGCATTTTAGGAGTAACAATATGTAGCTTTTATGACAATAAGACTCCTGTGGTTGGGGGGCCATTCTTCCAAAAACTGGTCAGTAAGTAGAGAAGAGGGAGGCACAGCATGTCAGCTCTGCCCATTCATGATTAGCCTACTCACTTAGCCACATTTCCTGTGCATCTGAACTGGCTGGTCTAGGCACTGGGGGAGGTGGTACGGAGATAAGCACAGGAGGGGACCTGCCCACAAGCAGCTCATAGTCTGGGCTGGGCGAATTTGTCCCTTTGCTTCCAGATTCACTCTTACTCTGTCACTCCCTGTCATACTGCAGTGTCCCAATGTCTGCAGGTCTCTCTCTTCTGTGGCGTGAATTCCCTGAGGGCCTGGATGTTGCTTCCTTGCTTTTATCTTCCTGGCTCCTGGGTCTAATACTGGACATAAACATGGACTTAATAAGTGTTTGTTGATTGAGCCATTGAAGATTCTTGGAATGCACGGAACCATGGCATGAGCTTGAGTGGACAAAGGACTGTAGGAGATGTATCAGGATAGTCCTGAGGAAGCTTTGCAGAGTCAGACGGGGCCACATTATAACGTCCATGGACCCTAGACTTTGTAGCTTTCAGGGACCCCCTCCTTGCACGCAGAAATATTAAAAATTTTATTTGATAACTGTGTTGGTATAAAGATGACTATAATCCAGGTTGGATTCATGATCATATATGTTCATTCTGAATTTCTGGATTTCATTTTTTTCATTCTGATTTTAGAAGGTAGTAAACTTTTTTGTGGACCCTAAGAGCATCCTGGGCCCTAGGCACTGTGCCTACTGGGTCTCCTGGATAAGTTGGCCCTGGATATGTATGTGTGTGGGTGGGGGTGGGGTGGGTGTGAGGGCTTCCTGGATGGAGGCACATGGGCTGGGCCTTGAAGGGTGGTAGGATTTGATTGTGGGGACACACAGGAAGAGCATTTGGGGCAGAGATGGTGGGTGGGTGGGTAGGAGCCTGGGGCATTGGTGCACCTAGGTGTGGGGAGCAGTAGGAGTGGACCAGGGCTGGCCCGTGGAACACCTTGTAGCCAGGCGGGGACATGTTTTCCTGACAGATACTTCCTTCAAGCAGAGAGGCAGCGGGTCTAACCAGGGCTTTTCTTCTTTTCTTGCACCCTCTACAGCGTGTCTCGCCTGTTCTCGGATGCTCGACGGCTTCTTTTATATAGCCAGAAAGACACCAGCATGAAGGACATGCACCAAGTTCTGAGGACATTACAGCAGTTAGAGAGTTCCAGTTCAAGTAAGCAAAAGCCTTCTGTGCTCTGGCTCATAATTGGAAATCGACCTACACGGGGGTGAGAGGGCAGCCCAGGTGGCCTGGCCCTTGCTCTTCAGTGCTTTCCTAGGGAGCTTTCCTCCTCAGTGGCTGGGCTGTCTGGCCTCTCAGCTTCTCTGCAGGAGGTATTTGAGAAGAAACTAGGAAGACAGTGAATGTGCTGGCCTCCTCTGGGGAGACAAAACAGAAATCACCAGAGAGGAATGGCACAGGCCTGGCATTAGGACAGTTGAGGGGTACAGGTTGCTGCCAACTCCCAATTTTTTTTTTTTTTTGGAGTTGCCTGTATGGTTGCAGCGAATGGACAGATTTATAGACGAGGGATGCTTATGTGCACGTAAGAGCTATTAAAGTTGCAACTTGAATGGATAGGTGGAAGGTAAGCCTTTATTTCTAAAAGGGAAATGCAGTTCATCTTCCACCTAGTCATTTGATTTCATGTTGTTGGGCACTTGACTTTTGATCTTTTAAAAGTGAAGTCTTCATCTCTGATCTGGTTAAGTGCCCAGGGAGCTCCTTGCTGGCCACTGAGGAAGTGTCCAAGGAGCAGGCATGGGCTGCAGAAGTCATGGAACAGCCTGCCAGGCAGTGGCCAGCCAGGGGGACAGTCTCCTGGGCGTGGGCAGTCACGGTGTGCCTGGTTTGTAGAGAATTTAAAAGCAGTAGTGAAGCTGACTAAAAAGGGGTCTGCTTTTTGTCATCGCCATGTACCGGTGATTCTAAACAATGTCAGTCATAAATTACTCTCCATCTTGGGCCAACTGCTGCTCTACTTTAACCAGGAAAGTACTTTTTACTCAGTTTGGTGTTTTAGGAGGGATGGGGAAGGTCAGCTTCTGCTGAAAAGCCTCACAGTTTGGGACCCACTTGGCAAAAGAACAAGTGGTATAAAGTGCTAAACTTTCCACCAGACTTAGAGCCTTTTCTTGGGAAGACAGAACTGTGCTTTCCGTGGGCAAGAGAAGAGGCATTGGGCAGCATGGTGCCCGATGGGCTGGGGAGTCGTGTGTGGGTGGCAGGGAGCAGGTGTCACTTCCACTCAGAGAGAGGCCTGGCTGTGCTTGGTCTCCTGGGTTAGTTGCAATGAGCTTCTGGCTGAACCTCTCTGGGCTGCATGGCCTGGCCCTCTGGGTGCTCTTTCCTTGCCCTATAGGCCCCTGACCTTGCACACACACCTCTGTCCCAGCATAGGACCCAGAGGTTGAAGCCACCAAAGTGTCTGTCCTTTCTGATCCGCAGGAGGGCCCCTGCCTGGCAGACCAGAGACAGAGCTGGGGTTATTTCTCCTACTGTGGAGACTCAGTGTGTCCCATAGAAAAGAGTGCTAGGGTATATTACTTTGTAGCTTTGTGACTTTGTGAATAAGTCTTTAGACCCCTTGAGGCTACTCTTCTCATCTGTAGAGTGGGGACAATAGGAAAACCTATCTCATAGGATTATTGTGAGGAATAGATGAGATAACACATGTAACTGCTTCAAAACAGCACTGGACACAGAGGAAGCACTTAGGGAATACGAGCTGTGATTATTTTGCAGTGGTGACTTGTTGGCCAAAACAGTTAACCTCTCTGAGCCTTAATTTCATCAGCTGTAAGATAAGAAAAACTTGCGATGTAGAATGTCAGACCTGGCACAGTGTAGATGACACATAGTAGATGTCCAATCAGTGGGAGCCACTATTATTCTTAGGTGTCAGTGAGGCATTCTTGAGGACCTGGCCTTGCCCTTCTGCCTCTCAACGTCATGGCTAGGGAAACCGATTAACGGACAGAGCTGTTTCAGATCTTAGTGGGGAGTTCCTTCCACACAGATCCATTTTTCCTCTTTGAGCAACCGGAGACATGAGTTAGGGTGGAGAAGGCAAGACAAACCTGTGTCCAAAAAACTTTCTCGGCAAAGCTCTGAAGAGAGGATCTCCTCTGATTTTGATTATATTATATCAATGCTTATTACTTACTTCTGCCTTCACCTAGTCCATTCCCATCTCTGCCCTGCAGCTCCTTCCTAAATTGCTCCCACCTTTCTTTGCCTGTCTTGCATCACTAAGCCAGGCCTCAGGCTGGAGGGAAATACACAGAAATGTTGCTTCTTCCTAGATGAAATCAGTAACTTTTTGCTGAATTTCAATAACACTCTAGATTTCAGAGAGAAGCCAAGGCTGGGTTATGTCAGTATAGATCCTAACCTAGATACCTGTGTTTTTCTGCACCAATGGCCCTACTTGCAGTATGATAATGGGCTTAGCCCTCTTAAACTTCACTGTTAGGATTGGAAGCATCCTTGGTCTCCAGTCTTGCCCTCATCAACCTTCTCTACCACACACCCTCTCCCTATGATGGGACCCACCTCTCACATAGCAGCTCATTTTGGGTAATAATAGCTCCAGTTAGCAGAACATATTCACTACCCTGCTATACCTTCCAGTTGATGAGGTTAATTCGATTTCCCTTGAAATATTTAAAGACAGCTCTTGTGGTTTTTTTCCCCCTTTCTTCCTGAAGTCTTTAACTTTTCTAGGATAGATATCCTCCATTCTTCTTCTGGAATATATTTTCCTCCCTGATTTCTGCCTTTGTTCTGGCTGTGTTTCAGTGTGTTTATGTCCTTGAAGTTTATCAGAAATTACAATGGTTTTCCAGCATGGAGTAGAAGGGGATTTTTGCTTCCCTGTTCTGAGCACTCTACTTCTATTAATGCAATCTAAGATTGCATTGGACTTTTTGGCATTCACGTCACACTGTTGACTCCTATTCCTCAAGCAGTCAACCAATATTGCAGTCTTTTAAATACACAGTATTGCAAGTTACTTGTTCTCCATTTCTTAATCATGCTGTTGGCCCTTTAAACCAAAAGGGAAAACATCTCTTTCCTTTCTATTTTGCATTTTTAAATTCCCTGTGTTGTTTTGTCCTTCCTACACAAGCCATTTTAGATTCTGATTTTGCCATGTGTACATTTGCTGCTGCTTATTGTTTCCTGTCATGTAGGAATTTGATAACTAGCTCTTTTTGTTCTCATCCAGGTCATTAATAACTGGACTAAGGCGGGAGGTTTGGATCAGTCCACTGGAGACTGATAACCCCTTGGGACTGCTCCTACTCAGGCTCTTACAGATTCACCAACCTATGGTGTCATCAGTGCTGAGCCCCTGCCTTGTGATCTAGTTGGAGGACTTGTTATTTGCTGCAAGTTGGATTCATTGGACTATCCGTAGATAATGTGTGGATATGGAGGTCTGGACTCAGTGATACTGTCTTCTAATGGTTTCCTGGACTTGAGCATCATTTTATTTCTATTTATTGGGTGAGAACTTAGAGGTCTTTTAGTTCATTTGCAGATAAATGGGTTGACTCAATCAATCATTCAGCCAATATTTATTGAACCTAATATGTGCCACCCAGTGTTCTAGGTGCTGGGACACAGAGGTGTTCAAAACAAAATGTATCCAGTTCATTTGGAACTTCCATTTTAGAAAATAACCTGATCTAGAAGGGGGAGTGACTTTTCCAATTTGCACAGCCATGAGAATGTTATTCTAGGAACGGAGCACAGGTAAATGTCTGCTGCTCCACGAAATTCTCTTTCTGCAGTGCTATCTTCTGCTGTTCTAGTAATCTTTTACCTGAGAAGATCTCTAGTTTTAAGGATTAAATCACAGACGAATCTAATTATTCTTGAAACCATCCTGATGAGAAACCCATGTAAGAAGCCTCACAGAGGGGCCTTTACCTGATTTTCTCATCACTGGAACTTTTTTGACATTCTGTTACTTTCTTCCTAAACCTATAACTACACAGGTTGAGCAGAGGTTAAATTAATGTTTGGGAATCCATGTGAAGAGCATTCATTCTTCGTAAGTCCCCATCATGACTATAACACAGTGAAAATGTAAAAACTGCACAAATTCTTGGACCTGTAGAAAAAGTGACAGGTGTAGATTCTGTCTCTGAGATGCAGACTGGCAAGGAAGAGTGTTTCTCTGAGTGTGTTTGATGTCATATCTGAGATTATTTCAAGAAGTGTACAGATGACAGCTTTTAATTTTAACCCCTATCAGATTGCAACTTCATGGGTATTATTGCTTAGGAGGATGTTAAATGGAAAAAGTTAATTTAAAGAATACATTGTTTTCTGTGCATATGATAAACTTGTGAGAGCAGTTTGTAAATAATGGAGAATTGGAAAATGCTGGTATAAGAGAAAGAATTTGGGGCTTTGTGTGAAGATTCATTTTGGGAACAAATTCAGGCTCTAACCCTCATTATCTATGAACCTTGAGCATGTTTAGATTATCTCTGACCCTCAGGATACCTAGAAAATAGAGGTTACCCAAGGGTCATTGAACATGAGATCAGATGACATCTATGAATGGCTAATAGTGGGGCACAGCACAACTGACACACGATAAATCTGAGTTGTCTCATCTCTCTTCTGTTCCTGGTGGACTGTTTGGTTTTTTATCAATTTGTTCAACCTCTCTGGGCCTTGGCTTTCCTTGCCTTGAAATTGGAACTTTGGCAAAACAACCTGAAAATGTTTCTTCTTGGAAACTTGGTCAGTTCTTGCAAGGGGTCGGGGGGATCAGCTGGGACCAGCCAGTGACGTGAGCTATCCCCTAGACTGTAGTTCTCGAAGGTAGGATGGGGCCTTATTCATGGCTCTATCCCAAGCATTAGCATAGTAGCCAGTATGTGGTAAGCAATCAGGGGATCTTTGTGGAGTAAAAGCGAGAAAAAATACCTGCCCTTTCTCCTTCACAGAGTATTTTAAGGATCAAGTGAAGTGCTTGGAAAGGTGTAAAATCCCAGCATGTGTAATTTTCTAGTTAATTCCCTTGTGTGAACCCAAGTCAATCAGGCTAAATAATAATGACAAAGGTTCTTCAAATAGTCTCAGCTTGCTTTCTTCCACAAGGTTCACTCCAGAACATTCTAGGACATGCTGCCGTGAGCCTGGAGGCTGGAAGTAGATTTTCTGAGAAGCTAAGGAAGGTTCACCCTCTTCAGCCCCTTCAAAGGCCCTGGGAGAGATCTTAGCTATCAGAAAGTGTCTCAGTAGGATTTTTATTTATTTATTTATTTATTTATTTTAAAGATTTTATTTATTTATCTGACAGAGAGAGATCACAAGCAGACGGAGAGGCAGGCAGAGAGAGAGAGAGAGAGACGGAAGCAGGCCTCCTGCTGAGCAGAGAGCCCGATGTGGGACTCGATCCCAGGACCCTGAGACCATGACCCGAGCCGAAGGCAGCGGCTCAACCCACTGAGCCACCCAGGCGCCCCTCAGTAGGATTTTTAAAAAATACTCTTTTTCATAGAGAGAGCCTCTCAAATCGTGTCAGGCTCAGGCCTCACAGACCTGCATCTGCTCTTGCCAGAGGCCTTGTGGAGACAGGAAGAAGTGCCATCTTTTTTAGCCTCCCTCCTGGCCCTTCTCCTCAGGCTCTGTCATCACCCCAGCCCTCCTGCATCTCTTTGGTAAATCCGGGAGACTCAGATGGGGTGACTAGCTGACTGACCAGAGCCAAGGCCTCCCCAGTGGGGCTGGTGGCACTCAGATTAGGACTGGGCTGGAGAAGATGTCCTTATGCTTTCCGCTCTGTCTTTTCTACTTATTTCCTTTTCAGCTATTTAAATGCATTGGTTAGTGCTACACACCACGAGGCTCTTCCTACTTCCTCCTCAATAATTCTGCTCATATATCCACTTTACCCCAGTATCTCATTCATTCCCCAAATCCTGGAATTTCCACTACACACACTCCTTCATCTGTAAATGGCCCCATGGCCCAGTCCAGGCTGATCTTGAGTTTATACCAAGCACCATCAGCGCTTCCTGCTTGGCTGGAAGCTGGGAAGTGTACATCCTGGGGCCGAGTCTTGGCTTCCTGGGTGGACCATCCTCACATCCCTGTAAGAAGTTCCCAGCTCCTCCACTGTCCACTGCTTTAGCCCATGGCTGCTCCCTCAGCCTCACCATGGCTTATCTGCTCCAGGACAATTCCTGTGCTTGTGGAGGTGCCGTGGAAGTTCTCTTTTTCAGCTCTGACCGGCCCAATGGAGAGGATTACGGGTGAACGGGGGAAGGTTCTATGGTGTAGCTGGATGCCAGATCCCCAGCCTCCCCTGTGTAAGAGACTCAGCAACTTCCATCCTTAGCCAAGACCTTAGCTCTCCAGGGGTCAGGCCCTGTCCCAAATTACAGCCACCCTAATGATTTCTAACAGAAGCTGGGTAGGTGTTCTGTGGGACTTCAGAAGATCATCTTCTGGACCCACTGAATCAGGCCAGTACGGGTAGGTGGGACAGTTGAGAGACGGCTTTCAAGCTGTATACACAGGGCTGGCAAGTCACACAGTTGTGTGGATGCCGTGTATACTGCCGTCCATGTGAATGACACTCCCCCTGAGAATTACGCTCCCTGGAGTTGGGTATTGCCTGGCCTATGTGGCTTTTTGCTGTGGCCTGGAGGACCTATCTCAGCACCTCCCAATGAGGACTAAGGTGACAACTGGCCCCCCACTGCGCCTGGCCCAGGGACTTCTGAAATGCCTTCTGTCTGGGATGTAGAGCCCAGTGAAGCTTACAAGAACTTTTCTAGGAAAGAACAAGGAAGAGCTTTGGTCATTTTGTCACTGGGGTGGAGATGTCACTTTGGAAGTCATGCCACATCATGGAGATTGAGTTGGAAAGTGGCAGGCATGGAGGGGAGGTCTAGGGCAGGGCTGTGTGCCCCCCAACATCTTGACCTGGGCCTTGAGTTTCTCTGTCTCATCAGCTAGATTTTATATGTCAATGCCATAGGTGCCATTTTCTGTATGTCCATGGGGCAAATCTGGTTTTTTGGGCCTTTCTGATGTGGCTCTGTAAGATTTCCATGAAATAAGTCCTCGGGTTATGCTGGATTTTACTTAGGGAAATGGGGCCTAACTTTCTGAGTGTTGGATTTACTGGTAATACTGCGTTCTCACCCTGTGGACCTTTGATTCTGCTCTGATCTTTGAAGTCAGTCAAACCTGATCCCCTGAGGGCAGGGCAGGCTTTCGTGACATGGTAAGGTAGTTGGCTGTAGCAGGGAGTTGAGCGAAGACGATATAAAACCGTTATCTTGTAAACATCCACTGGGGGTAGTATAATTTAGCGCTAAGTGAACACTTGGCAGCTGGCAGCCTTGGTTCAAATCCTGGCTTTTCTGCTTATCAGCTGTGTGACCCTGGATAATTTCATAACATCTCTGTCTCAATTTCCTCAAAATGGAGATACCAGTGAGCTAATATGGGTAAAGCATTTAGTGCTGTGCTTGGCACGTAAGAGGCATCAGGCTTGTACTTTCGTTCACCACATGGAACTATCATCATGGGAGGTAGGGGAGTTTGTTCCCCCTTTTTTTTTTTTTAAAGATTTTATTTATTTATTTGACAGACAGAGATCACAAGTAGGCAGAGAGGCAGGCAGAGAGAGAGAAGGAAGCAGACTCCCTGCAGAGCAGAGAGCCTGATGCAGGGCTGGATCCCAGGACCCTGAGATCACGACCTGAGCCAAAGGCAGAGGTTTTAGCCCACCCAGGTGCCCCAAGTTTGTTCCTTTTTATGTGCAAGAAGGAGCTGAAGTTCAGAGAAGTGAAGTAACTTGCCTAAAGCAGCATAGCTGGCAAAGGGAGGAAGAGGGCTGGAACTTCAGTCTTTTATACTTTGCTGTTACTACATCCTAAAGAGAGCAGCCCTGGGGTAGCCAGAAACTTCCAAGGTCACAGGATAACAGGGTATGGATGGCTGGCATCAGCAAGGAGACAAGAGGGCTTCTGGGAGAAATACCAGACTTTCTCCACTTCCCAGCTTCACTGGGGAACAGGCATGGGTGGAAGGTTCCCCAAGACCCATCTAGAAAGAACATCCTGTGACTCACAGCCATTTCTCCTTCCCTGCCTGAACCCCTTCTTTCCATCTGGACAGCCACCGAAGTTGAGGCTGCAGCCCCACACTTTGTTTTCTGCCCTTGTGGGCCCTCTGTGAGTCACCTTTTGGGGAGATCTGATGACATATGTGTCAACATTATAGCATCAGACTGGAAATTTCTTGAAATCTTTGCATGATTGCAATTCACGTTCTGCATGCACTTGTTGAAAGCTCTAATCTAGAGCCTGGGGTTTCATATTTTGGAATCTTTCCGACCTACTGTGAGGAAGTTTTCCCAGACCTGTCATGGCCAGGCTGTGTTCTGGAGCCTAAGCTGCTGGTTTCCATCCAGGGTGGGGGTCTGGCCCCGGCTAGGCTGTAATCAGGTAGATGCAGTGATGCACTGCTATGTTGAAATATTACTTGAACTAAATTGAATCAAAGGTCAACTTTACCCAGACAAGAATAGAAAATACAATTACACTCAATTACAGGACAGCACGTACCCTGCAACAGCAGACTGCCTTTAAAAAGTTGGATTGTTAACATCAAGAATGGTATTTCATGTGTCTTGCTTTTCCAGTACAAGATTTATTTACCCTGTGGGTGGGAAAGAGCAGTTTGGGAGTCCAGTGTGCTTCTAGCTGAAAGCCTCCCATTTCCTGCCCTCTCATCACTGTTGTGTTGAGGCACAAAAGACAATCTTGGCGTGACACTTAGTCCAACAGATGAAGTTGCAGCAAATAATGATACTATTTTACATTTTAATACATTGTTACATTGAAGGCATAATTAGCAGGTTGGTATTATCTCCATTTTATTGATGAGGAAACTGAGGCTCAAAAGGGACATGTCTGTTGCCTAAGGTCACAGAGTAAAGCCTTGACCCTAAGGCTTAGCATCTTTCCCCCACACCATGCTGCCATGTTGCCTTATTCCAATACCAGGAAGCATGGGGGACATCATCCATTTTTTGATGCCAAAAATGTGATGAAGTGATTTTAAAGAGTAAAGCGATTCATTGAATTCCCCATAAAGTAGAAAGAGCCAAAGCTTTTTACCCAGAGCTGATTGAATTCAAATTTACCACTTGCTTGCTCTCTGACTTTGAGCAGGGTATTAACGCCTCTGGGTCTTTTTCCACATTTGAAAAATGGGATGACACTTCTCGTAAGCTTGTTTTAGGCATTCTAGAAAAAGAATACATATAACAAGTCTGATGCTCTGTAAATGCTAATCACCTTCCTCTGCCCACAAATCACAACTTTGTCCCTATCTTGATACATTTTATTTGTTTTGGAAGTAAGGGAAAGCTAAGTTATTTATACATTATATATATGAACAGTTATTCCTTAGTTCAGCCCTGGAAAGAATCCCCTCTCAGCCCTTACTTCATCGTAAACTCATCTTCCTTTCCTCTCCTGTGTTCCCTAGACCTCTCGTGGTCCTAGGGCTAGTTACAATCCCAAGCCGCATAGTGTTTGGAGTGTCTGGTTGCATTTACCAGCTCATCAGTGAGCACTGATGCCCCAAACTCTCTTCTTTCCAGCTCTTTTTCTCTCATCTCTTTCTCTTTGATTCAGTCTTTCCTGTTCCTGGACTTTGTGCTTTTCATACTTTTGGCCTCTTTCCTTCTCTTTGTTCTTTGCCTTTTCCAGGCATCTTCTCCCACCTTCACACCTCCCTGACCTTCACTAAGCATTCTCCATGCACAGTGCTTTCAGCTCTTTGCTTACTTTGTCTAATGCTGTCTCTTCGTCTCTACCTCTCTCTCTCTTCAGGCCCAGAATTCACGTGGGCCGACGTGATATCTGTTATCTTTCATCTCATATTATCTTCATTTTCTGCTGGGCTTCTAAAGCCAGCCCAGCTGCCTGTTACCCTCACTGCATCAGGAGTGCTCCTGGCCAGTGTGAACCCATCACCCTTTCCCCTTGGGGCTACTGTCTGCACTTGTTCTTTGGGGACCAGGTTGCTGTTCGGGTTCTTACCAGCTGACTTTAGTCCTCATTCCAGCGTCTACCAACAGTCTGCCTTGCCCACTTCTCAGTAAGACATGGGTCTGCTACTGCCTCAGTAGATGTCTCTCTCCACTCCCTGATTTTAATGTCTGACTGTGGAGTTGCAGACAGGGCTGGAGGCTCACAGGTCTGCCCCCCTGATCCTTTCTCCATCTCCTCTTGGCAAGGACAGGGATCATGTCTCCTTCATAGAGCATCTCGTTATTCCAGCCTTTAAGGAGCACTGAGAAATATTGCTCCTTTAAACCATAGTACTAGTATTTTGGGTTTAGTAGCCATTCCGTAGTTTGTTGAATTAATACAAGCTAATCCTATGTGTAAAATACTTTAAGGAATATGTGTTTTGTAGGGTTAGAGTACTTCTGTTGGTCTCAGGAGAAGACTCCAGCTTCCCTGGCACTTGCCGCGGAGGGTTCAGGGAGCATAACCCTGAATATTCTGGTTTCTCTTGAGACCCCTTCACATAATTGTCATCTGTGACTTTGTCGACATTTGTTTTGAACTTGTTTAAAATAATCTGGGCTCCTAGTAAAGGTAAACCTCCATTTCTAGGAAAATGGGAGGCTCAGAGAGCTTAGTGATCCCTCCAAGGCTACATGACTGGAAAATTCTGGAACTGTGGTTTGAGCCAGGTTAACCGGACTCCAGAACCTGAGACTGTTTGGTTATGCCTAGGTCCCCTCAGCAAGCCCTCACTGAAGTGAAGAAATCTGCTGTGTTGGGAACCCAAACCCCAAAGCAGAGAGGTTCTGAGGCTGTATACACCCCAAGCTCCTGGTCCCCTCTCACCTGTCCTAAGGAGTCACCTAGGGAACAGCTCACTTTGCTGCCCAGAGCCCCCATATTCCCAGAGAAGCCCCAATCTTCCCAGAGAGGAGGGTCCAGCCATCTCAAGGAAGCTGGGGGTAGCTATCCTTGTAGAATAAAGTAGAGCCCAACATCAGGAAAAAAAGAAAAACCCTAACAACAAAAAATACCTGAGTGTGTTTGTTACTAGCCCTTGTGTAGCAGAGAAATGTTTTAAGGTTTTGTTTGCACGGCTGGCCGTACAAGCTTATGCTGAGTAAAGCCACGAGTTAGAATCCATCCTGGTCCCCTCCAGGCCATTGCCCAATTGACGGGTTAGGGCTGGGAAACCCTCCTGGGATCCTTTTAGGAAAAGTATCTGGGGGGTGCCTGGGTGGCTCAGTGGGTTAAGCCTCTGCCTTCGGCTCAGGTCATGATCCCAGGTCCTGGGTTCGAGCCCCACATCGGGCTCTCTGCTCAGCAGGGAGCCTGCTTCCTCCTCTCTCTCTGCCTGCCTCTCTGCCTGCTTGTGATCTCTCTCTGTCAAATAAATAAATAAAATCTTTAAAAAAAAAAAAGAAAAGAAAAGTATCTGGGCCTTGGATGCCGATGTGCTTACGATGTGCTTACTTTCTACGTCTTTTTTTCCCTTCTGCCCCCTCCACCCACTTCTCAAGCTGCTGATTGCTGTGGTTCTTTTTCATGTTGAACAAAAGAGACTACAGGGATCTTGAAACTTGAGCTGGGGACTGGAGGGCACTGACCGAGAGTAACCCCAGCCGGCTCCGCCGCGGCTCCGCGGAGGGCTTCCCTCCTCCGCCTTCCTGCTGGCCCTCCCTCCTCCTCTCGGGCCCTCCCCCTCCTTCCCAGTCCTCTGCTGGGCGGGAGAGGAGCAGAAGCCATGCTAAGTGGCCGAGAAAGCATCTTGCTGGGTGCGGGGCCTCTCCCCTGACCGCAGTGGAAGTATTTCCTTAGCTTGGTCAGTGAGGCCTGGCCCAGAGGATTGGCAAGAAACTGAGGAATCTGCCCTGTTCTTGCTCAGCCCACAAACACACGTTTCACTTGTTTTGTTCTTTAGACTCCAAGATCCTGAATTGTTTTTTTTTTTTCTTTTTCTTCTTTCCTTTGCCCTACCTTCCTGCATGCAAGGCAAAGCGCCTGGGGAATAGAGAGGCCACTGTTTGCTCCTCCAGGTGGGACCAAGGAGGCTGAGTTGCAAGGGTGGGGTATTTTGGTCCATATTGGAGAGATTGCATCAGGAAAGCTCTCTTGGCCTTTTGATAGATAGTGACTCTGAGTCTTCTCTGTGGGCAGCGGGGACTCATGTTGAATTTACCAGTCCAGCTCCGTGATGACCGTGCTCTGTGACAAGCATCTACACCCTCTCAGTTTCCGGTGTAAACTCTTGAGGGTCATCAGCTCTTTACCTCTGAAAAGAGTGCTTTCCCATTCTTGATCTTGGTTTTCACAACAGCTTGTCAATGGTGTTGGCTCCATTTCACATCAGAGGACACTGAGGCCCAGAGAGATAAAGGAAAGGGGAAAAGCAAGGTTCATGGCTCCACACTTAGGAAAGAGCAAAGCCAGGACTTGAATTTGGATCTTGGTGCCTCCTCTGGGCCGGGCACTACTGTACTTTGAAATGACAAAGTCCTGGTCCTTGAGACTTAAAAAAAAAAATTATTTATTTATTTATCTGAGAGAGAGAGAGATTGAGAGAGAGAGAGAGAATGAGCAGGGGAGCAGAGGGAGAGAGAGAATCTCAAGCAGACTTCACGCTGAGTACGGAGCCCTACACTGGGCTGGATCTCATGACCCATGAGATCATGATCTGAGCCGGAACCAAGAGTCAGATGCTTAACCAACTCAGACACCCATGTGCCCCTCTTCTGGCAAAAAGCTGTGTGCGTAGACGAGGGTAGCTCCATCTGCGTGCTGTTTGAGGGAAGCAGAGGAGGCTATTAGAGCACAAAGGATAGCCTCCTAACCCAGCTTGAGGGTGGGAAAGTCTGGGAGGCTTCCTGGAGGAGATGACTCATGGACCAAGTCATTAAAAAAAGGGGGTGGGTGGGTAGGAATTAGCTAGGCCAAAGGGGGAAGAAGGGCTGTTATAGACATTTGACTTTCTCCATATTCTTGGCTTCTCCACTCATTTTCCTGCCAGCTATATAATAGAGAAAATGGAGACCAGAGGTACAAAGCCACCCCACTCTGGCCCCCACTATACTCCATTGTCTTCCCTCGCCCATTTTAGTCCCTAAATCTTAGGTTTTGAGGAATCTTCTGTATGTTTATCTGCTTGTTGATTTATTTATTCGTTGAAGAACATTTATGGGCACCTAGTATGAATATAGCACTACAACAACAGGGTGTCCTGGCTCTGCCATGCTGAGGGATCGCCCCAGCCACAACCTCAAGAGATTTTTGGCCCCTTGTCCTTTTCCAGAATTTGGCTTCAGCCAATTCCCCCCTCCCTCCAAGCACTTACAGACAAGCCTCATCTTGGTCACTTGCATGACCTGTCTTCCTCATTCCTTCTCCTCCTTTACTGACGTTTTCTTCCTCTCACTTATCAGTCTTGAAAGTTCCCCAAGGGCAAGAACTGTGTTCTGAAGCCTTCTCAATACACTTCACTTTGGTACATTGGTAAAGTTTAGTGAAAGAAACCCTTCTCAATAATCAAAAAATTATTACCATTTTTTGAGCATGTATACCATGAGCCAGTTTTTCACTATGCATGCTTTACCGACGATGATCTCCAATCTTCCCATCTTGGGAAGGTGGTGATACTGTTAGTCTTACCTCTTAGGTGAGAAAAGTTGGTCTCAGGAAGGCAAAATGCATTTCTCAAAGCCACAGTCAGTAAATGGCAGAGTCTAGCATCAAAGTTAGGTTTTCCTGGCCCCATATCCCTGATCTTTGTACCACTCCAGTGTTTCTCAAACTCAGCTACAGTCACCTGGGAAGTTGTATAAAATTCTGATACCTGGGTGTTGGCTCTGGAGGTTCTCATTTGATGTCGGGGACTGTAGCCTGGGCATTGGAGTTGTAACACTACCTATTTGAGTGTAACAAGAGCCAAGGTTGAGAAGCAGTGCATTGCCCCACATTGCCTTTCTCTGTCCACGCTGGCTATAGCTGTTGGCGGTCGTATGTGAATCTAGGTCCACGTGTGTGGTACACACGTGACTAGAATGTACTCCTTGGTAGCCAGGGATCTATGGCCTGCCCTGCTGCTCCCCCACCCAGCGATCTCATCACCCTGCGCACATGCACTGCCAAGGGTTGTTGACTATTAGGTCGGCCTCTTGGTTCTTCTGTCTCACCCAGGGGTGTCACTGATAGGCGGTTTGAGTTTGATCACACCCAGCTGTTCTCATCCTCAGAGCCTGTTGACCTAGTGAAGAGTCTTATAAACATACCGAGTCTACTTGCTGGTCTCAAGAGTGTTGCTCATGACCTCGACCTACTGCAAGTGCAGGCTGGGTCGTCCTCCCACACTTCAGCAATCCTACCGTGGAGCGAGGAGGCTGTAATGAAGCTCCGGAGCACAGTGTGCACATTCGGCTCCAGCTTTTCACACTTGGGAGGAATTTGTGGTCCCCGTGGCTGGGGAGGGCCAACTCATGTGTGAATTCTGTTCTGTCCGGGGCTCAGAGATGTCTTTATTTCACCCCTTATTTTACAGAGCAAGGCAGTGGAGACACAGTTTGGGTGAAATGTCCTGGCGAATAAATGGATACAGATCCCAGCTCTACTGACTCCCATTGTGTTGTTTTCCCCATTGTTCCACAATGGTCAGTGTCTGGCTTTTCATGCCGGGCTTCACTTGAAGCCACCAGGTTTCCTACCTTCCTTCTTGAAAGCTATGATTGGGGTGAACACCTGGCTGTTACTTTGTGTCCCTGGGAATATAACAGGGATCCTGTTTACTCCTGGGTTGTAGCCTGGGAATTGTCCTGATATCTCTAGGCCCTTCTTGGTCCTACTCGACTGAAAGAAAATCTGATACTGCTGAGATACTTCTCGAGTCTTCCCAGCCCTGATCTCACCTCCTGGTATTTATGATCTAGCCATCATTTTTTGTAATGACCAGTAATTCTTTGCCAGGCTTTGATCTGGGCACAGGGATACAAAGATAAAACACATATCCTGGGGGCAGCTGGCTGGCTCAGTCCATAGAGCATGTGGCTCTTGATCTCGGGATTGTGAGTTCAAGCCCCATGTTGGTTCAAGCCCCATGTTGTTTGCTTAAAAACAAACCAACCAACCCACATACACATATTCTGTATCTCAGAGGCATAGTCTAGTGGAGATAATATGGAAATAAAAAAAAACATTCCTTAAGGTGTGGTCCCCAGACTCCCTGGATTAGGAGTATAAGGAATGCTTATTAAAATGTAGACTCTTTTTTTTGGTACTTTTTAAAAAATTTAATTTTAGTTTTTCAGTGTTCCAAGATTCATTGTTTATGCCCCATACCCAGTGCTCCATGTAATACGTGCCCTCCTGAATACCCACCACCAGGCTCACCCAGCCCCTCCACCCCCTTCCTTCCAAAACCCTCAGTTTGTTTCTCAGAGTCCACAGTCTGTCATGGTTCATCTCCCCCTCTGATTTCCCCCAATTCACTTTTCCTTTCCTTCTCATAATGTCCCTCCCCCACTCCCGATCCACTATATCAGAGTCTCTAGGAATTGGGCCCAAGAAACAGCATTTTAGTATGCCCCCTAAGTGAATCTTAGGTGCCTTGAGGTTTGGCGACTGTAGGAGTGAGTGCTGCAGTTAGAGTATAGTGTCCTATGTGATGGCCACCACCAGGCTGGCGTTCATGAGCAGGAGGACATCTTCTGAGGAGGGACACTAACTGGGCAAGGAACAGCTTCTTGAAGGTGTCGTGAGGAATACCAGGTGTTAGTATGTCAGGTGTAACCAGACAGTCATTTCTTTATAGGTGTGAATCATGCTTAACTTACCCTTTCTATAGCTCTAAATTATTCAAGTTTGCTTGAGAACATGCCTGGATCTGGCAGCAAAGATGAGAGTCTGGTTGGGCATTTGTGCCCTCCTTCTGCTTTATCTATGCACGTGACCCCCGTTCACCCCCAGGATTAATTCCTGTCCTCTTTAAGCCTCATACTGTAGCCCCATTTCAGATCAACCCTCTATTTTGCTTCAGTTAAATGATTGGGTTTGTAAGGTTTGCCCCCTAGAGGTCTGTTAGTGCCTCGGTCTGTGGGTTGCCGTTTGCAAATGAGCATTGCCTAGTCACAAGGAAAGGGTGGACTGGTTTTCTCTTTATTGAAAGAAGTTGGGTTATTAAGAGAGTTGGGGGCAGAAGGAGAAGTGGACAGTCAAATGAAATAGAGCAGGGAAAATGGTAGCATTTCAGAGTGAGGGGACTCCCACCTAACATCTGGTCAGAAACCTCTCATTTTGGAGAAGCTGAGGTTCAGAAAGAGGATGTGAAATGCCCAAATGACACCACCAGTCGCAGACTCCAACTCTGGGGACTAAAATTCTGGATTTCTGGCCCGTGCTCTTTCTGCTTCACTACACTGGGATGTACCTGGAGGGTTTATTTTTAAAGAGATTCTTTATGAAACCCGGCAGCCATCGAGTCATTTAGTTGGGTTGATTTTTAAATATATGCTTGTGTTTTCTTAAAATCTAGCAGACCTGGGCTTTGGAGCTTTGTATCATGTGTTCCATGGTTGAAATTAAAATGAGATCACATCTGTGAGAGTGCTTTGATATGCGTAACACTTTCCTCCAATGGTTCTCAAAGTGTGGGTTCCAGACCAGCATCATCTGCATCACCTGGGAGCTCCTTGGAAATGTGCTTCTCTGGCCTCATCCCAGGCTGGCTGATTCAGAAACTCTGGGGGTGGAGGCAGAAAATCTGTTTTAACAAGCCTTTAGATGATTCTGTTGTCCACTCAAGTTTGAGAAGCACTGTTCTGCATCAAGAGGAAGATCAGCCTCCCTGGGCTTGTGGGTCTAAGGCTTTAAGTAGCTCCGGTATTTAGCTGAGGTGGCATTTGGGAGACAGGAGTAGTAGTGTTAAGTTCACAAATCTCAGATGGGATGGGTGAGATCACTTAAAAGGTTTGGCTTTTGGGGTGCCTGGGTGGCTCAGTGGGTTAAAGCCTCTGCCTTTGGCACAGGTCATGATCTCAGGGTCCTGGGATTGAGCCCCACATCTGGCTCTCTGCTCAGCAGGGAGCCTGCTTCCCTTCCTCTTCCTCTGCCTGCCTCTCTGCCTACTTGTGATCTGTCTGTCAAATAAATAAATAAAATCTTTAAAAAAAAAAGTTTGGCTTTTTCCTTGAAAAGAAGGAAAGGCTATGTGAGCGTTCACACTGTTTGAGTCTAGGAGCACACTCGGAGTTTGGTTCTTTTAATCTACAGAAAACATACTTTTCATCTCTCCTGTAGGGCAAAGCTCCCTGAATGTCATTTTTCTGTATGTTTCAGCCAGAAGCCTGTGGTTATCAACTGGTTTAAAACGAGACCGTCAATATTAAGATGTTTTCTCCAATTGCCTCATTGTCCTGACTTTTTTTTTTAACTTATTAAATGAAAATAAAATACGTTTCTCGACAGGCTTGAAGCTTCAGGATTTCCTGGTGGACAACGAAACCTTCTCTGGATTCCTGACTTACAACCTTTCTCTGCCAAGGCCTACCGTGGACAAAATACAGGTGGCCAATGTCAGTCTCCACAAGGTAAGCTGCGATGTTCAGCTTCCTCAGTGGGGCTGATGGAAGTTATATTGTTTAAGAGTGTCTGGAAAGAAATGAATAAGCCCCTGTTTTGGTTAGGGTGCTGAAGGAGGTTATTAGCTCAAGTTCAGCTTACCCATTTTTACTTCTCTGCTCAGGGTGGCATTGCCAAACCATTCAGAGAGTGGAATGTGCAACCTGGGGTTGTGGACCAGCTGGTTGAAATAAACTGATTTCCTGCCTGTCAACTGGCATTTGTTGATACCTTCCCCCTAGAAAGGGGGGGAAGTGAATTTAAGATGAATTAGCATTTTAAAAAAATTTTCACAATTCTCAGACCATAACCAGAGTTGAGGATTATTGAACAGAGCAGCTATCTATAAAACCTAAGACAGGAGGGACGCCTGGGTGGCTCAGTTGGTTGGACGACTGCCTTCGGCTGAGGTCATGATCCTGGAGTCCCAGGATTAAGTCCTGCTTCCGGCTCCCGGCTCCGCGGGGAGTCTGCTTCTCTCTCTGACCTTCTCCTCGCTCATGCTCTCTCTCACTGTCTCTCTCTCAAATAAATAAATAAAATCTTAAAAGAAAAAAAAAAACCTAAGACAGGAGACTTTAAAAACTTAATGCTTCCTTTAAGGATGGATAAGAAAATTATATAAGGAGAAAAAAATGTTTTTCCCTTAATTTGTAAAACCAGGAAGTAATATTGGTGTTTATATAGAATTTTAATTGTAGATTCTTAGAAAACTTCCTGTGGCATAATTAAATATCATAGAGCTCCTGCGCAGTGAGTAACAGACCCAGGTTGTATGGTTATCGATTTTCTGAGAAGCTTCCCAAGTTTAGTCTTTGGCAGAAAAGGGCCCTGGTTCTTTACCCTGTCTCACATCTACACACTAGCTTATCTTTACAGTAAGCAGAAGTAGTGGAAATGTTTATGCCTGAAAATAAGATCTTTGCTTTACATGATGTAGAATTTTTAAAATTAGAAAAATGTGCTTACTGCTTTGCCCTTATGAAACTAGGAAAATATGCCTTGTATTTACCAGTTGTATGGTTGGGAGATGGGCCAAAGACAGCAGGCTTATGAAAACAGTTGCATTTAGCACAATTTCCATTTCTCCCTGCCAATTTTGTATCTGCCACATCAGATCAGTTTAAAATGAGGGGCATCCTAAGTGTGGAGGTTGTCCTCGCGTGGTTTTAGGGTCTCTCTGTAGTCCACGCTCTCAGACCCAGATACCGAAGGTAGGCTAACAGCAAGGACTACTTGGGGAAAGGAGTAAAACTGAAGGGTACTTGCATGTCTGGTAGTAGGTGAAAACTTCATGCAAACCGTGGCAGGCCCAATGCTCTGCAGTGTTAGAAAGCTACACAGGCCTGGAGCGGCTTTGGTCCATCACTCACATTAGGTTGTACTGCAAGGAGGTCAAGCCACACTAATTTAAACTAATAGGGGGAGGTAATTTTGGAGTAATGCAGAATCTGCATCATCCGTTAATTCCACAGGTATTTACTGTTGATAATGTTTCAGTATTATGGACTTAATGTGAGCAAGAAAAGCAAGCCCCTCTTACTGAATTTGCTGTCTCATGGGCAGGAAGGACCATGTATGAAGAGGTGCTGTCTGTTAGGCCCAGGAAAGCTAATTAAGTAGAAAAAATATGGCCAAGGAGAGGCTCTCTAGGGGGTCTGGTATAATGAATGTGTAAGAATGATTTACAGTTGGCCTTTAATGAGGCCTTTTCATGAGAGGCTTGGCTTTCTCATACTCTGCTCTGGGGCAGATAAAATGAAGAGTTCCAAATTCTAAAATTGCTTCAACATAGTTTTCCACATCTGTGAAATATCTATCCCTGTAAGTAAATAGTATGAATGCTTTTTTGTCCCCATAATTCAGCCCAACCCCCGTTTAACATATCACAAGTTCTAAAATAATGAGAATGTTTTTCTCTAATAAAATAATTAAAATGGTTTCAGGAGTTTAGACTTGCAATTCCTATTTCCTGAATCATGTGTCCCATTCTTTTGAGAAAAAGAGTTGGACTCAGGATTTCCCTTCATAAGGACAAGAGTGTGGGAGATGATGAGTCAAATACAACATTCAGATTTTAGGTTTCCGGTCAAATTGTGCCATGACACATTCCAAAGGTCCGTAAAGAGATCTGATGCATTCACTATTGTGACAGTGTCCATTCTTCAAAGCTGTACTGACCCTGCCTCCCTTCTTTGTAACCCAGTTTTGCTTATCTTTCTTTGCATAAAACGCTTCCAGGTATTTTTGCAAGGCTACCAGTTACATCTGACCGATCTGTGCAATGGATCAGAATTGGAGGAGGTGATTCAGCTTGGTGAACAAGAACTTTCCAAGCTTTGCAGCTTGCCAAGGGAGAAACTAGATGCAGCAGAGCAAGTGCTTCGTTCCAACATGGACATCCTGAAGCCCATCCTGGTGAGTAGGCCTGCCTCGTGGAGAAGCTTCAAACACTCATGCTTTTGGAATGTGAACATTTTCCCTGGATAACGTAACTTTGTTTTTTTTGTAGAAACATAGGGCTGGCTGGGAGTTTGAGAGGTAATTTAGCTCAGTGGTATCCTGTTCTTTTAAACCTCTGGGACTTTTCCCAAAGGGTCAAAGGGGAAAGAGTGAGTTGGGTTTGCCTTTGAGTCTAAGCGTAAGGTCCTTTGTGACTGTTTCAGAGAAGACCTGTTTTTTATGTTTTTTTTAAAAAAATATTTAAATATTTAATTTTTTTAAATATTAAATTTTTAAATTTAGGGTTGAGTATAGTTCCAGAATGGGTATATTTCTTTGGATTTTCTGAGAGCTCTAGTTGACATACCTCTCCAACAACAGCATTTAGCATTTGGTGTTCTGGTCTCCTTCTTACCAGATAGCAGTCTGATTTGTCAGTAGGTTCTCTTAAAACCAGGGAAAGACCCTGGTTGTGTCTTTCCACAGAAGAAGGATGTGCCTGGAAAGAGACGTTTCTCATTATAATAAAAAGAAATCAGAAACCTTTGGGACTTTGTGGAGCATGATTTCTTTCTAGAGAGATCCATTATCCCAGGTATATTAAGAATGTCTAGTTTTTGGATGCTGTGGCTGGATCATACCCTAGAAAGCAATGTTGGAAACATCTCCTGCCATTTATACACTAGTGACCATCAAGAAGTTCTTGTATCCTACTTGACTCTATGATGGTGCAGCTTCTGCCTGAGATGAAGGTAGTAGAACTCTGTGAGTTCTTGGGATTTTCTGTGGCAGGGTTGATGGTGAACCAGTCAGTATAAAGAGTTTAGGCCTAGTGCCCAAGATTGTTTTTGTTTTATTCCAGAAGTAGCATTTTCTGTTTCAGTTAAAAAAATACTGAGTTGCTTTGTTCAGTGGTCTGTGATTCTATTGGTTAATGTTTCTCTGGTATAATTTCAAATAAGGTCTATACTTCTGAATGGGGATAAGGTTTTCAGTTCCAGAAGGCTGGTCCAAGTGGCTACCTGAGCTCACTGATGTAGACATATGCAGCCTGTTAGCACTTTTTGGGTTGTATGACATAGAGGGCCAAAGGTTATTAGAAATGGTAGACCATTTCCTTCTACAGT
The DNA here is from genome assembly GCF_902655055.1 of Lutra lutra. Classification (NCBI taxonomy): domain Eukaryota; kingdom Metazoa; phylum Chordata; class Mammalia; order Carnivora; family Mustelidae; genus Lutra; species Lutra lutra. The sequence continues at coordinate 68,337,469 of NC_062290.1, read as the reverse complement.
TTTAGTTATTTTTGCTTTATTTCTCTGTAAGACAGAAATGTTCATCCTTTTGGCCAGAATGATGCAAATTTTGGAAGTAGGGGTGCTTTTAGAAGACATAATAATTTATATTGGTGCCCATTCATTTTTTCATTTCTGTTTAATTAATAACCACTTACTGTGTGCACAACCCAGAAAATCCCTTCACTCATATAATGTATGGATTGCACTCCAAGTAGAGTGACAGTGTAGCCTTCATGATCTGGTGGTCAGCAGCTTAGGTTTCAGCCTGATGATCACTCCTCCCTGGTTGGGAGGGTTAGCATGACACTGTATATGGAAATGCACCATCAAAACTGTCAGCTACATCGCAGCCTATCTTGTTGTGGTTATGCCTTGTAGATCAGTTGATTCACAACTGGGTATGAAGGTGGCTACCATATGCTTTTTGCACATTTCTTGGGCACAGAGAGCATCTCTGGTTCTGCTCCTGTCTATCTGCTGTTGCTGAGATCTCTCTCTCCATAAAGTCAGAAAATGAGGCTCTTGAATTAGAACGTAGTGAGTGGTCAAAATTGTTCTGTGTAAAGGTGGTTTTTAAAGGATACCTTTGGGATGAAATGACTTGCAAACATTTTGAAATGTGACTTTTATTTATCGAGTTAAATGGGGCCTTAATTGGAGCACTGGGATTGATATTTGATTTACAGTAAACAACCTGTTACTCCTGCCACTTGGTTGACATTTCAACATTTTCGATGTTAGATGAATGTGACATGCGACATTGTTGACAATGGGCAGTTAATCACACTGAGAAACACACAAGAGCCGCAACCAGGTGGTTGGTGCAGAGTTGTGGGGAGAGAAACTGGGGTGTCAGTGTGTGTTTCTGTCCTAGAAGTGGATTTTCAGTAAAGACATGTTTTGAAATATTTCTCTTTCTCTCACTCAGTCTCTCTCTCTCTCTTTTTTTTTTTGGTTAGCGTGGGTGTTTTTCTGTTTTTCAGCCAAGTGTATTCTCTTTCTCCTGTGCTGCCTCTGTCTCCTGCTGACCTCTGGACGACAGTGTTTTGATAATTTGGGGGGAAGTGTGGCAGAGGGGAAGGGCCATGGGCTTGGGGTCAGCTGTGTCTGGGTTCAAACATTGTGTCAGCAGTTTTACCAGCTGTGTGACCTTAGATAACGTGAGTGTGAGTGAGCCTCAGTTTCTTTTTCTTTTACATACAGATTATACACTTTATCCTTTGTCATTATTGGTCATGCATATAAAGAGCATGACAAGGGGACTGGCATATGTTAGGTGCTCAATAAATAGAAGTTAGTCATCAGTAGAAATATTTTCATGCTGAAAGCAATTGCTGGCCAGATAGAAATTTTCTTCTGTGTTAGGACTCAGTCATGCCAGCAAAGTAGTCCTGAAGAATATTTCAGTGAAAAATTCTATTCTTTTTTTTTTTTTATTAACATACAATATATTATTTGCCCCAGGGGTACAGGTCTGTGAGTCATCAGACTTACACATTTCACAGCACTTACCATAGCACATACCCTCCCCAATGTGGAAAATTTTATCCTTTGCCTAGATGTTGTCAAGGCTGCTTACCCTTTGGATTCTTGTTTATGTGTACACCTCAATTATTTATACCTTGCATGAAAATTAATACTGGATGTTAGAAAGTTACTGCATCCTTAAAGTTCTCTGGGATTAATAGTGATTTCCATTAGGCATTCTCCTTTTAATTTAAAAACGTATTCCTTTATAGAACTATGTTAAATTCATTATGTGTCGGGTATGTTCTGGGAGCTGAACTCAACTGAGATCCTCTCAAGGATGGCTTCTGAGGAGTACAAGGATAGGTCAATATATGAAATATTATCTCCAGGTTAAATGCATTTGTGAAGGGAGACTTAACGTTCATAGTACTTGTACTGTTGACTTAACAGCCTCTAGGAGGGGATCGTGGCTATTAACAGTGACTTCTTTTGCCTCACTGCTCAGCAAGGTGGATTTGGCTGTTAGTTGGTTGGGGCAGGTGAACTTCCCTTTGCTTTCCTTGCACGTCCTTCTTGAAGCAGCACCTACCTTTCCCAGACAGAGGAGACATCTTTATGGGGAGACCTCTCTCTGCTGTCCTCCAGTAACCTCCAATCTGTTTTGGACTGCGAGAATGAGCCATAACAGGGGACTAGCAAATTCTGGCCAGAGGGATTTGTTGGCTTCTCTTGTCAAGGTCCTTGCTCATAGTGTTGGTTTCTTATTGTTGCTGTAACAAATAACCATACATTTAGCAGCTTAGAATAACATGAATTTATTATTTCATAATCCTGTAGGCCAGAAGTCTGGGGCACAGTGTGTGGTTCCCTTGGGTCTACTCCTTAGAGTGTCAAGAGACTGAAACCAGAGGCTTTATAGCACTGTATTCCTTTTTAGAGGCTCTGAGGATACATCTGCTTCTGAGCTTATTCAGGTTGTTAGCTGAATTTAGTTTCTTGCAGTTGTACGACTGGTGTTCCTGTTTCCTACCTGGACGTCAGCTAGAGGCTGGTCTTTGCTCCTAGAGGCTGCCAGCATTTCTTCTCATGATTTTCATGTGGATTCTCTCCAGCCACGCTAGGTCAAGACTCTCTCATGCTTTAAGTTTTTCTCTTTTCCTTCTGCCATATCTCTCTGCTTCTAGCCAGAGGAAGTCCTCTGCCTTTATGGGCTCACGTGATTAGATTGGATTCATCTAGGTAATCTAGGATCATCTCCCTATTTGAAAATCTACACATTTAATGATATCTATAAAGTACATTTTACCATGTGTTTTAACATACTCAGGTGCCAGGGACTAGGACCTGGACTGCTTTGGGGAGGGCACTCATCCTGCCACTAATGTCTTTTACTGAAAGGTATATTTCATTATGTCTTTGAAATGTTTCCTCAGTGCTCTTGGCTTTTTATTAGTCCCTCTTCAGCTCTGTACATTTTCTTAGCCATATTCTGGGAGTGACTCCAACACATAATAAACATTACCCACTAGTTTTTTTTTTTTTTTTTAAGATTTTATTTATGTATTTGACAGAGAGAGATCACAAGTAGGCAGAGGCAGGGAGGGAGAGAGGGGGAAGCAGGCTTCCCGATGAGCAGGGAGCCCAGTGTGGGGCTTGATCCCAGGACCCTGAGATCATGACCTGGACTGAAGGCAGACCCTTAACCATCTGAGCCACCCAGGTGCTCCCCCGCCCCCACTAGAGTTTTTAATGTGCAAACCGAAGGCAGCAGTGACTTTGGGAAGTAGAACGTCTCTGAACAAGACATGAGATGTTCACGAACAAAGGAAGATTTACTGTAGATCTGCTTTGTACCAGGTCCTGTTCTAAGGCACCAGAGCTTCAGCCCTAATCAGGGCAGACAAATGTACATGGATTTTTCATTCTACTGGGCACTGGGAACCAACTTTCAGACTTTGATTGGGAATTTGAGGAATTCTTCACAGGTGCTGGGTCTGTAGACTGAGGGCTGTCCTTCCATCCCAGTTTCCCTGATGAGCCCTCTGCAGCTCCCTGACACCAGTCTTCGCCGGCATGGGACACTGGAAGGCTGGAAAGAGCGTGGGGTTAGCTAAGCTTCTCGTCTTGGCTCACCATTGTCGCAGTGATGTAAAAATGGTGTCTGATCCCTGAGGTGGGGCAAACGGTGTCTGATTCTTGTGTTAGGAAGGACAGGCATGTGGACTTATCTTCATTTTAGTAACAATTTGGGGGCTGCACAACCATGTGGTTAGATTGCCTTGGCCTCTCCGGATACCTTTACCCTAAAAGGGAAAGTTCAGTTTCTGTGGAACAAAGCGCTCCCTTCACATGTCTTCTGGTGCATGCAGCATATTCTTGCAAAGGCAGAACTCAGTTCACGGGACAAAGGAAGTAAAGTGAGTGGTGCCCTGAGGTCCCCAGAAGAACAGTGATCTCACAGCTGGGCTCTGTGTAGATTGAAGGAACAGACAGAGAAGGACGAAACAAAGTCATTATTGTCTTGCAAGCTCTTTGTTTAGCATCTTCTTGATCCTTAGACAAAGGCTTAGAACACAGAGAGGCATAGTTTATTCATTTGGGGGGCTACATACTTCAGCTTATCCCATGCAGTCCTTAAAGCATTTGTGTGAATTTTTTGCAGGAGAAAGTCATTGCTTTTCTCCTCCTGCATAAAATTCATACATTTGTGATAAGTATTAGATTTTGTTTGGTATTGTTTGGTTGTACTGCCCATCTGTTCACAGCATATGTTTTCATCCAGCAGTCCACTGCAATCCTTCATTTGGTAAATGACACACCTCAGAGATTTACTCTTAAGCCTCTGTGTTTAGGAGCACCCGAGTGGCTCAGTTGATTAAGCGTCTCCCTTTGGCTCAAGTCATGGTCTCGGGGTCCTGGGATGAAGCCCTGCGTCAGGCTCCCTGATCTGTGGGGAGTTTTCTTCTCCCTCTCCCTCTGCAGCTCCCCTAGCTTGTACTCTCTCATTCTCTCTCTGTCAAACAAATAAATAAAAAATCTTAACTGTTTACTTAATTCCTATAGGAAAAAGGGAGCACACAACTGGAGATAAATGGGTGAATTAAACAGTGTTAACAGGACTTACTCTATCTGTGTAGACATTTCTGCCTCAGACTATTTCTTCCTTGAAAAGTGCTGCTATTTCTGAAATTAAGGTTTGGGTTTGATTTTGGTCCTGAATTATGTGGTAATAGATGTATTAAACTGTGTTTAGAAACAGCAAAAAATTGGGGCACTTGGGTGGCACCATGGGTTAAGCCTCTGACTCTTGGTTTAGGTCATGATCTCAATGTCTTGAGATTGAGCCCTGTATTGGGTTCCACACTCCGCTCGGAGTCTGCTCAGGGTTCTTGCTCCCTCTCCCTCTGCCCCTGTCCCCCACGCACTCCCTCTCTCTCTTCCTCTTTCTCAAATGAGTCAATAAATCTTTTAAAAAAAAAAGAAATAGCAAAAAATTATTTTAATTGCATTAAACACATCAAATTTAATAGTTAATATTTAAGTTTTTGAGTTGTTTTTAAAAAAGATTAGTACCTCTCTCAGACATGAGTTTTAAAAGTTCCCTACTTTGGTAAGAAATATTAAAATGTCCCTCAAAGGAAAACTTCCTTGTCATATGAATCATTGGAAAGAGGTAGACATCTTCTGGATGGCAGTAGTCTTTGTACCTGGTATCTGGCTTACTTTTTTTTCAGGTTGAGCTAATACATAAAATCTTGGCCCTGAGTTGGATTTTCTGAATATGGGCAAAAGTAGAGGTTTTTAGCCTTCTTTGAGAGTAAGGGAAGTTTGAAATGTTCTCATGAACACCTTGTAACATGTATTCACAGGGGAAAAATAAAATTGTGCATTATATTGAAAATCCTATTCAAATACATATGTACCCACATTATTTAGTAGTAGGGTCCCTGAAAAACTTGGATGGAAATAAGATTTTTGTAAATTGAAAGGAGTTTTCAATTACATTTAATTTCGTAGGTGTTCTGTCTTCTATTTCCATTTGGCTGTGGCTTCTCAATGCATTGGTAATCTCTCCCAGTCCTTATTTTATATAGTGATTATATATAAACAAACAAATTAATTCATTCAACAAATATTGAGCCCTGATCTGTGCCATATCCTGGGATGGGGGGCTGTGGTGAGCAAGGTACAGCTTTCTTTGTTTCCCTGCTGGTGGGCAGTGGATGGGACAGATCAGGAACCAAACAGATGCGTCCTCTGCTAGGTGTTATGTAGGCCTAACCCACACTAACCCAGTCTTTGAGGATCAGGAAAGAAGCATCTGTTAAGTTGGGACCTAAAGAATAGAGTTCAGTCAAGTAAAGAGCAGGGAGAAGAATGATCCAGAACCTGGCTTGTGTATGGGGTCCAGAGTGGAGAGAGAAATGAAGGTGGTGTTAAGGGGAAATGCAGAGTTCTGAGTAGAGCAGATGTAACTATGGGGAGTTTGCCGATAGAAGAAATGGTGAGACAGGGTGCTGTGGAGGTGACCACAGGTTAGACGCCAACTTTCAGGATCTGTGTTAGGCTGTTGGGCCTATCTCTTAGAGCAAGTGAACCCACTGAAAGGCTCCAGAGGGTGAGTGACTTGATGAGGTGAATTTGAATGACCTTTGAAGCAGGACTCAAACCAGTCCATCTCCTGCTCTCCTGAAGTGCTTCTCTCTTGCTTTTGGTTTTTCTTCCATGCACATTTACTGGGCACCAGATTATTCTGTGCCAGAAGCTATGTTGGATGCTGGGTTGAGATGAAACATCAGCTCAGAAATTAAAGTCAAATTGACTTGGCTAGGTTACTGCCTTTTAAATTTTCAGTCTTTTACAATTTAGCTAAGCTACTAAGATAGAATGACTATAATGAAATCATCTGTTAGACCCAAGAAAGATGGGGCACGATGGCCTTTGTCATTCTAGGGACAGTGTTCTAGAATGTCATGCTTTTAGGCAGTGTTGCCATGTTGTGATTGACATACTGCAGAAGTGGGTGGGTGCCTTTTGGGTAATAGAATATGCTTTTGTCTATTCTTCCTGTAATGATATTACAATATTTAGTTATGACCTAAAAATATCAAATGATACATGAATTCTGGTTAGCTTAACATAGGTCATGTAGTCCCTCACTAAAGGTTTTATCTTCACTCTCTTTCCCTATTTCTTCATATGAGAAAATCACTTGCCTCCTGTGGTCAATGGGGACCATGTGATTTCATAGCCAAGGGAATGTTTTTGTTTAGGAAAAATAATAGTAGGAATTCCAAACTACAGATTATTTACTGGAACTCTTCCAAAATATTAGTTGGCAAGCTTTGCCTGCCTTTGTCCAGTATTAGCAGGAGACCACAGTTCATAGTAGGTGCAAGCACGTGGTTCTCAGACCTCATTTTTGTGACCTAGTTTCAGGGCATGTTTCCTGGGGTCAGTTTTATTCAAGGAGCTTAGACATCTTTCAGATCAGATATGTAGTCAAGCCAGCTTACACTCTTGACCTTTCTTCCACTCCTGCCTGCTCTGTTTCCTTTCCTCCTCTCTCCTTATTACTAGTCTTTCATTTAATTAGAAAGTATGAACTAGTGAAAACTTACAAAAAGGCACAGAGAATACCCTTGTACACAACACCATCTGTTGTCCACCTTGCTTGCTTCTGATTCTTTTCAAGAATAAAACATTACAGGCATTGTCGATGTCCCTCTTTCCCTCAGAGACAGACATTCCCCTGGAGTTGCATGCTTTTCTGCTTTCTATCATGTAGATGTATTTGCATTCTGTTAATAACAACATACCCTGTTGGTTTGTAGGTGTTCACATTATGTAAACATGTATATTGATCTGCAGCTTGTCTTTTTCACTCCACATTATCCTGTTGAGATTAAACAGTATTGATACATGAGGCATCTGATTCATTTTAACTGCTACCTGGTATTTCTTTTATATACCGAAATTTAAAAAAATCTGTTCTTCCAAAAAAATAAAAATCTGTTCTTCCAGTCTCTGGCTTATTTTTTCCACAATGCTTATGGTGTCTTTTGGTGCACAGTTTCTACTTTTAAAAGTTGAAGTCATTTCTTTCCACTTTAGTTTGGACTTTTTATATTTTAAGAAGGCCTTTCCTACACTGAGTTCATAAAGACATATTCTCTTATATATTTGCAACTTTCATCTTTTACTTTGAGCTTTATAATCTGCCAAGAACTTAATTTTGTATAGTGGTGTGAGATGGAAAACTTTCTAATTTTTCTGACATGAACAACTAGTCCCAGCAACAGTAATTAAGTAACCTGTCTTTCCCCCATGAATTTATAATATTTAGTTTGCAGATTCTCATCAGTCTCTTCTCTGTATTTTATAACATCCAAGCACAGAAAAGTAAAATGAAGTCCTGAGCAAAATATCTGGATATGCTAAACTCTTAAACAACTCTTAAACAATGAATTTTTTTTAAAAACCCTGTCCTGTCAACCCACACCTGTGTGTAATTCCAGCACATCTTTGAAAATGGAAATTTATTGGGGCGCCTGGGTGGCTCAGTGGGTTAAAACCTCTGCCTTCGGCTCAGGTCATGATCCCAGGGTTCTGGGATCGACCCCACATTGGGCTCTCTGCTCAGCGGGGAGCCTGCTTCCCTTCCTCTCTCTGCCTGCCTCTCTGCCTACTTGTGATCTGTCTGCCAAATAAATAAATAAAATCTTAAAAAAAAAAAAAGAAAATGGAAATTTATTTGTATTGACAATACTTCTGTTCATGAATACTGCACATTTAATCTCAAACAACAATTAGTGTTAAAAGGGATTCTAATAATGACGTTGATTATTCTGCCTATTACTTATGGATGGCTTTAGCCAATGTTTCTCTTAGAGACCAAAACCTAAATTAGAAGTAAACTAGAGCTCAGACTATTGACAACAGTATGATGTGGTATTGCATTTGTGTCTGAATATGTAAAGGTCTGATATCCATGGTAAATGTAATGAAGTCTTGATATTTATGTGTGTGGTCATAGGCGGTGTTCATGGGCTAAACAGTCATGCAGTGCGTGTGGAGCTTTGCTGAATTGTGTAGCTTTTAAAACAAGAATAAGAGGCCTGCCTCAAAGGTTAAGACATTTAAGTTGAAAACCCCCAAGGGAAAATTAGTACCTATGAAAGTTTAAATTCATTCAGATGAGGAAGGACGTCCTCTAAGAACAACATGAACTGCTGATTGATTGTACCCTTCAGGGGATGGGACTGCTAACGGTGATAACAGGCCAGTGGCATAGCTATGGTTTCAGAGACTTGGCCTTTGGCAGTTGGTGGCTGTGAACTCTGTTGGTGTGCTGTTCTGGCCTCATGCATTTTGTACCATCTCCGATCCCAGTTGGGGCTGGGTGAAGGGCGTGGCCTCTCTTCAGTGCTTCACCATCCAAAGCAGACAGCGTTGTGCTGACCAGACATGGAATGCACAAACTACCACCTTCATGAAAAGCAGACTGTGAAAAAGAGTCATGAACATCGTCCAAGGGGCTATGGCTTAGTGGTTCTCAAACTTCTCTGTGCAAAAAATTCCCGAGGCTTCTCGGCTCGTATGCCTCGATTCTGAATCAGCAGGTCTCTGAGGGCTGGGAGGCTGCACTGAACGAACATGGCAGCAGGTGTTGGTGTGAGAGCTCTGAGACCACACTGGATCCATCTGCGGAAGCTGCTTCTGCACAGTTGTCCGCCGTGATTTTGGTTGTCATCAAGGGCAGTTGGTACCATTCCAATTTAATAGTCTCTTTTTGTAGATTCCCTTCTTTTGCTTAGTAGACTTAGAAATTATATCTACTGTAAAGGTAAAAATCAGTATCACTATAAATAGAAGGTACACATACATATGCATTAAGATAAATGGAGTGTGCACGTACATGAGTGTATGTATGTAGGGATAGATATACACGTGTACTTCAATGGAGGTGAGGATTTTTTCCTTCCAGTTTTTCAGTTTAAATGTCAACCTTGGAGCAAGTTTATATGTGTGCATGTGTGATATAAATATACATCTGTAGTTGTATTATATCCACTCAACATTACTTAAGTATGCATTTCATCTGCTTAACATCTTTTGTTTCACAGTTTTGCAAACTGAGGGGAAAGGGGGCTTAGGGAGGAAAGGAGCATTCATCTCAAGCCTCAGGAATTAACGTCTTAGTCTTGCACTGAAGAGGATTTCTAATGTTAGAAATAGCACATCGGTATGGCTGATGTGCTTTGAGATGACACCTCTAGCTCTCTGTTCAGTGGAGGGAGGGCCCCTCGACAGTTCGAGAGTTAGGAAACAGAAGGGAAGATGAGTGTCTTTTCAAGAACTAAAAAGTCCTTCAGTTTTGGTAGGAAACTTTTAGGGAAGGGAAGAGGAAGGCAAAGGTGACCTTTCTGAGAACTGTGAGGGCTCACTGTGTGCCAGGTGCTGCGTGAGGTGCTCTGCACACACCCTCTTGTTCAGCATTCTTGATATCACTAGCCCACCTGCACACCACAAACACTGCCATGTAGCTCTAGAAATCAGGCCGGGCAGAGTTTGAGACATTTGCCCGGGGTTCTGTAGCCACCCCAGGTCCCATAACCGGAGAAGGGACAGAATGACAAGAATCATCGGAATCTTTTTTCCATTCAGACTTTATAAAAGAAATGGATTAGCTACCAAATTTAAGTTGTGAAAAAGGACATTAAGTTAATTTGGCTTTTTTTTTTTGTTTGTTTTGTTTTGTTGCACAATCGTGAGTGTGCATCCTCTTGTGGGCCTGATGTAAGCAGAGACACTTTACCTCCCATGCCTTCCAAGGAAGACCTCTCCATTTGTGAAAGTTTTCTTATTGTAGGTTCTGTAGGGTCAACTTTTAATGTGATAACCTTTAGTGATGATGTAAACTTGTAGTAAGAAAGTGAAAAACCAAAAATCTCCCACTTGTTTTTCCTCATGATTACTTAATTGAAGGAACAATCATTAACATAATCTGTGAGTTGCCTCACGGAGACCTACTTGATTATAGTGGTTAAGGGGAATTGGAGGCCCATCTGAGGATGGGGAATGTGGGAAAGGTGGACTCTGGTGAGTAAGCCATTCTAGGAGAGCTCATGAATCAGGCTGGACAGATTCTTTGATAGAACCTTCAGACGGATTTTATCAGAACTATACATTCAGGATTTGGCTTGGATATTATGATGATCATGATGGTACTAACTTCTAATTCCACTCTTCTGTATTTGGAGTTTTATTCTATTCTATTTTGTTTTATTTTATTTTTTATTTTTAAGTGGGCTCCACACCCAGCATGGAGCCAGGGGTCTTGAACTCAGGATCTTGAGATGAAGACCTGAGCCGAGGTCAAGTCCCTTAACCGATGGAACCACCCAGGTGCCCCTGGAGTTATGTCTATTTATTAAGATTTTATTTATTAGAGAGATGGAGATATGACAGATAGTGAGAGAGAGCACCAGTGGGAAGGAGAGAGAGAAACAGGCTCCCCGGTGGGCAGGGAGTCCAGCGTGGGTGCGGCTCGATCCCAGGACCCTGAGATCAGGACCTGAGACAAAGGTAGCTGCTTAACCAACTGAGCCACCCAGGTGTTCCCTCCCCCTGGAGTTCTTTTTAAAGGAATATTCCCCCAGCTGCTGTTTCTTAGATAATAATGATCTCTATCCACTTCCAGCTATTTTCCACAGCCTGTAAGATGATTTCGCAATATTCCTTGACACAAGACAAAGAGCAAAATAGCCCAGCCTTGGGTTACCGGGTGGCTCTGTCATTTAAGTGTCCAGCTCTCAATTTCAACTCATGTCATGATCTCTGGGTCATGGGATTGAGCCCTGCATCAGCCTCCATGCTCAGCACGGGTTCTGCTTGAGTTTCTCTCCCTCTGCTCCTCACAGTGCTCATGCTCTCTCTCTCTAAAATAAATAAATCTTAAAAAAAAAAAATAGCCCAGAGGCGCCTGGGTGGCTCAGTGGGTTAAAGCCTCTGCCTTCGGCTCAGGTCATGATCCCAGGATCCTGGGATCAAGCCCCTCATCAGGCTCTCTGCTCAGCAGGGAGCCTACTTCCTTCTCTCTCTCTGCCTGCTTCTCTGCCTACTTGTGATCTCTGTCTGTCAAATAAATAAATGAAATCTTAAAAAAAAAGAAAGTAGCCCAGCCTTGTCTAAAGAGGTAGATGATATTAATAGGTAAAACGAAGCCCATAGAAGTGCCAAGGAAAGATGGGTTTTCCCAGAAACCTTTTTTTTCTATTTGACAAATAAAATGATGAAAATGATGAAACTGACCTTATGTCTTTTTTTTTTTGGAGGCCTGAAAACTCAGAACCCGAATTTGAGGCTCCTCAGCTCTTGCTGCTCTGGCTTCAGGGTCCGTGCATCCTTTTTCTTTTTCTTCTCTAGCTTAGGCTTTCTGCCCTAACTCCTCTTTCCCTTGGGCCCAATTAATTATTTTCTTATATTTGCTGTGAAACTAAGTGGCATATAACAGCAATTACATATACATGTGAGTAAACATAAAGATCTGACTAAAAGTAGATTTAAGAAAAAAATAAGCATTCTGTATCAAATTTCCAGTGTGAGTGCTGGCTTGAGTGGAATGAGCGAGAATTTCTCCTTTCCATGCTTTTGGCAGCTTTAAACTTTACATATTCTTTCTTTCTTGTGAGCCATGATGGACTTGCTCGTCAAGGTCATATCTCCGTTGCCCATCTTGCAGACGGAGTTGGGAATTTGTGGTCAGAGTTGCATGGGGAGCACGTGCACACGCACACACATACGCCAGCATGAGATGGTTTTATCTGTTGCATATCAAATAGTTTTAAATAGCTATTTCTACACTATTTAAAAGCATTTGTCAGGGGCACCTGGGTGGCTCAGTGGGTTAAGCCCTGCCTTCAGCTCAGGTCATGATCTCAGGGTCCTGGGATCGAGTCCTACATCGGGCTCTCTGCTCTGCGGGGAGCCTGCTTCCTCCTCTCTCTCTCTCTCTCTCTGCTTGCCTCTCTGCCCACTTACGATCTCTCTCTGTCAAATAAATAAAATCTTTAAAAAAAAAAAAGCATGTGTCAGAAGATTCGTTTCTTATTTGAAGATAATTCTTATTTGAAACAACCTACAGACTGGCAGTTAGAATAATTTTAGTGTCTTATTTTGGTTAGGAGTGGGTTTCTTGTGTTTTAAACTCAAGATTGTGAATGGTTTTAATTAACTTGTTTATTTTCAGTAGAGAGTTCAGGTTTATATTTGAGCTTAGAAACAACGTTTTTTTTTTTTTTTTTTTTTTTTTTTCTCATTCCAGAGGGAGCTAAACTCTACCTCTCCCATCCTGAGCAAGGAACTGGCTAAAGCCACAGGAACTTTGCTGGATAGTCTCGGGACTTTGATCCAACAGGTAAGTAAGTTGTGTCTTTCCAGCCCCAGGAGGCAGACCACTATGGCTTTTTCTTCACCCTGAGTGTGCTTAGAGGGTCCTTTTGATTTGAATATTGTGTGACCCATAAAATCAATTTCAGAAGCATCTGTATCTTAAAAATTACCCGGTGGAGCTCTTTACTATAGAGATGAAAAAACCAAGATGTGGAGATGTCTCAGAGCTAATTAGTTTGTGGTTGAAGGTCCAGTACCTAGTTTAGAACTTTCTCCTAGTGTTATTCCCTGCCCCTGGTTTATGACTCCTTGTCTCACCAGCCACTTAACCGTATTTCTTCTTCAGTAGCAAGGCCAGTCTTTTTACCAACACACTTGTTTGCCAACTAATAGCGTATACCCCTCATTCAGATCTTCCGCTGTAAACACCTGGACTCTGATGTTCCCCTTTGGGAATGTCATTTCTTGATGAACATCAAGTCAGATTTGCCTTTTGGGTCTGCATGTTGACAACGTATCAGCATAACCTTATATTCGCAAGATCGGGGGCCTGTAGGTGCTGCCAAAAGCAGTTAACCTTTTCTCTGCCTGCCAGCCTGCATGGGCTTCCTGTCCATGATGCCCAGCCTTGATCCGGTTAGACTTGGAGAGGAGGAGCTGTCTGGAACTGAGTGGGAGGTAGCGATCAGAAACAATCAGGCCTAAATGTCCAGGACAGTGGATGGGAATACTCTTCTCAGACTTGGTCTGGCCTTATTTTGAATCGTTTCTCTAAATCATTTTTTGGCATTTGTTTTATTTTTCTCAAATATCAAAATTTAGGTTTCCGAGAGTAAAAGTACTGTGCATTCAAAATATTCTGAAGAACATTTAGAAAACACAGAGATGGAGCACTATTGACAATTTGGTGTCTTGCTTTTAGTTGTTTGCTTTTTTTCTTTGAATGCTGATCATGGGTGTGTGACTGAAGAGGCTTGGGTTTTGGGTCCCTTTCAGAGAAGTGCTTTCCAGCCTGCTATTTGTTATTCTGCTTGTGAATGCTGGTGACCTTTATGTAGGTGCAGAAGCTGGATCACCCGGGGCTCTTCCAGGAGGCAGAAAGAAAAACAGAAAATGACCTGCAAGTCCGTAGCCATTTCTCTCAGGTCCCATTAGCGGGCTCCAGTATACCCTGTGCTCTCCCAGCTTCCCTCCAGCCTTAGAGCAAGCAGAGCAGAGACTTGACATGGGAGGGTGTCTCTAAATTTAGGGTCTGGGTACAGTGTTTTCTCTTCTATCACTGGCTTGCCTTTTGTCTGGGGTAAGAAAAATAAGTGAAAGCCTGCGATGTTCCCATTGCTGATGAGGCAGAAACTCTCCATTGAGCCATACATCATTTTTCTTCGCAGCTGCTTCCTTGTGCCCTGCTTGCTCCCTGGGCCAGGCCGAGCAAGGGCCACCCACACCTCTCCGTGGGACACTTTCAAGCCCCCGTGACCATGAGTTACTTATTGTCAAACTTGCTATTTCCCCGAGACAAATGGGCAGAACATAAATAAATGCACGTGTGTATCTGTTTAGTGTTTGAAAGAAAGTTGGATGTTTTGACCAAAGCATTTCAGTAGGAATTTCCAAGCATCTCCCCCTGACTTGTGCAGTTTCCCCCTATTTCCCTGTATCATTCACGTGACAAACGTGAATGGGCCTTATTCTTCCCATCTTAGGGATGGCACAGAGGCTTAGAAGAGTGGGACTTACAGTCATATAGATAGTTAATTGGCAAAAACTATGATTTGAACCTAGGACTGTTGGACTACAAACCCCATGTTCCTTCTGCTTTAGCCTACTTTTTGTGTGATGAACTCTGATGGAAACTAGACTAGAATAGAAAGGATACTCTTCAAAGAAGGACATGCAGACTAACGGGGCCTGGCATTTGGGTAGAAATGGGGACTTTAGGAACTAGATGAGTGAAAGCCGGCGTGAGCGCCACATCTGGTGTTAGGGAAGGTGTGCCTGATGAGATGGGAAAGCAGGACGGGGAGCCTCTCAGTTATGTCTCTAGCCCCCAGCACACTGGCTTTCCTGTTTTCGTGGGGCTTGCATGGTCAGAGATGGAAATAAACAGGTCAGCGTATAATGTGCTGAAGAAAAACAAAGCAGGGTAAGAAGGATAGAGGGTGCTGAGGTGTTGTTTCAAAGGGGTGATTAGAGGAGTCGTCTCTGACGAGGGGACAGTTAGACCTGAAGAAATGACCACGTACTGTCTGCTCCAAGCAGGAACAGATGCAAAGACACTGAGGTAGGGCATGATTAAGGAGTGTATTTAAAGATCCAGGAGGGAGCATGGTGAGGGAGAGAGGGAGAGGGAGCTGGGAGCTGAGGCGCAGGAAGGAGGCGAGCACCGTGCAGGCCTGGTAAGTCTGGATTTACATTGAGCGAGATGGAAGCCAGTGGGGGGTTTGGAGCAGAGGGCATATCACGTGACATAGAGTATGAGGCTGTTTACGTTCTGGCTCTTAAATTGAGAAGAGACTAAGGTGGGCATGGAAAGAAGGGGGCCATTGAAGTGTCTTGAGAAAGTAGTCAGCCAGCCATTCAGTCCATAGATAATTATCAAACGCTGTCTTTAGTGGGCTGAAGGACAAATGGCCACCCTTCCCCGTGAGTGGGAGTGCTTCACAGAGGAATTGTGGAGCGTGAGCTGAGGTGTAGAAAAATGAGTAGGAGTTTGCCCCGAGACAGGTGCTGGAAAGAGCCAACGGTCTGGAATAATTCTGTCGTTTTGGTGCCTCTGTCCAAAAATGTACTGGTTTTATGTGGAAAGAAATTTGTTCTTTGGGTTGGGGGCTGGTGGGCTGATGGTAGTGAGGCAGCCTGTGGAAAGAGAAATGAGTGGCTCTCACTTACTATCACTAAAACATCTCCAGGGCTGTTCACCCACCAACAAAAGGAAGAGTTGTCTGGTGACCTCTGTCCTACCTGTGTAGATGCTTCATCCAGGTGATGAAAAGATAAAGTAAGGAAAAGCTGGCCACCTAACTGTGATCTTGTAGTATATGTCAGATGCTCCCTCTTTGGAGGGAGAAATGTGTGTGACTTCTGACCTGCCCCTGGAGTGCCTCGTTTGTCCCCTGGAGGCAGAAGGCAAAGTCAGGATCTAGAGTATCAAGGACTATGGGACCACAAGGAACCAGGAGGCTGAGACAGAAAACTGCGCACATGTTGCCAGAATTTAGGCCTTCTACAGGACGTGGGCAGTGCCCTGGGTCTCTCCTCTGCCCTCCGTGGCTCTGTCGGGTGGTGAGAACATGAAGTGACATTTCAGGGAATGTAGAGGTGTATTACTGATTTATTGTGGAATATGTAGAAATGCAAAGCATGTGATAAATATTTAACGATGAGAACAATTGGGCCAGGAGTTCTACAAGGTGCAGGAGCACATTTGTCTATGAGACAAAGCGCCAGTCTGGTGTGAGTCACAGACGCAGCCCGTGGCTGCAGGAACGTGGGACTCATCCTGTTCAGGGCCTTCTGTTCCATGTGATTTACTCTGCCCCGTGCTCTGTTTAGCTTCATCGTCTTGGCGGGAAGTGGGGGCCCTCAGGAAGTGACTTTTGTAAGGCTGGAAGTGAATGAGGCCCGTGGTTGGGACGCAGCCTCGGGTTGCCTGTGTTACGCTTCTCGTGTCGTCCAGCACTTCACTGTGACCAGGATGGGCACTTCACACCCTCTGCCTTTCCTCCCAAGGCACAGAGGCCTCCTCAGTTTCCACAGGGAAGCTGAAGGTGTTTTAGAGGTGAGGACGTGCTCTAGGATATGATCAGTTCCTCACGGATGTATGTGAACACATGGCTGTTCAGAGAAAGCCTTCTCTTCCATCCGCCAGAAGATAATCCAAATGAAGTAAAGCCCATCCCCAGGGGGCTCCACCGACTTCTGGTTTGTGCTTCTCAATCTTTAATTTGCATAGGGATCACCTGGGTGTCTTGTGAAGGTGCAGATTTGAATGTACTTGGATAGATCCATACCTTGCCGATAACCCCTCACTGGTCCCCAGCAGAGTAGCAGGGTTCTGTCGATCCCATCACAAGGCTCAGAGGACAGGACACAGTATGTTCTGAGGTGTGGCTCTGGAGAGGTCAAGAAAATAAGCTTTCTTTCTCTCTCTTTCCCCCACTCTTGTGATACCCTCTTCTCTTCCTTCCCTCCTTCCTCCTCCCAATCCTGGCCACCAGCTTTTGAGCATGAACAGCTGGAGTGACATGCGGCAGGAAGTCCTATTCCTGACCAATGCAAACAGCTCCAGCTCATCCACCCAGATCTACCAAGCTGTGTCCCGCATCGTCTGTGGCCATCCTGAGGGGGGCGGCCTGAAGATCAAGTCCCTCAACTGGTACGAGGACAACAACTACAAAGCCCTTTTTGGTGGCAATAGCACGGATGAAGATGCTGGCAGCTTTTATGACAATTCTACAAGTGAGTGTCTGCCTAGACAGAACCCCTGGCCGGCTGGCCCCCTGCCCTGCTTAGTGCTATTCTGGGTCCCTTGTGCATCCTCCCTAGTGTTTACCCTTATGCTCTGGGGCACCATTGGAGATGTACGTGTCTGTTTGCCCAGGAGGCTCAGCTCCTAGAGGAGTCTTTTCCTTATCCGTGAATCGTCCCCCCTGCTTTGAATGGGGCCTGGCGCATCTCAGGTACATGGTGTGTTTATTAAGTTCAAGAGTGAGTGTAAGCCCACCTCCGCAGTTTCCTGGGGCTTGTAGGAGGGGAGTTCCCAGAGAAATCAAGGATCTTCTTCTTTCCTCTCCTCTACCCTCCCTAGGCATGCTTTATATTAAAAACTTTAAAATAACAGTGATAATGACAGCAATAAAAGCCAACATTCAGGGAACATTTCCTGTGTACTGGGCATTCTGTTGAAGTTTTCTCATTTAACCCTTCCATGAACCCTACAAGGAAGGTTGTACAACCCACATTTTATAGGCTCAGCAAGGTTAAGTGATTTGATCAGAGCCACACCATAACAAATCCACAAGAACCGGGGTTAAGCCCAGATCGGGCTGGCCTGGTGCTTTCCCCCCCTAAACCACATGCCTCTGAGATAGCTTGTTAACATGGCATGTGTACCATCAGACTCAGACTCAGACATTTGATCTGCTGTTTGTTTTTGGTGCTTAGCTGCAAGGTGGTGTTAAAGAATCTTGTAACTCCATATCTGCTGATCACACTTGGATGGTTTTGTGGGGATGTGTGTTCTGTGTCTGGTGGCAGCAAGGAGCCAATGTTACAGTTTTAGACAATGGCATCCTTTTCCTTGAAAACATGATGCAAGTGAGCCTTTCTCCGTTTCCAACCGCAGGTGTCTCTTTCAGACACTGAGTGAGGCAGCTTTTTGTGCATTACTGTAACACAAGAACCTTTTCTTCTTCTCTGAAGTAAAGCACTCCAGACATAGCACGCTGCTTTGCAAGCCTGATGGGGATGGCATTAGACGCAGTTTTCTGAAATGCCATGCGCTCTACTCCTTCACTTGCAAGTCAACCCAAGGGAACCTTCATTTGCAAAGCAGATACAACTATGAGCAAATCCTTTTTTTTTTTTTTTTTTTAATGTATCCTCTCTGCAGCATGTAGAGGATGCTTGCCATCCAAAAGAACCAAAAATGAAATTAAAAAAAAATTCAGGAATCCTTCTGGGTAACCAAACCTCATTGTCTATTATAACTTTGGATTTTTCCATTAGGAATTTTTATTACATATGTTAGATATCCTTGTGATGAGACTTGTTAAGGGAAGTGTTTTATTTTTGCTAGAAAACTAAAGACTAAATTCATCTCTCTGTTCTCAATGAAAATGAGTTGGCAGGCTGACATGAGATTATGACTCCAGAGTTATGCATGTATGTGCATAGTAAAAACATTTTTCTAGATCTTCTTGGTTATGAATTATCCCTCTCTATAATAAGCTCTGATTACTTGTCAAGCATTCCTGTAGGGGCTCTCTTGATAACATCTGTTAATCCTCACCACATCTCTGCCAAGTACATAGTAACTTCATTTTAACAGAGGAGCAACCTGAGGCTCAGACAAGTGAAGGTATTTGTTATGTAGCTAATAAGTGGTGAAGCTGGGATTTGAACCCAGGACTGTTTGGCTAGCTCTAGAGCCCTTGTTAGTTCCCACAAATATATGACCGTGCATGTGAATATCTGCCTTTCATTGTCTTCATAGCTCCTTATTGCAATGACTTGATGAAGAATTTGGAGTCCAGTCCTCTTTCCCGCATCATTTGGAAAGCTCTCAAGCCTCTGCTTGTTGGGAAGATCCTGTATACACCCGACACTCCAGCCACCAGACAAGTTATGGCCGAGGTAGGTTGCCCAGGCCCAGAAATCCCTCTCCAGAATCCTCCTACGGTTATAGCAAAAAAGTGAAGGTGGCTTCAAATGGATTATATCGACTATGCTCATGGCTTTTCGGGTTTCCAAAGAGGGAGAACCACAAGTGTGGCCCAGGCCAGAACTGACTTTGGAGGGCCAGCTCTCCAGCCTTGGGTATTTGAGTCATTGCTGCAGGCAGGCACTTCTTAGGGATGGGGAAGACTGGAAACAGTGATGGAGCATCTTGTCAGGGTCAGCTGAACATCTCATGTCTCTGCCTCTCCTTTTTTCCTGCTGCCTTTGGCTCCCCAACTGACTTCAGGTGAATAAGACCTTTCAGGAACTGGCCGTGTTTCATGATATGCAAGGCATGTGGGAAGAGCTCAGCCCCAAGATCTGGACCTTCATGGAGAGTAACCCGGAAATGGACCTTGTTCGGGTGAGTGTCCCTCGGATTACTCCAGCATAGCTCCAGCTGCTGGTGATGGTGCATGGATGACTCTTTCATGCACACCCACATCCCTGTGTCCGGTGGTCAAAAATTGGTTTTCCAAGAAACTCGATGAGAGTTGGTATTGGTGATTGTAGGCCCCTGCCTATTGTCAGCTCTGGTCCTAAAGCCAACCACGGCATTTTATATATTCTTCCTGTATCTTGGTAGTTCTTGACACAAAGGCCTGGGTCCTCCCTCCTAAGGCACTGTGTGAGTGCTGAGCCACCATTAAGGTGTGGAGGGGAATTGCGCTGAGTGCTTCTGAGCCCCTTGAAAGGGATAAGTGCTCTAGAGACAATTGGATTCAAAAGCGGAGGAGTCTGAGCAAGAACAGAATGTCTCCTTTGTATGAGCCTGAGTGCCATTTAATCACATCATCCCTGCCTTGGGCTGAGTCAGAGAGTCATTTGACTATTTCCTATCTCCATGGTGAGGGAGGCCTTTTTCTTTTGTTTCTGCTGCCATTAAGAAGCAGGAATGGATTTTACCAGGTTTCTTGTGTTGACACCTCATCGATAAGAGGGGGCAGCTGGGTTTTAGAGGCAGTGCCTACTTGAAAGCTACTCTTCCAGGCTTAGGGTTCTCCCTTGATGCCCTGGTTCGGAGCAGGGGGTGGGAAGCGTGATACCCAGGGAGCCTTCCAGTGATGGGAAAGCTGGAATCATCTTTGTTCCTCTGTCCTGTTACATATGCTGAATTCTTAAATTGGGGCCTTTAAAAACTAAGGGACTTGGGTGAGAAAAACATGAACAATAATTTGCGTGGATATATGGAATAATTCCTGATTAGTAATAACATCTCATCCCCTAGAGTTTGGGTCTCTGTTGGGCTCCAGTCACTCCCCCAGAAGAATTGACGTGATCCAGCCACATACAGTGCCATGGACCTAGGTGTGATTTCGGGCCTCTTCTCCCTGGTCCTGTCCTTGGGATCCGATTTTTACTTGTTGGATGTCTCTCCTTCTGTGTCTCAGAAGGCTATGAGGGGTCCTGTTGACTGATTGTTGAAGGGACTCCATGTGTTTTGTTCCGTAAGCAGATAGATGTTTCCCCTACTCTGCTGATCAATTGACTTAAAAAAAAATTAAAGATTTTTATTTATTTATTTTTTAAGTAATCTCTATACCCAGCACGGGGCTTGAACTCACAACCCCAAGATCAAGTCACATGCTCCATCAACTGAGTCAGCCATTTAAAAAAAATTTTTTTTAAATTTTTAAAATTTTTTATAAACATATATTTTTATCCCCAGGGGTACAGGTCTGTGAATCGCCAGGTTTACACACTTCACAGCACTCACTATAGCACATACCCTCCCCGATGTCCATAACCCCACCCCCCCAACCCCCCTCCCCCCCATCAACCCTCAGTTTGTTTTGTGAGATTAAGAGTCACTTATGGTTTGTCTCCCTCCCAATCCCATCTTGTTTCATTTACTCTTTAAAAATTTTTTTAATGTGCCCATTGAAAAATGTTTAACTGAAGTATAGTTGACATACAATAATATAATAATATAATAATAATAATATAATTAGATGCTTCCCTTACTCTTAAGTGGAGAGTTTGGCTTGGATGCTCCAGCAGCTTCTAGCTCCCAGTGCTTAGAGGACAAAGCCCTTGTAAACATGGCCATGGCATTTGTTAGTAATTCTGCTGGCAGAACCCAGGGTGCGCAATAGGAAATGTAGGAACTATGGCTGGGGAGGAAGGCTTGGCACATGGTTTAGAGGGCCTTGTGTGTAAAGCCAAGAATTTTTACTTCAAGCTCTGGGGGACCATCAATAAGTTTTAAGCAAGTAGAGATGCAGATATGTCAGGAGCATTCAAGTATGGAAAGGTGGAAGGCAGAGACCAGAGTGGAGACTAGCCAAGTGGGGGGCCAAGGCTTCCATGGGAGGTAAAGCCTCGTGGTTACTTGATTGTGGAGGGGGAAAGATTTCTAGCAGGAAGATGGTGGGGATGTCCAATGGGCCCATGGGTACTGAGGGCCCAGCGTATAGGAAGGTGGTTCAGCTGGAGACACTGACTTGGGACTCCTCAGTCTGTGGGTGGAAGTTGAAGGAGCCTCTCAGCTGCTCTCTTTTCTTTCTGAAGGAGTGTTTTTCTAAGTCCACGAGCTTTGGCTGCTCAGTCCTCTGTACCCCCTATAGCCTCGTGTCTCGTATGTGAGGTAATGCCTGAGGCTTCTGCTTCTTTTGGGGTAGCTCTTGTGTTCCTTTCTTTTTTCAGCTTTATTGAAGTGTAATTGATATATAAAAATTATACATACTTAAGCTGTACAACACATTCTGATATAGTGTACATTGTGAAATGGTCATCACAAATCAAGCTAATTAACATATCCATTACCTCACAAAGTAGCCTGTTAGCAAATTTCAAGTATATAGTATTTTTTTTTTAATTTATTTATTGGGGGCGGGGCATGCAAGTGAGCAGGGAGAGGGGCAGATGAAGAGGGAAAGTAGACTCCACACTAAGTGCTGAGCCTGACACTGGGCTCAATCCCAGGACCTAGAGACCATGACCCTAGCCCAATACCAGAATTGGACGCTCAACTGACTGAGCCACCAGGCACCCCAACAGTACAGTGTTTGTAACTACGGTCATTCTGCTGTGCATTAAATCTCCTGAACTTACTCATACTGCATAACTGAAACTTTGTACCATTTGACCTACCCATTTCCCTCATTCCCAGCCCCTGGCAACCACCATTCTACTTTGTGGTAGCTCTTATCTTTCTGCTGTTTCCAGCTGTGTCTGTGTGCACTGCATCACCCCCCAGTTCGGGAGGCACTTCTGTGTTGAGTCACGAAACCCAATGACACTAAACTGTTCTCCTTTCTGAGCTGCTCTTTGCCTCCTTCATCTCAAGACCCTGCTTTCTCCCTGGCTACCACTCCTGAGGGTAATCTTAGGTCTCTTGATCCCGCAAGTACCCAAGAATGGCCACGTGATCGGTGGTCTCACGGGGCACATCTTTCCGGTCTTGCTGCCTTGAAGCTGCACTGGCCAGGGCAGGCTTCATCTCAAACGCCATGTGTCTTCATTCAGCTCTAACTTGTTCGAGTCTCCAAAGAAAGCCATTTCAGAATTATTAACCCGTACCCCTGTGAATTTTGTGAGGTAAAAATTTGTTATGTTAACAAAAATGCTTCACATGTCTTACTGATGATATTATAAATTGTTACTCCCTATAGGAAAGCAATTTGGGATGAGAATTACAAGAGCCATAAAAAAAGTGCTATCCTGTGTATCTCCATTCTCTACACCCTCGGGGATGTACCCTACAGAAATAATTTTAAAGAAGTCACTGTATGAGAGGAAATGTTATTGCTATAATAACTGTTATTGTGAGAAATTAGAAATAGGCTAAATTCTTAGCAGTATGGGAATACTTAATGAAATTATAGTGTATATACTCAATAATACCATTATGCTCCCATTAAAATAATAAATATGAAGCCACATGGGGGAAAAACTTAAATTGTTAGTGGAAATAAGACTGATTTAAAAAGTAGCAGTGTTTGGCTCCTTAGAGATTCCATTTCAGTAGAGCTAGAATTTCATCTTCCCCCTTGAAGGTGTGACAGGAGTTATACTTGCTTCTCCTTTTCCATGAGCTGAGTTTGAAGCTAACCTGCTTTTCTGGCAACACCTGTGCAGGCTTCTGCCCCGGCCCTCTGGGTCTACTGGTTGAACACCAGATTAGTTTGTCCTTCTCTTCCGTGTTGACTTCCATGGGAAACCCAGGGAACAAGACATGGAAGACGGGCCTCTTCTGCACCACAATCCATGCATGCTGCAGTTTTACCTGGTTTTATCATGGTAACATTTTCCCAAAGTAAACAAACAGCACAAGTGGGGTTGTCTTAATTCAGTCTAGAGATAAGGTGTGTATGAGGCGTCATCAGCTTGAGTCTCAAAAGCAGAAGAAAATATAATGCAGGGGGTAGGTATGGTAGAATGAGAGTCCATGTTTCATGCCCCAGCTTTGCTACTTTTTAGCTGTGTGACCTTATGTTAGGGAATTTTTTCTCATCTGCAAATGGGAATTTTTAGACAGATCTTCCTCATGGAGTTGGGTGAGGTAAAACATATAAATGATCTAACATAAAAATTATGCAGAGTAAGTATGATCGCTGTTGTTACTGTAGTCAACACTGTTAAGCTAGGCTGGAAACATGGACTCTGGATTCAGACTAGTCTGACTTTGAGTCTCAGCTCCATGTCTATTAGCATTATGACTCAGCCTTGGTTTAAGATCATACTTTTTTTTTTTTTGGACCTCTGTATTCTCCTCTCCTGTAAAGTGGCAACACTATTAATCTACCTCACAGTTTTCTGAGAAGATAAAAGAGACAACATATGTAAAAAAGTTAGGTTTTGTAAATCATATAAGACTTAGTATCTAGACTGAGTTGGTGTTTATTGATTGTACCTTCTCATTGGAATGGCAGATGCTATTGGCCAGTAGAAGCAATGACCACTTTTGGGAACAGAAATTGGATGGTTTAGACTGGACTGCCAAAGATATCCTGGCATTTCTGGCCAAGCACCCAGAGGATGTCCAGTCTGCTAATGGCTCTGTGTACACCTGGAGAGAAGCCTTCAATGAGACTGACCAGGCAATCCAGACGATCTCTCGCTTCATGGAGGTGAGGACCCGTTCCATGGATCATTTGGAAAAGTCTTTTGCTTCTTTCTCTGAGATGGTACAATAAGGTTTGGATTGGAGGAAAGTTCAGAAATAATGTATAATCTTATTTCCAGTATATGCTGGGCTAAATTCCAGCCCAATATAGGGCCTGGTATACAGAAGACACTCCTAAATGTTAGTTGAATGACTGAATGAATGAATAAACAGACTAATGCTAGCTTTATTTGGTCTCCAAGAAGGGTTTCTATCCATTGCCTTCTAGGTTTTCCCAAGGTTTCATAGCTCAATACCTCACGGCAAGAAAGCATGCCCTTAAAAAGGCATTATTTATGAAGCTTATCTGAGAGCTAATAGGATACATTATATTTTAAGAATCTAGTTTTAAAAATTATGTGACTTCATAGGAGCAAATAAGGGTTTTTTGGGGTCTGCTGGTCTGGTTAGTTATGGTTGAATATTGCGAAGAAAATAGAGGAAAATGAGGCATGATCATTGTTTCAACCTCTTTCTGTCCACAAAAATCAATATAAGTAACTTAACTCTAAATACTTGTAGCATTTCTCTTAAATTGCCGTTAAAAAAACAAAAGGATCTGTTCTCAATCAAATATTGGTAAATGACTAAGGAGAAGATGAGAGGGTGAGGATAGAATTGTCAAGCAGTTAGCACGCCCCTCCCAGGACAGTCTACCTTGGGTGCCGTGTGTTTTCCGGGCCACCAGAGTTCTCATGAAGGCTGTTCTTCCGTCAGTGTGTCAACCTGAACAAGCTCGAACCGGTAGCAACAGAAGTCCGGCTTATCAACAAGTCCATGGAGTTGCTGGATGAGCGGAAGTTCTGGGCTGGGATTGTGTTCACCGGAATCACTCCTGGCAGCGTGGAGCTTCCCCATCATGTCAAGTACAAGATCCGAATGGACATTGACAATGTGGAGAGGACAAATAAAATTAAGGATGGGTGAGTTCAATCCCACCACACCAGCCAGTTTGGGGGACGTCAAGAGCAACTAAAATGACTAGAGGCACTTTGTTTTAAGTAATAATTTGGTAGAAATTTCACCCCCAAATAACTCTAATTGGTGGCATGATTTTGTTGAAAGTGGCACATTCATTGCTAGAGACAGCTATTTCAAAGGTCATAAAATACCATCTTTTGATTCAGCATTTCTATTCAAGAGAATTAAACCCATGGCATTAAATCAATAGGAAGAAAAGAAGAAATAAAGCTCTTAAGGTTCCCTGTGGTAGCATTACCCATTTTTACAAAAAAGGGCAAACTGCCAGTAAAAAAGGGAATAATTAAGCAGATTTTGGTATGTCCACTTGATGCAATGTTAGGAAGCCAAAGAAGGGGGGAAAAAAACCCAAACCAACATTTTGGTGGTGGTATGCTCATTCTCATTACATCTGTTTAAAAACATGTGATTTCACTCATATGTGGAATATAAGAAACAGCGCAGAGGAACATTGGGAAAGGGAGGGAAAACTGAATGGGATGTCATGAGAAAGGAAGGAAAACTGTGAGAGACTCTTAACTCTGGAAACAAACCGAGGGTTGCTGGAGGGGAGAGGAGTGGGGGATGGGGAAACTGGGTGATGGACATTAGGGAGGGCAGGTGATGTGATGAGCACTGGGTGTTATATGCAACTGAGGAATTATTGAACTCTCCATCTGAAACCAATGACATACTATATGTTGGCTAGTTGAATTTAAATAAAAAAATAAAATATGTGCACACTTGAGACTAGAAAATAAGATATAAATATATAAGCTGAAAATAGGGACTCTGTCTTGGTGGTGGGATTGTGGGTGATTGGCTTTTTTGGGAATATTTGATGACCTGTGATCTGGTTTTAGGTACTGGGACCCCGGTCCTCGGGCTGACCCCTTTGAGGATATGCGCTATGTCTGGGGGGGCTTTGCCTACTTGCAAGATGTAGTGGAACAGGCGATCATCAGGGTGCTGACGGGCACTGAGAAGAGAACCGGTGTCTATGTGCAGCAGATGCCCTACCCCTGTTACGTTGATGACATGTAAGTTACCACTGAGCCGCCATCCTCATGGAACTGGGTAACACTGTCCCCAGAGAGAGTACCTGCACATACATACTTACACACATGCGTGCACATACATCCGAAGGAGGAGATCGGATGCTTTGATTTTATGTATTTCACGTATGTGTTGATACCAAAAAAAAAAAACTTTTTTGAAATTCATTGAAGATTTTAGGAAACAAGATGCCGGGTATCGGTAGTTGATGGTCCCAGCCACAGCACTGACACATACATGTGCACATCCTGGAATCCTTTCTCCTTTTCCATCTGTAGTTACCAGCGCTTCTCTTTTTCACATACGCTGCCCTTTCGGTCAGTTATTGCTCAGTCTGCAAACTTCGGATGTGTTGTGACAAACACGTGCAAGCACATACACGTGTTTGTATGTCCCCCAGACTCAGAAACAGTGGTCTAGACCTATAAAAGCTGCCTGCGGATCCATTTGTGCACTTACTGTTTATAAGTGGTAAACGGCATTTTGAAACAATCCAAATAAAACTGAACAAGGCCTTTTTATCTTGGACTTTAGATAATCTTCCAAGGCTAAGTCACTGAGCTGCCAAGATCTTGTTGTGGGAAGTGTGCCTTTGAATCTAATGATTTTTTTTTTTTTTTAAGAGAGAGAATGAGAGCGGGGAGAGGAAAAGGAGGGGCAGAGGGAGAGAGAGAGAATCTTAAGTAGGCTCCACTGGGGTGTGGGGCTTGATCCCATGACCCTGAGATCATGACCTGAGCTGAAACCAAAAGTCAGATGCTGAGCAGACTGGGCCACCCAGGCGCCCGCCCCCTAGTGATTTCTTGGGAGAGAGCACGGCTAGAGGTGTAGTTGTAGGCATCCAGGATCTGTAATGTCTCTTCCAAACTCTGGAAATTCTCTCAGTCTCTGTTGTGGTGTGCGTGTGTAGAGATCAGAGTGTAGGAGGAGTGGGGTTCCTCTTCTGTTTGTTCTCTGCTTTGCACTGAGCGGCTATTTCCTTGTGTGGCTCACTCTAGCTTTTCCAAGTCACCCTGAATGATCTTGTCTTTCAACATCAGAAAGATTAGCCAGAGTTTTCCAAAGATCTCCCTCAGCCAAGATTCACTCTAGAAAGGATACCTTCAGATGAGGATAGGAGGGGAGCTTAGTGGCATTAAGTACGTCTGCCTGTTGTCACATTGCTGCTAAGTGCCTAAGTAGTAAAGCTGGGCCTTGGGCCTGGAGTTCCAGGGTCCAAGTTCTGTGTCCCTTTTACTTCACGGCACTGCCTTTCCTGTTCTGGTTTGGAATCTGAATTATGACTGACCAGAGCTGCCTGGAGTCCGTTTCTGGGTTATCTGTGATAAAAGTTGTGCAGGGCAATCGGGACATGACCTTGGAGATGTCGAACTCCTGTGAGAGAAGGAGTTGGTTTTTCAGTCTTTGTTTTAATCTTTAAAATAACCCACACCTCACAGTCATCTAGTGACTGAAGCAGGCCCCAGAGAAACTTGAGTCGGCAGCATGTCGTTTGTCTAACTGTTAACACTACGTTGTGCTCCTCATGAAGCATTTGATAACCTGTACATTTGGGATTCCAGCGAGCCTGCCCCTTGTTCACTGCGTCTCAGGGCTTCCTCTCGCATGCACGGCTGCGGGGCCCAGGGCTCTGAGCCTGAATCTCACTCCCTGTAATTCTCCCCCCGCCCTTCCCTGGGGCCTCCAGCTTCCTGCGGGTGATGAGCCGGTCCATGCCCCTGTTCATGACGCTGGCCTGGATCTACTCGGTGGCTGTAATCATCAAGGGCATCGTGTACGAGAAGGAGGCGCGGCTGAAGGAGACCATGCGCATCATGGGCCTGGACAATGGCATCCTCTGGTTCAGCTGGTTCATCAGCAGCCTCATTCCTCTGCTCGTGAGCGCCGCCCTGTTGGTGGTCATCCTGAAAGTAAGGCTGCCACACTGGCTCCCTGCTGCCCAGGGACTTACAGGCTGTGAGGAGAAAAGCAAAGATTATTTGGGAAGGAAGGGGTCAGACATGTCATCTACAGTTTCCTCCTTCTGGATCTGGGGAGAGAGAGTGACTTGCCCAGGGTCAACTCAACTGGTTGGCCGCTGAGCAGGGCTGGAACCAGGGCTCGTGCTTCTGACATAGGCACCCACTTACCTGTGCCATGACGTCTGCCAGACAGTGGTTCATGCAGCATCTGAGAGCTGTTCATCTCCTCAGATGTATTGATTGGTGATTCTGCCAGAACTCCTAAAAACACTAATCAGAGGGATATGTATTATTGCAGATTAGGTTTTTCTGGAAGCAGAGGCTGAGAGAGTTTGGTGCAGGGGTACTTATTAGGGATCAACATCTATGGAAGGGATGGGGAAAGTACAAGATTGAGCAGTTGAAGGAGTTGTGAAGCAGGATAGTGCCAATTCCACGGGCCCTTGGGGGCATATACAGCTTACTGGAATTGTCCCTTGTTGAGCTGTGCTATTCAGGCCCAAGGCCTACCACCCTGACATCCCAGACCTTGGGCCCCTCAATCAGTCATTGGAATCATGAGCCCCAGGGCCCCTCAATCAGTCATGGGAATCATGAGCCCCAGGGCCGGGCAGCTTTCTATGGCTGTAACAGACCCAGAGAAGTTGACATCTAGAGTGTGTCTGCTGCGGCAAATAGGCAACACGTTCCCTCTGCAGGGGTCCCTGGGCAGTGCTGTTCTGTGCCACCCCATATATTAATAGGTTTATATGCTAATCTTTCCTTACAATGATTTAAGGAGGTATCATGTAAAAATAAATGTTGTCAAAGAGAGGGAAGTATACTTAATCTTTAGTTTCCTGGTCAGAACAGTGAGCAGCACTGCTCCTCCCTAATACCTCTCAGAGGAGTATGAATAAACCCTTTTTCCCACAGATCATGCAAGGACATGCTTGCTTATTGAGGAGGTGCATTTAATAGGTCTCTTCCTTCCCAGTTAGGGAACCTGCTGCCCTACAGTGACCCCAGCGTGGTGTTTGTCTTCCTATCTGTGTTCGCCGTGGTGACCATCCTGCAGTGCTTCCTGATCAGCACACTATTCTCCAGAGCCAACCTGGCGGCCGCCTGTGGGGGCATCATCTACTTTATCCTGTACCTGCCCTATGTGCTGTGTGTGGCCTGGCAAGACTACGTGGGCTTCACACTCAAGATCTTCGTGGTGAGAACCACCCCTGGGAAGTAGCTGCATACAGCCACCCCTGGTGGTTCACCTCCCTCTCGCAGTCCAAGCTGAGAGCAGAAAATGAAAGTGTGTGTCTGTGTCCGTGTGTGTCTGTGTGCGGGACGGTACAGGATTGCTTGAGTCTTTGGGGCATCTTTGGAAGCATAAAATTCTAAAAGTTTTACGCTCTCCCGTGCATGCATTTCTGAAATGTGTGTGCATAATGAGGGGTTATAAATAGAATCCTTTTATATGCTGCTGGTGAGCCCACTCTCCTCAAGGGATCTGTAGGTGAATACTTCCATATCTTGTAATTGATCCACTTTGCAAATTCAAATTTCTCTAGGTGGAATTTATATTAGAAGTGTTAGGGAATGAGAGACGAAGAGATGGATAAGTGACTTTTGCCTCTTTCTCACAGAGCCTGCTGTCTCCTGTGGCTTTTGGGTTTGGCTGTGAGTACTTTGCCCTTTTCGAGGAGCAGGGCATTGGGGTACAGTGGGACAACCTGTTTGAGAGCCCCATGGAGGAAGATGGCTTCAACCTCACCACTTCAGTCTCCATGATGCTGTTCGACACCTTTCTCTATGGAGTGATGACATGGTACATTGAGGCTGTCTTTCCAGGTACATGGAGCTTCCACACACCTTTAGCTATCAGCTGGGGAAATGTAATTCCTGGCTGCCGAGCTCTGCCGTATCTGTGGTAGAATTTCTGCAGGGCCTGGAGGTCCCTGGAAAGTGACTGTGACTTTAGCCCCATGGCAAGCAAACAGACCAAGGAAAAGCAGCTGATGCTTACTACTGCTGTAGCCCTCACTTCTTGAGCCCTTTGTGCTGGTGCTGTGCAAAGTGTTGTGTAGACCAGGGCAGTTGCTCTTAGACCCACTTTTTTTGCAAATGAGAGAACTAGGACTCAAGCTAACTGGCCTATGGACACATAGCTGGTCAGTGTTGGTGCTTGGAAGTGACCCCAGTTGGGTCATACTGGGTCACCTAGTCCAGGGGATTCCTCCTTCCAGTGCTGGCCCAGTTCTCTGATTCTGTATCCCTAGGATGAACCATCAGCAGAGTTCCCGGAGTATAGCTTGTGAAGAGTAAGATATGTTAGCTTTAAGCCTTTATCTGTGATTTAGTCAAAATAACATTCATTAAAATTTATTTTAGTTCTTCCCGTAATAAATCTTCTTGACCAAGAGTTGCCGTGGATACATTTTTGGATAGATCAAATTCTACGAGAATGAGGTTTAATTTTTTCTGCTCTCCAGTTTTCCTCTGAGGGAGTGTATGCGGAACGTTCATTACCTCTACATGAGCTTCCTAAAGTGCATATGCCGTTTTGTATCCTACAGATCTGGGTTCAGATTCTGAGTCCTTCATTTACTGGCTGAGTGACCTCAGTAGGCTACTTATCCTTCAGTTTCCTCATCTGTAAAATGGGGCTGATAACCTGCCTTGTGGGGTTGTTTGACCATATAGTAGGTCTCAGGAGATGTGAGCTCCCACTGCCCCACCTCCATTCCAGGGTGCCACTGCCAGAGGCTGTGTCAAGGAGGGAGTAGTTCTGGCTGGGATACCTCGGGAATGCTAGGATGTTGCTGTGCTTGGCTTCCATCTTGGTTTTTATCTTTGCTTGCAGGCCAGTATGGAATCCCCAGGCCCTGGTATTTTCCTTGCACCAAATCCTACTGGTTCGGTGAGGAAAGTGATGAGAAGAGCCACCCTGGTTCCAGCCAGAAGGGGGTATCAGAAAGTAAGTACTACCAAACCTGCCCTCCCCTTAGCCTAAGGGCTGTTGCCCCCACTGTCAGGGACAAAGGATGGCTTTTGCCCTTTAGAGAGTCTGAAACCACTCTAGGAGCAAAGAAATCACATACAGTGCATCTTTCCAAATTCTCCCATGACATTCATGTTCAGTGCTATTGTCGACTTATTGGGGAGTCACTCTCTGGGTCCTTGAGGGACATTGCCTTTGTTTTTCTGGCTTCTAGGAAAGAGGCCCTGATATCTATACATTCACACCCCCATCCCCATGAACACACTGTTCATGATAAATAACATCTAGGAAGAGGAGGTAAAGACAAAACTGTAGAACCATAACCTCACTGCCTGCCTCGTCACAGTGATAGCTATATGAGCCTGCGTAGGCTGACACCAAGTGGCTTTCAGAGCTCAGCCTGTGCTTCTTGATGTTCTCACCCTTCATTACTTAGGGCCCTAATCCTCTCCTGGCTCCTGATTGTAGGTGGGGGTGCCCACAGTTTAGCAAACTGTCTTTTGGGCTCTTTGCTCTGGTTCTGGCAGAAAAACTATCTTTGTGCTAGTGTGGCTTCCTGAGTAGTTAATGAGTCCCTTTCTGCTGATCTCTTCTGTGCCTTCCCCAAGTTGCCAGTGGAAAAGTCTGCTGTTCTTAGGCATTCTAGACAACTACAACTGGCCTTTGCCCACTGTCCCAGCTTCTTCTTCTGCTCTTCCTACTCAATTTCCTCTTTTTTTTTTTTTTTTAAGATTTTATTTATTTATTTGGTAGAGATCACAAGTAGGCAGAGAGGCAGGCAGAGAGAGAGGAAGGGAAGCAAGCTCCCTGCTGAGCAGAGAGCCCGATGGCGGGGCTCGATCCCAGGACCCTGGTCTCATAACCTGAGCCGAAGGCAGAGGCCTTAACCCACTGAGCCACCCAGGAGCCCCTTACCCAAACTCCTCTTAACACCAGCCTTTGGATTCAGTCTCCTAGAACATGTCCTGTTCTTCTACATCCACATGCCTTTGTATGTACTCTGTCCTCTCACAGGAGAACCCTTTCTCTGACTTGCCTGCTTTCCTCCTCCTTCCTCAAAATCTAGTTCTGTATTCCTACCCCTGAAGTAGTCCTTCTAGATTCCTAAGTAGTCAGACAGTTCCTCCTCCAAGATTGCGTCACATTGAAAAACAAACAAGCAAAAGGCCTTTCTATTTAAAATAATTATAGACTCATGGAAGTTGCAAAAAATAGTATTGGGGGGGGTTTCCCTTGTGCCTTTCATTTTCGTTTCCCCCAGTGGTAATATCTTGCATAACTACAGCGCAGTATTGAAACCATGACATTGACACTGGTACAGTGTGTAGACCTCCTTCAGACTGTAGAGTTTTACATGTACTCATTCATGGGTGTGCATTTAGTTCTGTGCACTTTGCCACATGGAGATTCATGTAATCAGCTCAGTCAAGATGCAAAACTGTTCCATCCAGACAGACTCCCTCATTCTGCCCCTTGAAAGCCATCCCCCCAACTTCTTCCCTAGTCCCTGAGACCTGTCAGCCACTACTCCTTTCTCCACATGGTATTTCCAGAATGTGATGTAAATGGAACCATATACTATGGGACATTTTGAGTTCAGCTTTTTGTCATTTAGCATCATTCCCTTGAGATCCGTCCAGGCTGTGATGTGTGTTAACAGTTTACTCCTTTTCCCTGCTGAGTCGTGTTCCGTGGGCTGGGTATTCCACAGCTCTACAGCATCTTTAGATGTGTTTTTTGAACTGCTTTTAGCTTCCTGTGTTTTAATTGCTTGTCGAGTCTTTATAGACTGTGAATGTGCCTTTGTCAGTGAATTCCCATCTCCAACACTCCTGCCCAAATAGGCCCTAAATAAACGTTTGCCCGAGAAACCAGAAGTATCCGTGGAGAGAGGACACTTGTTAGAGCACGAGCCGAGCCCCTGTGTCTTTGTGCCGCGCTCTTCGGTATTTGCCGTGGGTTCATTCCCATCCTGTCTTCTGTCTTCTGACAGTCTGCATGGAGGAGGAACCCACACACCTGAAGCTGGGCGTGTCCATTCAGAACCTGATGAAGGTTTACCGGGATGGCATGAAGGTGGCTGTTGATGGCCTGGCTTTGAATTTCTATGAGGGCCAGATCACCTCCTTCCTGGGCCACAATGGAGCTGGGAAGACCACCACCATGTAAGAGGAGGGTGTGACTGTCAGAGTCTGCTGTGGGTAGTTTCCAGAGTGCAGTTAGAAATCAGGATGCAAGGGCACTGCATTGGTCACTGGGGCAAGGGCAGCAGTGCTGAGGGGAGGAGTTGAGGAATGTGAGATATTATCTCATCACAAGAGTGCTTTCCTCACTGCCGGTTTTGGCTAGATATTTCCTCGGCCTGAAAACAGCCTGGGAGCCCTCTTGGTGACCTTTCCCATTTGGTTCTCAGAATTCTGCCCTGTTCCTGGAACCCTAAGGCTGTGACAGCTCTGGGAAAGGGTCTCCTTTTGAGCTGGTTTTGTTAGAATTATGAAGCAAGAATTTGGGAAGATTTGATATGTTGGAGGGAAGTAGTGATTTCCAGGAGCTCTGTCGCTAAGGAGGTGTGAGAAACAGCTGGCCATGTACTGCCTTTTCTGGGACCATTAGAGACCTATAAAGACCTTAGGACGGGCAGCTTCATGAGGGAGCACATAAACACCAGAGTTAGCTTCAGTGACTTTCAGTGTGGTCCCTCAACTATTGCCAAGGGCATATCTTTTCCTGTTTGTTTTTTTTTTTTGTTGTTGTTGTTAATGCAAAGTCAATATATGAACATTGCAGGTAATTTTTAAAAGGTATACAGAAATCCCACTGCCTAACACAAAACACTATTTTTATCACTGAATAACTTTTTCTGGTTTGTCCATTTTTCATGGACATGATTTTAGACTTGGAAAATGTATATTTCAAATTGTACTTTCCATTGCAAAGTGGAGTCATTAAAAAACACTTGTCCTGATAATGCCCTTTCCAACACATAGGACTTCTCCTGGTTATCCACTAAAGCAAAGACTTGTTTGCTTTGTAGGGGTCAGTTTGGGTCTCTTAGGAAGGAATGGGGGTACGTGTAGGGGGATTGATGCCTCTGCTGTAGGTGCCCAGGCTCTGCGCCCCGGCATGGAGCATTTCCGGGGGAATGGGGATAACACTGACTCTTGCCTCTTAAACTTTTGTACTCAGGTCAATCCTGACTGGGCTGTTCCCTCCCACCTCGGGCACTGCCTACATCCTGGGGAAAGACATTCGCTCTGAGATGAGCAGCATCCGGCAGAACCTGGGGGTCTGCCCCCAGCATAACGTGCTGTTTGACATGTGAGTACCAGTGCGCACTGAGAAGCAGACCCTACCTGCATGTGTCTGTCATGAGTCACGGGCGGAGAGGGACTTAAGCATTCTACCTCCTGTGAAGGTGGTGGGTCTCACCGCCCTGCACGGTGAGACCTGGTTGTCCTTCCGTTTTAGGAGAAGTAGGAGGTGATTGTTGGATGAGAGATGTCCCATCAGTCCAGCTGGTGGGTGAACCCTTGGGAAATGGTGCTTTCCATTACTGACCCTTTAGGGGCCAATTAGCCGGTCCCTTCTCCCACTACACTCTGGCCCAGCATTTCCTGCTGAAGACATTGCTTCCTTTCAGGTTGGCCTTTCTGCAATTCAGGCCCCCTCAGGGAGCCCTCGTGGTGGAGCTGAGAAAGACCTGGGCTCTGTGACCTTGGGCAAGGACTTCTCCCCTTCTGGGTCCCCGTTGGCTCTTACCTAAATTGAACAACTCAGGTTCATGTTCTCCACAGGGACCTCCCTTCTTGCACATTCTGAGTTCCTGGAGGGGGCTGCTCCAGGTGAATTCTGACCCAGTTACTTGGTCGATGGGGCTGTGGGGTGAGCCCCTTGAGGGCCTGAGATTAAAAGTTGCAACTGCCTGATGTCTAGTGGCCAGGCCTGCTGGAACTAGGCTAGAACAGACCAGTCACATACCAGCTTTGGTGTCTTCAGCAGTTCCAGTGGTTGCTTACGGTTGTTCTGTCTTGATTCTTCCTATAATTTTTCAGAAGTTGATAAAGTTAGAAAAGGTCAGGGAGGGGGCAGTGGAAACGTGCCTGTTTTCTTCTGTTCTGGGTCAGGAAGCACTGTGGGGTATGGAGTTGACCTGCCCTTGCGTCCCCAGGCTGACTGTGGAAGAACACATCTGGTTCTATGCACGTCTGAAGGGGCTCTCGGAGAAGCACGTGAAAGCAGAGATGGAACAGATGGCCTTGGATGTTGGTTTGCCACCCAGCAAACTGAAAAGCAAAACAAGTCAACTGTCAGGTGAGTTCCCCTTCCTCCAACACCCTGCCCCCCTGCCATGGGAAAAGCAACAGCTGCCCCAGAGTCCCAGTGTAGGGGTGGCTGAGTAGGTCAGAAATGTGTCCCTGGCTTGTCCCCAGGTGGGTGCCTCCATTCGTCTCTCAATGCCTCTGCTTTCGCTGTCTGGGGCTGGTCCTGTAATGTCTCTCTCTCATAGGTGGAATGAAGAGAAAGCTGTCTGTGGCTTTGGCCTTCGTTGGGGGATCCAAGGTTGTCATTCTGGATGAGCCCACAGCTGGTGTGGACCCTTACTCACGCAGGGGAATATGGGAGCTCCTGCTGAAATACCGACAAGGTAGTTGATGTGTGTTTATCTCGAGGGAGGGAGCTAGAGGCTCTTGAGAGGTACGCCTGTGGCTGTGGTTCATGGCTGTTCTTGACAGAGCATCAGAATTGCTTCTCAAGAACAATAAGGGACTTCTTTTCTTTTTTTTTTTAATTAATTAATTTATTTGACAGAGATCACAAGTAGGCAGAGAGGCAGGCAGAGAGAGGGAGGAAGCAGGCTACCTGCTGAGCAGAGAGCCCGACGTGGGGCTCGATCCCAGGACCCTGAGATCATGACCCAAACCGAATGCAGAGGCTTTAACCCACTGAGCCCCAGGGACTTCTTTTCTTAGAGCTCTATGCTCACCCATGGTATGGATGTGGAAGGAAAGCCTGATTTATAAGACACTTAACGTGTATGCCCTTCATTATCTAGGGGCTGGCAAGAAGAGAAATGGGGATAAGGGCATGGTCCCCAGAGTTACCTCTAGCTTAGAGCTTACAATGTCTATTGTAGCTGTGTTCCCTTTTAGACCGGTAACTGAGAACAGAGGCTGTGTCTTTGTTTATCTCTGTCCCCAGCATGGTACTCTGTATATGTTTGTTGAAAGAGTGGATGAGCAGATGAGGAATATGCACTTTGGAGTCAGTTCCCATTGGCCCTGACACCTTGGAAAAATCATTTAACTTGTCTCCATTTCTTTGCCTACAATAATAGTAGTGCCTGCCTCACAGAAGATTTAGTTAAATAAGAACGTATGCAGGCCACCCAGCACCCTGCCTGGTATGTGGCAAATTCCCAAATGAATGTTCCTGTTCTGATTTCTGTGAGGATGGCTTTGCCATGCAGGCTTCCAGATTCTTCTGCCTCAGTGGCCCCTGCTGATCTGTCTGTAGTTCCAGTGCTTCTGTTGTTGAGAACCAATAGGCCTCACTTGTCCCACATCCTTGTGTTTGTGCCTGGCAGGCCGCACCATTATTCTCTCCACGCACCACATGGATGAAGCAGACATCCTGGGGGACAGGATTGCCATCATTTCCCATGGAAAGCTGTGCTGTGTGGGCTCCTCCCTGTTCCTGAAGAACCAGCTGGGAACAGGCTATTACCTGACCCTGGTCAAAAAGGACGTGGAATCCTCCCTCAGTTCCTGCAGAAATAGCAGTAGCACTGTGTCATACCTGAAAAAGGTGAGTTGTATTTTCGGTGCTGGGCTGGTGCCGGGCCCAGGGAGTCAGGACTTGTTTGGCTGGGAGTGGCCTGTCCACATCCACCGCAATCTGCCACTTGGGGGGTCACTGTCTCCCTGCACTGCAGTCCCTTTGGAGTCACATTGTATTTCCTTTGTGGAAAGCTCAGGCCACATCTGTTCCTGCAGTCAGAGTGAGGTTGAATCACACATGTTATTACTTATGAACTTTTTTTTTAACTGCTGTCATCTCCAAGTGCAGAGCAATAGTGGGAGGGAGGTATTGTGATTATTATTTCAGATTAGGGAAATGAGGCTTGTAGGTCACTGAGCAGGTAAATAGCAGAGGTGGGACCAAACCCCAATAACCAGGTAGGTTTTCCTCTGTTCCACAGTACATGCCTGTGATTCATTTGTGTGCTGAAACCA
This sequence comes from Lutra lutra, assembly GCF_902655055.1. NCBI lineage: Eukaryota > Metazoa > Chordata > Mammalia > Carnivora > Mustelidae > Lutra > Lutra lutra. The sequence goes on along the minus strand of NC_062290.1, from coordinate 68,299,870 downwards.
GTGGCACCTAAAACATTGACATCCCAAACTTCAGCGCTTATCTGCTTATTTACCTTTTAACTAGTGACTGGTTACTCGAAGTGTGAGGACCAGCAGCACTGGGACTACTTGGGAGCTTGTTAGAAATGCAGAAACGCAGGCCTAGCTCAGACTCACTAAATCAGAATCTGCATTTTAACAAGGTCCCCTGGTGGCTCAACAGAAATCAAGCTTTGAGAGGGCCCGAGCCAGACAACTAGGCAGGTGAATCCCATGCCTAGGAGGGTCAGTGAGTGCCTGGTGACAGCACTCAGCGGCCAGCTCTGTGCTGACCTCCTGTGCACACAGCACACACATGTCAGACAGGGGCTTCAGAAGCCATGGCTGCCCAGTCAGATGCCTCCCAGGAGGAGCCACATGGTAGACCCTCATGGAAGCCCTCCCTGGCGAAGGTGCTGGTGGCTGTACCTTGCTCGGTCCCTGACCCATTCTCACCTCCTTCTTTGCCATCAGGAGGACAGTGTTTCTCAAAGCAGTTCTGATGCTGGCCTGGGCAGTGACCATGAAAGTGACACGCTGACCATCGGTAAGGACTCTGGGGTTTCTTATTCAGGTGGTGCCTGAGCTTCCCCGAGCTGGGCAGAGTGGAGGCAGAGGAGGAGAGGTGCAGAGGCTGGTGGCGCTGACTCAAGGTTTGCTGCTGGGTTGGGGCTGGGGGTTGGGGTGGGGTTTGGGAGAGGGTGCAGCTTGGTGGCAGATTGGCTTAATGCTTGCTGGGGAGCCTGGAGCTTGGTGTGGCAGCTGGCAGGGCAGTGTCCCCGAGAGGCTGACATGACTGGGGGTGGAGGATCTCCTGGGGAATAGATCTGGCTGGACACTGGTGACCAGGAATGAGGAGCTGAGGGCCAAGCCCTGGGGAAGGGATTGGATCTCAGTAGCTCAGGAGACTGAGAGCCCAGGAGATGGAGAGCAGTCTGCTGGGTCTCCCTTTGGAGCTATATATAGGACACCAGTGTCACCAGTAACACCCATGGAGCAGAAGCCTTTACTGCGCCCATCTGTGCCCAGTCCTAATACCTGGTGTTTTCCAAGGAGATGTCTCCTTCCACAAACTGTTTGATTAGTCCCTTACTGACATAAAGAGAAGGAGCCTCCTTTAGAAGGTTAGGAAGGGCGAAGAATCATTTATTTTTCTTTACTCAGGTTTTCCATGGAAGAATCTTAGAGTTTAGGCAATAGACATAAGACTTTCAACCTCTGAAAGTCTTCCCTCCTTCCACCCACCATTCCTTCCTTCAGCCCTTCGGTCCTTCCTTCCTCTCACCCACCCACCCACCTACCCACCCACCCACAATGTACTGGGAACCTATAGTGTTCCTGGCTTTGGTGATACAGAGGTGAGTAAGACCTAGTCCTTGCCCCAGGAACTCTCAGGCCAGAGATGAACATGTGGAAAGACTTGAGTATCGGAAATGGGTATCATGTGTGGGCAGCTGGCTTCTGAGGAGTAGGCAGAGGGAGAAGGTGAGGCATGGCTGGCTCTTGATGGGAGGCCTCTGAGCCGGCTGAGCCATCTTTGTGCTTTGGTCCCTACAGATGTCTCTGCCATCTCCAACCTCATCAGGAAGCATGTGGCTGAGGCCCGGCTAGTGGAAGACATTGGGCATGAATTGACTTACGTGCTGCCCTACGAAGCTGCCAAAGAAGGGGCCTTTGTGGAACTCTTCCATGAGATTGATGACCGGCTCTCAGACCTGGGCATCTCTAGTTACGGCATCTCGGAGACCACTCTGGAAGAAGTAAGTTTGGTGACTTGACTGTTTGAGTAGAGCAGGTTCCACAGTCCCAAGGCCAGACAGGTAGCCTCCTTTTCCCCCAGAGGAATAGGATTACCATGGAATTGGTCATTTGAGTCCTTACATCATTGATTTTGGGGTATTATTGGCCACAGTTAACCCTTTAAAGTTGTGGTGGAAGATAGCAGGAGAGTTGTATTAGGATGGCTCCCTGACATGGCTGTGTTGTGGCCACGCATAGGAAAGAGCCAACATTTATGGAAAATCCACGTGTGCCTGGTGCTGAACTGTGTGTGTGGGGTTGTTTGTTTTAATTATTGTAGGGGCTCCTGGGTGGCTCAGTTGGCTAAATATCTGGCTCTTGATTTTGGCTCAGGTCATGATCTCAGGGTTATGAGATTGAGCACTGTGTCAGGCTCTGTGTTCAGCGCAGAGTCTGCTTGGGAGACTCTCTCTCTCCCTTTCCTTCTGTCTACCCCCACCCCTATCCCCCCACCCCACTTATGCATACTCTGTCTCTTTAAATAAATAAAATCTTATAAAAATTATTGCAACTTAATATTATCCCCATAATAAGATGATAAAGTGGGCACTCAGGGATACTGAGCAGGGGTCAGCATTGAGGGTTTGGGCTACAAAACCCATGCTCTCTTTACTGTGTAGCAGTACCACCTCCCTTTAGAGATCATAGCTTCATAAACCTGGAGTGCTGGAAAGGATACAAAAGTTGTCTGGCCTATTGGTCCCCAAGCTTGGCCATAAGAGAAATCATCTGTGGGGTTATTATTGACAATAGAAATTCTGAGTCCTCAGCGCCAGGGTCTTTGGATCAGAATTTCTAGAGGTAAGACCTCAACGTCTGTGCTTTTATTACATGCTTTCTGGGCCGTGGTTTGTGGTTCAGAGTTTAGAAATCATTGGCTAGTTCACATTCTCTTATAATGTTTGAGTCCCTGCCATACTATTTCTAGTAATGGGAAACCCATCATCTTTTGATCATTTGGTCTTGGATGACTTATCACGATGCTGGCCTACTCAAAGATCTGGGGGCCATACACCTGGAAGAACCCACCTAACATGCTCCCTGTAGATTCAGGACACATTTCTTCTCTGGTGTTCTAATGTCCTACCTTTAATTTGAAAATGATTGTGTGGATTGATAGTTCTCACAACTGGGGATGTGTTCTCTAGTGAAAAATGCCTTCACTCCCAACTGACTGGCAAAGTATTATTGATAAATGCAGCTTTTACTTTTTGTCTTCAGGGGCTAACAAGCCACTCAGTAATGTAATAATCATGGCAGTGATGGTTGCTCTCATCACATGGTGCTTATACTGTTCTCACTCCTGTTTTTCAGATATTTCTCAAAGTGGCTGAAGAGAGCGGGGTGGATGCGGAGACCTCAGGTAAGCCTCTGGGGCAACTGTATGCTCTCTGGGCAGTGCCTCCTGTAGGCTGTCTTAGCTCCCCAGTAGTGTGCCTTTCCCTTTCACTTGTTTTATCCCATTCTTATTTTTAGTGTATACGTTTGTGACAGATGAGGATGGCTTGTTTTGTTACAAATAAAATAAAATGTGGAATTCTTTCCTTTTGCCTGCAGATGGCACCTTGCCAGCAAGACGAAACAGAAGGGCCTTTGGAGACAAGCAGAGCTGCCTTCGCCCATTCACTGAAGATGATGCTGTTGATCCTAATGATTCTGATGTAGACCCAGGTCTGTTTGGGCGAGATTCGTGTCCCATTGTTTGAAAGTGAATTCTTGTCTAGTATACTCCCATGTTTCCTTTTAATGAACAGCCTTGAGCATGGGATGATAGATGCCCACAGGGTCCAAAGGGAAGTGGGAAGATGAAAAAAGCTGGATTCCTTATAGCACTGGGCAAACTATCAGACCTGAAGGATCCCACCCTCATCACTTTCTTTATTTAGTTGAGATCTTTCACTTGAGACAAGTATAAAAGGATGGGCCCTCAGTCTTCTGAATCCATTTATTATCTTTTCTGTGGAGACCCCATTTCTTGCCTAGATAAGGTGTTTAAATTGTTAAATAAATATTCTTTGAATGGATGGATGATTTGAACTAAGTCACCTTTTAGAGCTAATTGTACCTAAGACTTAGATATTCTGGTAGAGTGTGTCCCTGTGTGTTTGACTGAGATGGAGAAAGGGAGGCAAGAAGTCAAGCAAATATTGTAAGATGTGAAAGCACCTCAGTTAGGAATCATGAGTTTAGGACAAGGATTTTTGTAAAATTTTATATAATTTTGAGATACAGAAACATTTTTGGCTCTCCCAGTCCTGCTCCTATGAGTGTGTGGCCCTCATGTTTTCCATGATTTCAGACATTGTCAGTACTTAAATCATTTGAATGTGTCCACCTTTTACCAAAATAACAGATGGTAGGCAAATTAGCATTGTCTGTTTTGAGTTCTGTCAGCCAAATGCATGGCTTGTCTCATAGAATATTCTATTGAGGATGACGTCGTTCATCTGAATGACTTGATGTACAACAGTTATGTGTGAACACTTCTCTTCAGTTGTCTCAAGGCACCTTCATTTTCTGCACTCCTCACACAAGAGCCGGAAGGCAGAAAGCGCCACTGTTGGACATCTGGGGTCCTAACTTTTCCTGGGACAATGATTTGTCACGAAAGCCCTTGACTTCTGAGAAACTTTGGCTTTCAAACACAAGCCTCCAAGATGGTTGCTGAGGATGCTGGAGGGAGGAGCGTGGTAATGTCGAAACTGCCTCAGATAATAGGTGACCTTCGGTGTTGGTTTCCTGCAGAATCCAGAGAAACAGACCTGCTCAGCGGAATGGACGGCAAAGGCTCCTACCAGGTGAAGGGCTGGAAGCTCACACAGCAGCAGTTTGTGGCCCTTCTGTGGAAGAGGCTGCTGATTGCCAGACGGAGTCGGAAGGGATTCTTTGCTCAGGTGACAAGTGCTGCTCCAGGCCAGCAACTCTGGCTTCACGGGTGGGCTGCAGGCTCCCTGACCAGTGAAGGCAGGAGAAGGTTGTGGGTATGGGGTGGATGCTGGAGCCAGACTTTTCATCTTTCAATCCCAGTCCTGCTTCCTGTCACTCACGCATCTGTGGGCAAGTTACTTCTCTGTGCCTCCTTGTCCTCATCTTTAGAAATGAAGATAATGTGCCTATGACGTAGGGTTGTTATGAGGATTCAAATGAGTAAGTGCTTAGAATGGGCCTAGCATTAAGTAGTCCTGTGTGTGTGTGTGTGTGTGTGTTCATGTGTGTATGAGTTTTATGGTAGAGGTGCACTTGACATATAAACTTCTTGGAAACGTGACTTTTCTGTAAGTTGATGTTTAACTGCAAATTGATAGAAAGCTAGCCAGACAGGTCAGAAGGAAATAGGCAAACAGAAAACTCATTACACTGCTGCCTATGGGTTCGTGTTTCCATGCTAAGGCACTTGGTGAGTAGGGATAAAATTATCCTGTTGTATAAAATCGAGAAGTACAGAGAAAGCATCTGCAGAAATTCTTCCCTGCAGACTATGTGGGTAATGCAGAGAGTATGAGTTTGGAGCACAGAGACCTGGATTTGAATTCTGGTTCTGCCACTTAACTGGTTGTGTGACCTTGGGCAAGTTACTTAGTCTCTCGGAGATTGATTACTTTGTTTTTTGATTGGTGATAGGGTTGTAACAATAATGAAATGAGATAATTGTCATACAGTATTTTCTCAGAAAGAAGGATTTAGGTAATGATGCTTTTGGAGGCAATTCCATGGTGACAGTGGTTGCTGTTCCCTTTCAGAGTGTGGGATCTGACTGGGTCAGTTGGTTGTAGATTACAAGTGAGATTACTGAGGCCACAGCGGGAGTGACTTCCCGTGGATACACTCATGGCAGATGCAGAACCAGGCTTCCTGTCTTTTGGCCCCTGGTGCAGGGCTGGTTCTGTCAGCCTTTCTCTGAGCTGAGCTGGGCTCATGGCCCATTGTGGTCTTTCTTGGGTCTTCAGAGGGAAGAGGGTAGGACCCAGTGTTCCGAGTCCCGCTGACATGTGACCACCATTTTCTCTGTAAAGTTTTGAGCTTCATGTCTCTGCTGGGTGGCCACAGCCTCTGGCTTTGTGCTGTCAGCCTCCAGAAATGCCCTGGAGGGAGGAGTTTTGGTTTCAGGATCTGCTGCTTCCCACCTGCCATGAATACCTTGGTGGCGCTTTGTTCTGGGTCCTGTGGCACTCACTTGCATGCTGCCTGGTCTGGGAGGCTGGCTGGACTGTTAGGGGCTTGGGCCAGGCCCCTTTCTCTGACATTTGCCCTTGTTTTTTGTTTTTTCTTTGCCATTTCCTTTCCCCCTCTCTCCCCTGGTTGTAGATCGTCCTGCCAGCTGTGTTTGTCTGCATTGCCCTGGTGTTTAGCTTGATCGTGCCCCCCTTTGGCAAGTACCCCAGCCTGGAACTTCAGCCTTGGATGTATAATGAACAGTACACATTTGTCAGGTACGTGTTTGCTTTCTGTGCCCCAGGAGAGAAGAGAGCTCAGGCAGACGAAGTGTTGACACTGCTGAGGGCCAAGGGGAGGTGGACTCAAGAATCACAGGGTGTTGGATTTTATCAGCTGTTCTACAGCCCCGACACAAACTAATATCATATGCAAAGAATGGCAGTGAACTGAACCTCCACTAACAGACCCACCTCTCTTTCTGCTTTTGAGCTCCTTTCTTTTTATTCTGCTATCATTGGGAACGGTCACCTGTGTTTTACCTAAATAATCTGCCCTTGCAAAACATCTGTGAGGAAGCTATAGTCTGTGCGCTTTTCATAGCTATGTTTTAATTTTGCCGTTTTGTCCCAGGGCTTCTGTACATGGTCACAGCTTTACACCTCCAGGTTCTCGTTTGCACAGTACATTTTGTGTATTTATTGTGTTACAGATATTAAAGAGTGTTCTTTAGAGAATGCTAGCTACTCTGTAACAATCCAGTGCTTCAAACAAAGGGACAAAGGAATTTCTCTACTTCCTTCCACAGAAATTTTCCTCAGTCTTATAATATTTGTAGACCTTTAGATAGGGAGAAGTATCTCAGTGACGTAAAAGGGAAGCTTTAAAACAAACAACGAAAACAAAAAAATACATGAATACACAAATCAGTTCTTCCTTCTCTAGCCCTGTGTTTCTTCCTGTTTGGTTCACGTTTCATGGATAATTCTGAAAGTATTTTTGAAAAACTGGTCCTTAACGAATTCCTTCACATTAAAGAAGTATAGATAGATAGATAGATAGATAGATAGATAGATAGATAGATAGATGTGCATGGGTGTTTATACATGTGTGCACACCCATATGCACAACTCCATTCATTACAACTTACACAAGCTGAGAGGGCTGTCCCTTACCTTGATCTCAAACACGCAGTCAGTGTCCGCTCCTTTTGGGTACATTTTGTATTTTGCTCATTTTGGTTAAGAGCGCTTGGCACATAGGAAGTGACTAATAAAGTATTCCGTTTAGAAGAACAATTCCACTTCCCAGTTCCTGGTTTTATTAAATTGCTGAGCTGGCTGCCTCTCCTGTACCCACAGTAATGATGCTCCTGAGGACATGGGCACCCAGGAACTCCTGAATGCCCTCACCAGACACCCTGGCTTTGGGACCCGCTGTATGGAAGGAAATCCGATCCCGTAAGTGCCCCTTGAGCTCTGAGACCCTTGACAGCTGGGTTGTCTTCTGCTTTTCACCTGGTTCGATGTCTGCTATATTATGTTTATCAGCTATGATAGATGCCACATGGTGACTAGGATCATTTGTCCTTTGAAGCATTTTTTATTTAAAAAAAAACTGTTGTAATAACCTAACCAGAATCTAGGAACGAACAGAGCCAACTAGGAGAGTTTTCTATCATCCTGCAGAGCAAAATCACTACAGACATTTATTTGCTGCTTTAGAGATTAATATTTAATTCAAATAGCACTTTGTACAGATCCAGTGCTTTCCCATTCTTCCCTTCTGCCAGCTCCTATACCTAAAAGCAGAGATAAGCTGCCATTATATAGAATTTGCAGTTTGATTTATCAGCTTCTTCACTTTACCAACCCGAAAACGTGTTCTATATTATTGTGTATAAAAATTGATTTTTTCTTCTTTTGGGGTTGCATATTTTTGTACTTTACTTCAAAATCCTTTTTAGGGAAGTAGGTAGTATATGGATAAATGCAGTGAAATGCCTGTGTCTCTAAGTGGGCTGGGGTTTGTGGAGGTCTTCGTGCATAACAACTGTGAAGAGAGGTGAGTTTCCAAGTGATCCAAGCCAAGGCCCATGCAGGTTCCAGGCTCAGGTAGAATGAGGTTCTGGCTCAGTTATAACACAGACTTGGAGGAATTATAGAGAGTATGGAAGGTATAGGAAGATTGGAGAAGGACTAACTTGAATTCTAGGTTTTAAAGGGAAGTTACTAACTTTGCAAGTGGACAGACCAGTGAGCCAGTTACCTGGGCATGCAAGGTTTCAGAGCAGATTTCTAGATAGATAACTATCATGTCCTTGCTAGCTCTTATTATTCAATATTTACTAAACATTTGCTGGTACTTACTGCTTCATGGTAAGTAAGCCCTAGCAGCCAATATCAGTTCCTAAAGAACGAAATGACTGTGATGGAAAAGGGCATGGAGACATCCTCTCTGAGGTCACAAGACTTTTGACTTTTGACATACCTGCATGTTTTATAGGTGAGGTAGAAGAATGAGATAAGGTGGATTCATCATACACCACTGTTGAGCAGTATGGACTCAGATAAGTGGCAGCATAGAAGGAGCTGGGTCTGGGCTCAGGGCTAGACAGGTTCAGACAGCGGAGGTCTAGTCCCTGCTGTCAGGATTCACAGGGTTGGGGCAGAGCACTGCTGTGTGTGTATGTGTGTGAGGGGTGGGGTGATGGAAGGTCTCCATTCTGGTAGCTTTTCCTGAATTTGCATTCTAGGTTTCACCAAAAGGAGTACAACTGAGGGAAGTTTGACTGGGACATTGACTGTGGCATTGAGCTTTGTCTCAGCCAATCATCTTGTGAAGTTTTTGGAGTATGAGCCCCATGTCTTACTTTGACTTTTCCATCAAGTTACAGTGCCTTAGAGAGAACTAGAGAGCAGTACACAGATCTGTTCCTTTGATGTTTTTAATTTTTAGTACATAGAAGAATAACATAAAGAGTGTGGCTATGCATTGTAGAATCTTGGAACTGGAAAGGATATTAGAAATGCCATGTTTCAACATGTCATTTGTACTTTTATTTTACTGGTGGAGAAGATAAGACCCAAGAGGGCAGGCAAGCGTGTTGGTGATGGTCCACGGTGATTCGGAGCTCGCGTCAGGCGTAAAGGCCTCGTGATTCTTGCAGACAACCTAGTGCTTCATGTACTGAGCACCCTCACTGCGTCCCCTCCAAACCCCAATTCTGTACTCATTTTAAAACATAAAGCAAATCTTGCCATTCTGCGCCAGATTCACAGCACATTGAGCATAACATGCAGACTCCTTCCCAGGCCCATGTCATCTGGCACCTGCTTCGCTCCACCCGTCATCTCCCATCATTCTCCCTCCTACCTCATCCCGTCCCATCTCAGTGCCTTCCTGCTGCTCCTCAAACATGGAAGTTCTTTTCTTTTGAGGGACTTTGTAGTTTTTACCTTCTATTGGCTTTGCCTGTAGTGTTTTCTCTCCCCAAATCTTTCCCTGGCTGCTGCTTTCTGATCATTCATGCCTCGGAAGAAGTATCACCCTCCTAGGAAGAAGTAGTCTGTCTTCCCCTGATTCACTGTTCTCTTATTTTGCTTTATTTTTGGCTGAGTGACATTTGCTTTCTGCCAAATTCCTCTACAGGAGGTAGGGACTTTGTCTTGTTCACCCCAGACTCTCAAAGATGCAGAACACTGTCTGGCACATAGTACATGCTCAATGAATATTTACTGAGTGAACACTAGGGCAAGAGACCAAATGCTGGCAGACTGGATTGACTGGAGTTTGGCACATGAGCGTTTAGGGCCTCTTTGTGTTCCTTCATCCTTAACTGTAAAGTGAGTTTGCAGCTTACAGGTCTGTGGGGAGAGCAAACAAATGGTGAGGGCACAGATGCCTGTTTGTGGTTGTTATTGATTGGTCTGTGCTCCCGAGGCTCCAGGAAAGGCCAGGTCCTCTCAGGTGATGCTACCTTTGATGTCCTCCCTTTGCAGAAACATGCCCTGCTCTGTGGGGGAGGAGGAGTGGACCACCGCCCCGGTCCCCCAGACCATCGTGGACCTCTTCCAAAATGGGAACTGGACGATGGAGAACCCCTCACCCACCTGCCAGTGTAGCAGTGACAAAATCAAGAAGATGTTGCCGGTGTGTCCCCTGGGGGCAGGGGGGCTGCCTCCTCCACAGGTGAGTCGCTCTCCGTGTGACTGAGCAGATGGCAGTGCAGGTGGGCTGGGAGCTTCTGCTGGGGAGGAAGGAATGGCTGACCTATCCTGTCAGGGGGTTGACTTTCAGTCTTGAGCTTAATTCTTATCAGAGAGAATAGCATGTGGGTTTTGAGGGGAAGGGACTTGGTCCGCCAGTTCCTATACCTTAGTGTAACTGTTTCTCTATTTTGAAAAGTCAGCCTGGCTTACTTACTTGTTTGAGTTAAAACCAGATCTCTGCACTCTGGATCCATGGGCTGTGGAAGGCACAGTCTGGTTTCTCCCACTGAGGTAATGTGACACAGTATCTTGTGACAGACCCGGCTCCATCCCTGCTTGTGCCACAGATGAGCTGGTGACCTCAGACAGGCCGCTCAGCCCCTGGGCCTGTTTCCTCACCTCTGAATTAGGGAGGCAGGCCCACGAGACTTCTGTGGGTCTTAAACTCTGACATTCTCTGAGACTGTGAGTGTGGGGAGCAGTTCTGAGCCTTTTTCTGAGAACGGTTTTAGGAAGAGGCTTGCTTGTAGTCTCCCTCTGTTGCTTTATCAGCATCTAGGTTGCAGGGTAAGGACAAGCAATTGTAAATGGGTGTGAAAACTTAAGTCCTGGTTACTTATCTTTAAAATAACAGTGTATCTAACAAATAATACATTGTATGTTAATAATAAATAAATAAAATAATGGTGTATCTATTTATCAATATAATTCTAATGAACCAAAGAAGTCTCCGGGTGTAGTCAGTGATACTGCTCCCAGAGAGCCTCGGTGACTGTAACGAGTCATGTTCTACTGTCTATTGTTGAGTAGCTCAGAATAATTTCCTGGGGAACATCTTGGCTTGGCATAAGTGAACGGCCAATGGTGAAGGCAGAATGGACTAGGCCTCGGTGTTTGGCTGGTGGCAGTGCCTGGATCCTGTGGGCAGGGTCTGTTCGCACTGTGATCCATGATCAAGAAACATGTGCCATTGTAGTCCTTGATTTTTTTTTTTTTTTCCTGTTTCAATTGTGGTCCATAAAGACATTTGTGCTTGTTTTTTCTATGATGACAGAGAAAACAGAACACTGCAGACATCCTTCAGAACCTGACGGGAAGAAACATTTCAGATTATTTGGTGAAGACCTATGTGCAGATCATAGCCAAAAGGTCATTATTTACTAAACTTGGCCCTTTTTTCAGTCCTGAATAGGGGAATTAAATGTTTAAAAATAGTTTAGTGCTGGGGAAAAATATCAAATTTTGGCCTGATGTTGGCTTTTGGAAGTTTAGGATAGTCTTCCAACCTAGAACAGATAAATTTTTTGAAGTTTTAATTGTCAGCATCAAGGTAAGGCTGCCTATATCATTGTACGGCTGTGCAAGAGAAAAATTCTGGAGAGCAGATGTACAGTATTGTGATTATAGTTAGCAATACCAGATTATAAACTCCATAGTTGTGAAGAAACTAAATTTTTTTTTTTTAAAGATTTTATTTATTTATTTGACAGAGAGAGATCACAAGCAGGCAGAGAGGCAGGTAGAGAGAGAGGAGGAAGCAGGCTCCCTGCTGAGCAGAGAGCCCGATGCGGGGCTCGATCCCAGCACCCTGAGATCATGACCTGAGCCGAAGGCAGCGGCTTAACCCACTGAGCCACCCAGGCGCCCCAAGAAACTAAATTTTAAATATGCTTACCACAACAAAAGGGATGATGATTTTAGGACATGATGGAGCTACCATGGTTATCATATTATAATATCTAAATATGTCTTATCAGACTGTTATACACCTTAAACTTATACCATGTTCTATGTCAGTTATAGGTCAGTAAAAAAGTAAATCTGGATTCAAATTTGAATTCTGTTACTTACCATCTGCTTTACCAGGAGCAGCCAGTTGTCCTTGAAAAAGTCTTCATTTGTAGAGTATGTGATATACTTATTATTTTGTGGTTGCTCTTATTATTTTGTTGTGTAAACTGAATGACATTGATATGTATAAAGTGCCTCTCATGAATGGAATGTGTGGTAATGTGGATGATACGTGGCATTATGAAGTGAGCCCTGGGCCAGCTCAGTGGCCTAACATGGCTGTGGAGGTTTGGAACAGCCCCGAAGTTTCTGAGGCTATCAAGTCACAGTGTTGAATACTTACTTGATGCCCAGGAAATGTTTGTTCTGGTCTCCTTTTGGTTTGTTGGGCTTCTCTGTTAGGTGTTCTCAGTGACATTAAATGACAGGGATATGCTTCAAGAAAGAGGCATAACATTTCCACGTCCTCCATAGTTGATGTATTACCTTGAATTCAGTAAGTTTTGGGGCACCTGGCTGGTTCAGTTGGTAGAGAAGGTGACTCTTTTTTTTTTTTTTAAGATTTTATTTATTTGACAGAGAGAGAGAGATCACAAGTAGGCAGAGCAACAGGCAGAGAGAGAAGGGGGAGCAGGCTCCCAACCTAGCAGAGAGCCTAATGTGGGGCTCAGTCCCAGGACCCAGAGATCATGACCTGAGCCAAAGGCAGAGGCTTAACCCACTGAGCCACCCAGGTGCCCCGAGAATGTGACTCTTGATCTCAGAGTAATGAGTTTAAGCCTCACATTGGGCATGGAGCCTTCTTCAAAAGAATTAAAAAAAAAAACAAAAAAACACAACTTTTAGTTCAGTCACATCTTTGTCTGTAAGGTGGTTTTTGAAGTGGTTTAATCCAAAGCATGATTTTCATATAAATAACAAGGTTTTAAGATGGGGAGAAGGAAAGACATAGTGACTGGGGTGGATGTCCTTCTATGTGTACCACCCCTGCCCAAGACTGATCACAGGATTCTTTCTATCCTGGCTTGTCTCCTCAGGTAGATAGTAACTTCTTTTGTATCATCAGGAATACAGGAATATGATCAATGTTTCTTTGAACTGATTTTTGATTTCTTTTTCTTTGGCTTCTGCAGTTTAAAGAACAAGATCTGGGTGAATGAGTTTAGGTAAGTTGATCTCTTTCTGTGCTAGCTTGTATTTTGTCTGGACTCCTGTAGTTCAGAAGGATGACTTTGATCCTGGTATCTCAGGTCCCAGCAAGTTGGGGTGTGGGAATTGTTTTGCCCTTGGTGTTTCTACTCAGTGCTCAGCTGCTGCTTTAGATGACCTTGAAACATTTGGCATTCTGATCCCCATGAGGAGATTCAGTGGTTTCTTGAAGGTCTCTAGGGATTTAGCGGGGAAGCACGGTGTTGGGAGGGAAATACCTTACTCTATTTACACTCCCCCTGCTTCCCTCCTTCCCCTGCCCAAATCAGATTCCCATTGGGCCCTGGGGACTCTGGAACAATTTCTCAGGCCTTCAGAATGAGACCAAGAAGGTCTTGGATGAAATAAGAGGCATCAAAGCTATTTATTTTCACAGTATTTGAAATTCTCTCTCTTTCTTGGTTTTGAAGGAACAGCTGGCACTAGGGAAGAAAGGCAGGAACAACCCTTGAAGCCAGTTTGTCCTTCTAGAGAATGAGATGCCTTATATGGCTGCCTCAAAACTTAGCTCTGTCACTGTTGCCCATCTTCCCTCTTTTCCTTTTTCCCAGGGGCCAACACCCATAGAACTCTGCACAGAGCAGATACAGACTGGGGCCCCTAAAGTGCCTTCATGCTAGGAAAGGCCCATGGCCTGTCTCTAAGCCTCCCTAGGCTACTCTGGTCACTGTCCTCCCCTAACTCCCCGTCTCCTTGCCTTGACACTCAGAGACCCATGTGAAAGGGCAGGCTGGGGCCACTGGGGGAGGAGGCGGGGAGGGGAAGGAGGAGCATCTATGAGATGAAAGACACCTCATTCTGTGTGTAATCCCAGAGCAGCTCCTTCCCCCTTGCGCAGTAACCCTAAGAGTCAAGAGATTGCCAGAAGACATCAGAGGAGGCCAAGATGAAGCTTTCTCCAAGTCTAACTTTGGTCTTGCTTCGAATAAACATTCACCTCCATGATGCATACACTCATTCATGTGATGTCTGCTGCTGAATGATACTGTGTATGGCTCTGTCTTCTAATGTCAGGTTGTCCTTTTAGGTATGGAGGGTTTTCCCTGGGTGCCAGTAATTCTCATTCACTTCCTTCAAGTCAAGAAGTTAATAATGCCATCAAGCAAGTGAAGAAGCACTTGAAGCTGGCCAAGGTAGGTATCCATCCTAGGACGTGTCAGAAAGATGGGCCCAGAGTTGCCACTAAGTGGGAGTAGTTGGCAGGTACATCTAATCACCTTGCCACTTACTGTTTTTAGGACTGAATACAAAGCCATTATTGGCATCTACTGATCTTGCACCAGCCAAGACTGAGCTACTCAGTATATATTTAATATCTGAAAATATAGATCAAAAAAAATTCAGAGGTTTAAAAACTCTCATTATAACTTCCTTTATGAATTTAGCTAGTAGGTAAATAAACTGGGCTTCGAACATACTTACCTGAAACAATCACTGGTTACAAAGGAAATGAATCATTTCCTTTACACTGGTGGCAGGACTTCTTAGGCTCTCACTTCATTTCTCAGTGTTTTGAGTTTCCCGTTTTCTAAATGAGAACGAGGGCTCTGCAGGCCTGATTCCAGGATCATGGTATCCATAATAGTCCCAGAGTCTGTATCTCCGGTTTTGAGGCCCAGATCCCATGCGTCCGACACATCTGCTCACTGGGCATAGTTCTGGGTCTTTAGAGGACCCCTGGGGAACACTTCGAAGGATGCTCTCCACCCAGTTAGGCAAGACCTTTGCCCCTGGCAACTTGGAGTCCCAGGGTGTCCCTGTGATTCTTTCAAAACTTGTGGTTTATGGCAACACCAATGCTTTAGATTTCCGGTCACTTGTTTCTCGGGTGCCCATCCTGCTGTGGTTTCCTGTCTTGCTCGGCTGAACAAGGGAGTAATGACGTTGCCCTTCACAGGGTTGTCCTGTTGCCCTTCCCTTGTGAACCATCCCAACTGTGGCAGGTTTCTGTTGTTCACAGGACAGTTCTGCAGATCGATTTCTCAGCAGCCTGGGGAGGTTCATGACAGGACTGGACACGAAAAATAATGTCAAGGTGAGGCCCTGTGTTCTGGTAGCTTCTTGACGAACAATAGTACTTAAGTACTTTCAGCTCCTAATGTTGATAGGCATATTCAGGACAGAAAAGAGCGGGCTACTAATTTTACCATGGAGCCCAGACAGTATGGTGATAAAGAGAATTGGCTTTCCAGCAGATGTACCAACTGAACCACTATGACCTTGACCAAGTTAGCTAGCCTGTTTAAGCTTCGGTTTCCTAATAAAGAAACAGAGGCAGGAGTCATGTCTTAAAGCTGTGGTAAGGATTGAGTGAGTTGAAGATCAGAAGTAGTGCAGTGGCTATTACCTCTTTGCCATTTTCTCTGACCCTAATGTTTTATCTTGGTGTATGGAATTCCAAAAATGTCTTGCATGTGTACCGACCTCCAGGAGCAGGATTTGGAAGCATTACTTTGTACCTGGTGTGTTTTATTTCAGGTGTGGTTCAACAACAAGGGCTGGCATGCCATCAGCTCTTTCTTGAATGTCATCAACAATGCCATTCTCCGGGCCAACCTGCAGAAGGGCGAGAACCCCAGCCAGTATGGGATTACGGCCTTCAACCACCCCCTGAATCTCACCAAGCAGCAGCTCTCGGAAGTGGCTCTGTAAGCATGGCTGTATCTAACTGGGTGGGGCAAGGAGAGGAGAGGCTGTTGGTGGGACCACCATGTTGGGGAGGGAAGTGTGGAGCTGCTTGTAGAGTACCAGCTGAGGATACAGTTACATTATGAATTCAGGTTCTGGGCAGAAAATCATCGCTTTA
This sequence comes from Lutra lutra, assembly GCF_902655055.1. NCBI lineage: Eukaryota > Metazoa > Chordata > Mammalia > Carnivora > Mustelidae > Lutra > Lutra lutra. The sequence continues at coordinate 68,283,883 of NC_062290.1, read as the reverse complement.
TGAATCGGCCAGCAGGGATTAAACTGCAGAAGATCAAGGATTTTGATGGATAAAAACCATTACATGTAGTGCATTTATATAAAGTGAAATTGTCTGTAAAATCCTAAAATAATTTAACTCATCATTAACACAGTGTTTAAGAGAAAACCAGCTCTTTTAGTTTTGAAACCACTGTTTGTAAACTTGGTGAAACATGCTTTTATCAGCTTGTCCTTTTAATTCCTGAATTAAGCTTGTGTGTGTGTGTGTGTGTGTGTGTGAGAGAGAGAGAGAGAGAGAGAGAGAGAAAGAGAAATTTAAAGCCAGTATGATATAGTTTAAAGTGCGTAACCTTTGGAATCATAGACATCTGTGTTTGACTCTGGTTTTTATATTTCTAGATGTATGGTGTTAAATGAGGCAATTCATGTACATTGCCAAGTCCAGCACTCAGCACATTGTTGATATTCAGCACATGTTAGATTCTTTCCTGTGTACAGAGAGTGGCACAGCTATTTCTGCTTAACTCATGTAGAATACCGATATATACCACTAGGATCTTTATACCAAGTTTATATAAAATTAATGCATATAAAAATAGTTTATGTTATACCCTGTTTAATGGACTTATAACTATTCTCCTTTAATAGAATCTGATAGAATTTTTGCTGTATGTTAGATCGATATGCTACACACTATTGTTTTCAAATTTATTTATAGCCAAAAATTATTTGAATAGTTTCACCCTAATACTTCTGCTTTATTTCCTTTTTCAGGGTACACTAGTCCTATATCCTATATGTGTGAACATTTACAACTTAATGCTCTTCAGGGTCAAGAACAGAAGGCCAAAATGAATGCCATTTGGCCATTCTTAGATTTCCCTTAATAATTTCATTATGGCAATGGATTCTTTTTTACTTCATTGAAATTAGTTTTGCATTTTAATTATTAGGGTTTTTTTTTTTTAATGGAAAATAATCATCTTTAACGCTGAGTAAAATACATTTGGTCAGTCGATTTTTCCCTCTGGGCTGTGCCTCACATCTCTGATATCTGTGTATGTGTGTTTGCGTGCAAGCGTGCGTGTGTTCGCATGTGTGTGTGGGCGTGTGCGCAGTTGCATGCATGTATCTTGCTTGCTTGAGTTCTCACCTGCATCGGTGGCCCCTCATGTCGTCATTGTCTTTCTTTTTCAGGATGACCACATCAGTGGATGTCCTTGTGTCCATCTGTGTCATCTTTGCAATGTCCTTCGTCCCAGCCAGCTTTGTCGTGTTCCTAATCCAAGAGCGAGTCAGCAAAGCAAAGCACCTGCAGTTCATCAGTGGAGTGAAGCCTGTCATCTATTGGCTCTCTAATTTCGTGTGGGATATGGTAAGAACCTCCGTCTGCTGCTGTTTTATAAATCATTAGGGCCATGGATTGGATGAAAGGGTCCTGGGCTTTTCTAAAAGTGTTTTAGGTAGTCAAAAGGAATGAAAAAGGAAAAGGCAGAAGTAGTTGTATGTACACTCATGACACTAAACATGACCTCAAATACAGATCTGATCTCACACCACAGGAAAAAAAATCTGTTTATACTGCAATGAGTACCACCACCATCACTACCACCAATTTCTTAAGTGACCACTTTTCAAAGTAACGTCGAGCTGGAAGATGTTTAGTCAAAACCCAATGCCTCTACCCTGTCTGGTAGGTTTTCACCTCCAGAAGCAGGGTGTTCTTTGCCTTAGTAGGAAATCCGTCTTTCCTTTTTGAAAACTCTATACATTTTACCCAGAGGCTTATCCATCCATTCCAAATATGTTTTTGTGCCAGCTCTAATAGATTGCTTCTGTTCAGACCAATATAGAAGACTTCAAAGAATTCTGTAGTTCTGATTTTTGTAAAGTGGAGTTGAAATATATCTATCTCCCTTGACTTCTATTAATTGTAAGCCACACAGAACAAATTTAATCCTTCTCCCACTGCACAGCCCCTTGGGTATTTGAAGACAACTTTCATTTAACCTAAGTCTTTCCCACGTAAGATGATATATGAGAACACACTTTGTAATCTCCAAAGCACTGTACAAACGCGAGTGATGATGGTGAGGATGATGTCTTTGCTGATTATACCAAGCCTCTCAGACTTGTCAACCTTGTGATATGTTGCCTTTCTGTGGCCATGTTCCACACTGTTAATGTTCCTTTCAAAAAGCCAAGCCCAGAAGTAACCTTGTGTTCAGGCTGTGCTCTGTGTTCCAAGCCTAGAGTTGATCTTTATCCCATACTGTCATTACTCAGCCCATGGTTTTGCATGCAGAAGGAGGGCTGTCTTGTTAGCAACTTGGTAGTGAACTGAAATTTCCATTTCACAGAATGATTGGTGAATGGGGTCTCTTTCCCTCTACACTAATCCAGTTGACTTTTTGAACATAAACTTTACATTTATCCGTGTTACACTGCATCTTCTTTCATATCCATTTGCTTTTGTTTTTGTCTTGCCCCAGTAATTACTTCATCCCATAAACACATACTGAGTGCTCATGATGTATCTGACTGTGGCAGGGGATTCAGAGATGAAAGATCAAGTCTGTGGACTCAGAGACCTCACTTAGCTGTCTGTGTGTTATCTGTCACTTCCTGCTTTCAAGACTCTGAAATTTGCTAAAAGCAGGTCTTCATCTGAGTTACTGATAAACACGGGACTGAGGCAGAGCCCTGTAGTCTGAAGCTCAAATTCTTCAAACAGCCAACAAGCCGCCTTTCACCTCCCTGCCTGTGCTTTGCCCTGCTAGCTATGAATTCTCTCAGTTGTCCTGTAGTCACGTCTTTATATCTGCATTGTAAGGCTTGATACACTGTCAGGACAGACTTGAAAATTTTTCTCATGTGATGAAAGAATTCTGGCATTCATGTTATGAGGTAAGTGCTTACAAATAGATTACATGTGAGACCGAACTTGGGCAGACGCTAATATAGCATTAATGATGAAACACACAATCATCTTCGGGAAGAATAATGGAAGCTTATTTGCTGCCTGTGAAATTGTAATTACTCTGACCGGGAAGCCATCATTCACTAAGTTTACTGAGCATGACACCTAGGCTTAGCTGTTGGAAAGACAGAAAGGGCATGCAGTTTATAAAATCAGCCAAGGGTAAAATGCTTGTCAAAATGTATTATTGTCCAGTATTTTGATGAATAGTTTATGTGGCTTCATTAATTCAAAGTTATTCTCTGATATGTTTATCTGCCCTTTCTTGTCCTATGATGGTGAAGACTTGAGGTATATTGTGTCTCTGACTTAGGGGTGAACTTGATTTCCTTGTTTCACTTTCAGTGCAACTATGTGGTCCCTGCCACGCTGGTCATTATCATCTTCATCTGCTTCCAGCAGAAGTCCTATGTGTCCTCTACCAACCTGCCCGTGCTAGCGCTTCTACTTCTGCTGTACGGGTAAGGCCCCCGGGACGGCTGGAAGTCATGTGGTGCCCAGAGTCAAAGGGAAGGCACGGGACACCCAGTGGACGTTTGTCTCTGTGCCTCACCAGGTGGTCGATCACACCTCTCATGTACCCAGCCTCCTTCGTGTTCAAGATCCCCAGCACAGCCTACGTGGTCCTCACCAGCGTGAACCTCTTCATCGGGATCAACGGCAGCGTGGCCACTTTTGTGCTGGAGCTCTTTACCAACAATGTGAGTCCTGCAGAAGGGGCACCTCCTGCAGGGATGGGCGTCTCTGTGAGCCCGAGGACCGAACTGAGTCATGATCTTAATGCCACGGGTCTGTGCTGCGGACACCATGGACTTCTTTGTCCTTTTTCAGATTTCTTTCCTTTCTGGATTTGCATAGCACCTCTTTCTCCTCCTTTTCCTTATATTTCCTTATATTCCTTATATTCTCTGACTGATCAAACCCTTTGGTTTCCTTTGGTTTCTTTTGTACTCCTTCCTGTCTCAGTGCTGCTCTTCGCAATATTTGGTGCTCTGCCATCTTTGCTTTCCCCTTTAGATGCTATCTCTGTGTGATGCCATTCACCTTTACCAACTTTCCTCTCTAGGTCTTATGTTGTTATCTCCCAGATCTTTGCCTTTAACCCTGTTCCCTCTATCTCTAGTCTCACATTTTCACTTGCCTAGCAGGAGGCTCCATCTAGGTTATTTCTGGTTCCCCGGGACTTGACCTGTCCTCCTCATCTTCTCCCTCAGGACCTAGTATTTCTCTTGCCATTCCTGTCATAGTGGGTGGCATTACCATCCACCTGGTCACCCTGGCTGGCAACGGTATGGGCATCGTATGTGTTTCGCTTTTCTTACCGCCCACATTCAACTGTTTACCTTGTCAGTTCTTCCAGTTACAAATCTCTTTAAGGGTCTCTGCCTGTTTTCATTGTCTTTGTCCAGAAACCTTAACTTGGAATGCCAGGCCTTCAGAGCTGTATAGTCCTTCCTGGTCATATCCCGCCACACCCCTTCCCAAGGCTCTGTAACTTCACCTGAGCTGGTTGTTCCTTAAACCCCCTATACTCCTGTAGGTCTGACTTCCTTTATCTCTCTAAGCCCTCAAGACTACGCCCAACTATGAAGCTTTCTTTTCCTGCCCTATGGGAGGTGCTTCTCTGTCCCCAGTGCTCCCAAAGGCCCCCCTTCATGCCTGCAGTACAGCACCTATCCAGTGATGTACTCATTTCCGCAGTGTAGAGACTGTTTATTAACCTTTGCCTCCCCTGGGCCCTAGCACAAGGCCTCCAGCCCACAGCAACTTAATTGTGGGATATTTGGCCACTGGCTTGGTGTATCCAAGAAGAATTTTTAAGATGCTGACAAAATCCTGAAGCTGAAATATTGACCCAGATATGAGCAATTTGCTTTTGAAATGTTAAGCCAATATTTTATTATGGATTTGCTTCTGATTTAACATAACCGTGTTTCTAAACTTTGCTCATATTTCTCCATATTCCTAGCATTACTCCAAATCTTCTAAAGGGGAAATTCTATTATGTTATATGTCATCAACTGTGGCTGCTGCTCTTTATTGCTGTCTGAATTCAAAGGTTCACTTTGACCCCAGGGAATCAAATTTTTCATCTCTCCCATAATTCAGACCTTGATATATTTTTAGCTTAAACCATAAATGACATTCAGTTTCTGTCTTATTTTTTTTTTTTTAGAAGCTGAATAACATCAATGATATCCTGAAGTCTGTATTCTTGATTTTCCCACATTTTTGCCTGGGACGGGGGCTTATTGACATGGTGAAAAACCAGGCAATGGCCGATGCTTTGGAAAGGTTTGGTGAGTGACAGCAGTGACTCGCGATGGCGGTTTTTGTGAGCCTAGGTACTCTGGACTTTGGTGTGGAAAGAGGCTGGGGAATGGGCATAGGACTTCCCACCACTGAGAAAAGGTTCATGAAAATGAACCTGGATGTGGCATGGGTCTTTTCATACAACATTCATCTGTGCCTCAGAGAGCACTGAGAAAGGTGAGAGGGGAGTTTTAGAGGTAAGGAAAAAATACTGGTTTTATTCTGAATCCAGTGCGTAATGCCACTGGTTGCCTTTCTTAGTTACCGGGAAAGTCAGAGCACAGTCTGAGAGTTGGATACAGGCCAGAGGATCAGTAGGAAGGGTGCAAACTTTGGCTATGACTATGAGGAAGATCATGGGCCTGAAGATGTGGCCATCTATTACCTTTTACACAGTCTATAAAAAGGTAATTTACTGCAGCTCTTTCTGTCTTTAGAGTCTTTAAAAATATTTCTCCTGTGGCCATATTACTATTCTTTATACACTGGCTCATACAGCTAGATGGGCCATGTTATTTAATGGGCATAGGAGAGGGACTTTTTTTTTTTTTCCATCTAGCAGGTGCAAAGGAGATGTATAAGGAATGTAAGGAATATTCCCATAAAGCCAGGTGATTTCATAGGTTCACTAGGTTATATTAAATGCTACTTTCTGAAAGGGATGTCTTTTTAGAGTACTCTCTAATCTTCCTTTAGTGAAATTTACAGTGTGCAAAAATACCCTAGAAGTTACCCCAGATCGTTGCCTTTTTAAAAAGGATTTTCGGCATGTCTCATTTTAAAAAGAAACGTAAGATATGAAATTATAGATCTAATACATGTTGGTTCTGAACTTGTGACTGATAATGGGTCACAGTGTATTTTCCCAAAATCTTACCCTAAAAAAAATCAGACATGGAAAGTAGTCACTCCTATAATTTTCCCCCTTGTCATAGGCAATAATCATTGGTGTTCCGAGGAACAGAGGTGAATTTGAGCCTGAATTTGAGGAAGGGCCCAGGGTCTTTGGTGCCTCCATTCTAATTGGATCTCTGCATTGTGTCTACCAGGGGAGAACCGTTTTGTTTCGCCACTGTCTTGGGACTTAGTGGGACGAAACCTCTTTGCCATGGCCGTGGAAGGGGTGGTGTTCTTCCTCATCACTGTTCTCATCCAGTATAGATTCTTCATCAGGCCCAGGTATGCTTTTTCTCAGAACTCATGGAGTATCTGGTTGAGGGTCACAGAGGATCACAGGGAAACACTGATCAGTGGTGGTCGCATTGCATTGAACTCAAGATGATCCAAATGATTTTCCTGACATGGGCATTCTCTAGCCCACAGCACTTGCTGATCCTCAAAACTGTGGAGAATAGATTTAAAGGACTTTCTTAGAAATTGGATCCTTGTCTTGAGAAATACCTTGAAAGATTGATTTTTTCTTAAAATGTTTTCCTCAAGACCTGTAAATGCCAAGCTTCCTCCTTTGAATGATGAGGATGAAGATGTGAAGCGGGAAAGACAGAGAATTCTTGATGGTGGAGGACAGAATGATATCTTGGAGATCAAGGAGCTGACGAAGGTGAGACAGTGAGTACAGGCTGTAACAACTCGTCTTTAGTTTTTCTCAGCTTTGTGTGTTGGAGATGAGCATTTTTCTGATTTGATTAATGAAAAGAGCATACTTCCAAAAATATACCAAATAGACCAAGTTTCTATCAAATTAATTTTGTTTAAAATACACCGAAGGGACTTCTTCATTAAAGAAATCCTGAGAATACTTCTGTAATGGGAAATCTGGTTCTCAAGCGTATTTGTTTTTCACATTTACATTTATGTGTTTATTAAAACATACTAAAATTGTTTATACAGTCAAAGTGAGGTGAGAAGAATAAATGATTGATTTTCGAGTATCATGGTCTAAAAAACTGATATGTCTGTTACTCAGAAGGAGGGTTTGTTTTCAGCCCACTCTGGGTGCCAGGATCCCAGTAGTTCACTTTTTTATAATATGTACAATATTTGTAGTGTTTTGATTCTACATTTTGACCCTGTAGAATTTTTTTTTTTCTTTTTAATGTAGGCTCCATGCCCAGTGCAGGGCTTGAACTCACAACCCTGAGATCAAGACCCTGAGCTGAGATCAAGGGTTGGATGCTTATCCAGCCATCCAGGTGTCCCTAGAATTTAATTTTTATAATACCTACAATATCAAATAAATGAAAAATTATGTAAATATTGATGACCAATATGTCTCTTAAAAAGGTTGATATTAGATTAAAAATGAAAAGTGTGTAAACCTGGCGATTCACAGACCTGTACCCCTGGGGCTAATAATACTTATATGTTTATTAAAAAATTTAAAAAAGAAAAGAAATTTATTTTTATTTTAAGCTCTCGAATCATTTAGAAGCTGGCTGCCACAGAGACAGACCATGGCTCTTAGCATATCAGATATGTGACTTAATTTTATTGATGAGCCTTAACTCATCGTGGGATTATAAGTCAGTCTTCCACAGTTGCTTGGGATAGTTGTGGTTCGCTATGGCTCTTGAATTTTTGCATTTTGTTGGTTGCAGATATATAGAAGAAAGAGGAAGCCTGCTGTTGACAGGATTTGTGTTGGCATTCCTCCTGGCGAGGTAAAAGCACTGTCTACACTCTACTTGTCCCTGTTAATTCGGATTATCGACCCAATCAAATGACAACATCTATAAGGGTTTGAAAGTAGTTTTTTAAAGCCTTCTCTGTTTATGTCTATGTGGAGCAATCAGTCATTGAGAAGATGGGGACTGCATATGTCAAAAAGCAACAATTTTCGATAACCTCAGTCAATTTAAGGAAAGAATGCACATCCAAAATGTGTCTTTGTGATCCATTCAAGATGATGATGAAATTCAAATAGATTTTTTTTAAATACTTTTTTTTCTTTTCTTGTTCATGTTTGTGTTCTTTTATGCCCTTTAGACAAATTAGATGGTGAAAGGTGACTGCTTAGCTTTCATTACTGTTTTTTACACATTAACTTTGGCTTCACCCTGACAACTCCAATAATATTTACAAATATGCTCAATATGTCTCGTTATAAAATGTTTAAATATCAGTGGAAGTTCTTAAAACTCCCCAAAATTTGACTCTTCATTGATACTTAAGAATGTTTTAGAATCATGTTATGTCAAAACTAAGCTGAGGAGACTATTATATAAGGGTCATTTATATTCAGATTTGCAGTTGTTTGCTTAAACAGTTTACCCAATCTCTTTCAGTGCTTTGGACTTCTGGGAGTTAATGGGGCTGGGAAATCATCAACTTTCAAGATGTTGACTGGAGATACCACTGTTACCAGAGGAGATGCTTTCCTTAACAAAAATAGGTGAGAAAAGACATGGACTGTATTTTGCCACAAAGACTTTTTCTTATTTTTATTTAAAGACATTTTTATTTTTCTGATTATAATAGTACTATATAGCTTATAAAAAGGTTGAGATCTATAAAGGGTAAAGACAAAAATAAAAATCACCCATAATCCCACTACCTAGAGAAAACTACTATTTATATTTTTTTCTCCCAGGCTCCCTCTGTTTTTTTCTAACAGCTTTATTTAGTATAATTTTACATAGCATATAGTTCACTTATCTTAAGAATACAATTGCTTGGGGTGCCTTGGAGGCTTAGTCATTAAACATCTGCCTTCGACCCTGGTCATGATCCCAGGGTCTTGGGATTGAGCCCCACATCGGTCTCCTTCCTTCTCCCTCTCCTGCTCCCCACCACTTGTGTTCCTCTCTTGCTGTGTCTCTCTCTGTCAAATAAGTAAACAAAATCTTTTAAAAAAGATATAATTTCTAGTGATTTCTAGTTGATTTACAAGGCTGTGCACTCATCACCACAATCCAGTTTTAGAACATTCCCATCACCCCCAAATTCTCTCTTTTACACATATAAATGTTTTTTAAAATTGAGATCATACTGTATCTAGATTTTTGAAATTAGTTTATTATTAATGAGTCTAATATGGGTATTTCTCAATGGGTTACATGTTCTAAGAGGTAGGCTTTACATTGCTACATAAACCCCCCTATGTATATTTATCTGCAGTTTGTTTAATCAATTCCTTATTGCTGGACATTTATTAGTTTCTGTTTTTGACTATGTAACTATGCCCTTTACATATGTACATATATATGTACATATGTAAAGGGAAAATTCCTATAAGGTAAAAGGGTGTATATTTGCCAAATTGCCTTCCCTAAAGGGTGTGTCAGTTATTGAGGTTGCAATAGGCCATTATCTGAGAATGCACAGGTCACTAAGCAATCTGATCTTTAGGGGTGCACCTCCACTTTAGGGACCTATTAGGCAATGTTGCCCTTGTGTACTCTAAATATGTGGGGCTTTATGGGCTTTCTATATGAAGAGGTGGTACAAGACCATGGCTTTGGAACTTTTCTGACCATGACCCAAAGTAGCAAATACATTTACCTCTCAACCTAGTAAATACACAAAATCACATAAACGGGCATATCTTTAAAGAAAAAAATCTGATTATGACCCACTAAATTTACTTTGTCACCCGCTAATGGGTGATGGCTCACAATTTAGAAATAGTAGATAGGGGGCTACTAGCCAGTAACATTTGAAAAGAATGAGGGACTTAATGTACTCATGGGTCCCCCCTTTTGTCTCTTATCAGTTTTTTCCATAGCAGGGTAAAGAAGGTTTAAGAGAACCAATGCTGAAATAGCAGGCCTAAGACTGTGCATCTGCTTCCCCAGGCTCGTTCCTTCTACCAGGCTCCTGGGTTATAAAGCAGTGGGAGCAGTAACTGGCTCAAACTAAGGTTTATCCCAGTGACCAGTTGTAAGAGGCTGGCTTGGGCAGTGTTGCTGTGTGGGCCAGGCACAGTGTCTGTGGGCATTTCAGTCATAATTCTGGAAAAGGCTGGACTTCGGAGTGTAAAACAGATAGGCAAAGGGGAATGAATACTGCTAACAGGGCAAACAAAGGCCAAACGCATCAGATTGGATGGGACACTGAACTTCTCCCATATCAAGGATTCTTAACCTGAGATTGGCTTCATAGAGTGCAAAAGCTGCTTCAACCAATATATTTAAAGCTGTGTCTGTAGATATATTTTTTGGTAACCAGATTTTTAGAGAGCCTGTGATAAAAAACAAAAACAAAACAAAAAAATCCCCCAAACAAACCCCTTAAAAACCAGGAGGGTGCCTGGGCTGGGTAAATAGTGGGGCCAGGCCATCTGGACCATGTTGTGGCCAATGTATGGGCAGCAAACAGCAGAGGGAGGAAGGTCACACCCAGATTTGCTGGGCCTCCTCTGGGTCTGCAGGGCCATGAGGGAGACTTGGGAGTAACAGAGTACTTGATCCGTATGACTGGATCACAGAGTCAAGTCTGGGATGGAGACTTAGTGTTAAAGCCCCAAGATTGTGTGAGTGAGGTTGTCGGTAGAGAGAGTGCAGCAGTTGGGATGGACTTGGGAATCTTGAAATGGGACTGAACCTGCAGACTGAGGTGTTGGGAGAGCCAGGTACAAGCAGTAGGTGGGCCAGAGGCGGGAACCCTGACTGCCAGGAGGGGCTGACCTCTGGGGACAGAAAGACGGTTCCTTCAAGCTACAGCAAGTGTGCTCACTGGTTATTTTTGTCACGTGCAAGTACACTTTTTAGGAACATGAGACAAGACTGTCCAATCAGTCTCTCTCTAAATGCTTAAAACCTGACCAGTTTTTCGTTTGCAGTATCTTGTCAGACATCCATGAAGTCCATCAGAACATGGGCTATTGCCCTCAGTTCGATGCCATCACGGAGCTACTGACTGGAAGAGAGCACGTGGAGTTCTTTGCCCTCTTGAGAGGAGTCCCAGAGAAAGAAGTTGGCAAGGTACCGTGGGCACCAGAAGCCAGCCTGCCCCCTTCGCAGGCTGACCGTATGCCTTATGGTTTTGGCCTTCACAAATGACCGTTGGCTTCAGGCTCTTTTGACACATGGGTGCAGCAATATGAGATGCTGGCTCCTCGCACCTAATTTGCGAGGTGGGAATCCATAGTGGAGGGCAGGGGTGAGTGGACAGACACATGCTGCAGAGCAGAGAGGAAGTGCTGTGTCCACCCCCACGAGTTCTTTCCCTTTGCTTTTTGGCTCCTTGGCACTTGCTATTATAGAATCTACTCAGTGAGAAGAATTTTCCTAGTTCTGCTCTATAAAAAATCATCTGCAAGTGTAAGAAAACATGATAAACAAACCAGACAAAAGTCAAGGTGTGTTTTATTACTCCAGGTTGGTGAATGGGCAATTCGGAAACTGGGCCTCATCAAGTATGGCGAAAAGTATGCTGGTAACTATAGCGGAGGCAACAAGCGCAAGCTCTCCACAGCTATGGCTCTGATCGGCGGGCCCCCTGTAGTGTTTCTGGTGAGTGTGACTGAGTGGAGAACTCTTGTGTGGGCCTGAATGGAAAACATCACTTTTCTGAAGTCCTGTATGTCCAGGGATATTGCCGGACTGGCTTGGCTAATGGCAAGCCATCCTTCCTCTGACCGGGAGCAGCAGAGCCACCTTAGAAAACCAGAGGGAAGTTCTTTTGTTCTTCTCCTTGATACATGTTGGGGTGGCTTTACCATGCCCTCTGATGCTCCAGAGAAGAGAAGCTCTAGGGCCCTTGTTTGTCTGGTGTTGGGGAACCCTGGCTCGTGTGGCTGTCTTGGATATGTGATTTGAACTTTCTCTGGATCATTCTTTCAGACCATCTGTGTGTTCATCTCCTGAAGATGGAGAATTATGGACACAGCTTCAAGATCCCCAAGGTGGCAGCTGGGTTATAGTCCTAACAGATAGATAGATGGAAAACAGAAGATTAAACTGGACAGGAGCCCCTTGGCCCTTTTTCTTCTGCTTTGAAGTTATTACAGGAAGAAGTCTTGGGTTAAGGCTTTAATGTTATCTGTACCGTTTGGATCTGCAATTTGTTTCTCTAAGACTAGCAAGTATAACATAACAGGCTAAGCTATAATGAGCTAGAATAAAAAAAGAAAAGTAATTTTACCCAAACCTTCTATGGACTTCAATAGAGATTTCAGACAAAAAGAATTTTTAGTGTATATTTGTCAGTCACGAAAAGATGATTGAAACTGAATAGCTTTTTCTTTTCCCTTTCTATTCATTTGGGGAAATTTAATTTAAAAAAAATTTGAGTTTCCTACTTCCTACATATTGTTAAGAGTGAACTGGTTACAAACGAGTACGCAGTTTATTCTTGTATGCGAGGTCTGATTTTTTGGTCTATCAAGAAATAACTAGAATGGTAAGTTGGAATTTAGGCTATTTTAAAGATGCTTCTGCATTTAAAAAGAAATCTGTCTTTGTGTTTTCAGCAAGTAATAGGGCTTATTTTATTCTAATTACAGGATGAACCTACCACAGGCATGGACCCTAAAGCCCGGCGATTCTTGTGGAATTGTGCTCTAAGTATTGTTAAGGAAGGCAGATCAGTAGTGCTTACATCTCACAGGTCAGTAGTGAAAACTGGGCTTGGTATCTGTGTTGTGTATATTTATGTTTTTCCAAGTAGTAATGTGATCATTGTATAAAAATTACAAAATGTGGAAAGGCAAAGAGAAAATGTGGTAATCACCTGAAATTGCATCACGAGGACATAAACATTGCTATCATCGGGCTATGTATCTTTGCAGTTTTCTCATGCGAATCTGTACACACACACACACACACACACACACACACACACACACCCCAGACATGTGTGTATATTTACAGGCAAAAACGCAAGCTTTGTACTTAGTCTGTTCTTTTTCACTTCGTATTTTGTGTACATTCAGATGTAGACAGTATTCCAATAGGAAATACCCTAGTTTATTTAACTGTTCCTCTTTTTGTAGACATTTGGACTGTTTCCAACTTTTTTTTTTTTTTTTACAAGTATAAACAGCACGGCAGTAAACAGTATCATCCCTACATCTTCATGTTTTGAATAGGAGGCAATTATGCCCTAGGATGCTGGAAATCTATCTCTTTGAAATTCCAGATGTCACATGATGTTCGGACGGTTAGAGCAGCATCTTTCTAAAATAAAAATCTCTGTTTTCCCACAGTATGGAAGAATGTGAAGCTCTTTGCACTAGGATGGCAATTATGGTCAATGGGAGGTTCAGGTGTCTTGGCAGCGTTCAACATCTGAAAAATAGGTAATAAAGATGGTATCTTTGGGATAACCCCTACTGAGGACACTTGTGTTTATTCTTTTTGTGAGCATATAAATGGTGGCTCTAAAAATAAAGGGAAATAAACTGAACAAAATGGTATAGCGGAAAGAATAAGGGCTTTGAAGTCAGAGCTGCATTTGAATTCTCTTTACCTTCTCCTGGTGTGGGCCCTTGGACAGATTGCTTAACTTTTCTGAGAGTCTGTGTCGGAGGAATATCTGCTTTCTGGCTTTGCTAAACAAATGAAATGGGGAATTTTACATACGTCAGTGTGGTCACAGCATAGGCTTTGGGGTCAAACACAAACGAGTCTACACCCTGGCCCTACCACTTAGGAGCTCTGTACCATGGGCAAGCGACTAGCTCCGTGGGCTTCAGTTTCTCTGTAACATCTGTCAGACTTCACATGTCCAGGTGAGGAATCAGTGAAATCATGTGTCTGAGGCATTCGGCATGACACGTCACATAGACTAGATAATCAGTAAATGGTAACCAGTTCCTTCTCTTAGATACTTATTTCTGGGTAAAACTTTTGGGAGCTTCCTTTTTCATAGCACCAGTTGGGTAGGGTTACATACTATTTTGAGAAGTTTCCTGAGGATCTTCTATCGGTTTTTCTTTTTTTTTTTTCTGCTTTCAGGTTTGGCGATGGTTATACAATAGTGGTACGAATAGCAGGGTCCAACCCTGACCTAAAGCCCGTCCAGGAGTTCTTTGGACTTGCCTTTCCGGGAAGCGTCCTCAAAGAGAAACACCGGAACATGCTACAGTACCAACTTCCATCTTCACTTTCTTCTCTGGCCAGGATATTCAGCATTCTCTCCCAGAGCAAAAAGAGACTCCACATAGAAGACTACTCTGTTTCTCAGACAACACTTGACCAAGTAAGCTTTGAATGTCTGAAGCAGATGGCCTTTTCAGGGTGGAGATTCCCGATCCCTGTCCCCCACTCCTACTATGGGTCCTAGAGCAGATCTGACTGAGCTTGAATCTGATTTACCATGACTCTTGCTTTTTACTAAACCACCCTGAAGGTGTAAAGGAAGATGATTCTATTTACTTTCGAGGGTTATTGTGAGAATAGTTTGTAATAATAATCACAGTAACTATCATTTTCTGAGTACCTACCATGGGCCAGACATTTTGCCAGGTGTCTTATCCCATTTAAATTAGATAACATCAAGTACTAATCAGATTCTGGAACTTAGTAGCTACTCGGTAAATGTTAGTTTTTTGTCTCTCTTCCCTTTTAATCAGGCCTCTCTGAATCAAAATAGATGATCGAGTAATTGGTGATTTGAGGGGCAATAGGGAAGCTCAGTTTTCAAATGGTTAATGTGTTTTTCCAGTGTCCCCTCTTCCTCACACACAGTGTCCTACTTAATCTACTTATGCGATCTTGTATTCTCCTACGTGACTTAAGCTCCACATGGTGAAAAATGCAACCAGAATAAAGGAGGAGCAAGGAGAGAGCTATTTATAAAGGCCACCCTTTCTTTTGACAGGTGTTTGTGAACTTCGCCAAGGACCAAAGTGATGATGACCACTTAAAGGACTTGTCATTACACAAAAACCAGACAGTAGTCGATGTTGCGGTTCTCACATCTTTTCTCCAGGATGAGAAAGTGAAAGAAAGTTATGTATGAAGAATACTGTTCATACAGGGAGACTAAAAGAAAGGAGGAACGAGCCCTTCCTTTGCACCACGTCAAGCGTTCCAAAAGCAAGAGCTGGACGTTTTTGTGGGAAGAAGTAAACTGGATACTGTACTGATACTATTCAATGCAATGCAATTCAATGCAACGAAAACAAAATTCCATTACAGGGGCAGTGCCTTTGTAGCCTATGTCTCGTATGGCTCTCAAGTGAAAAAGACTTGAATTTAGTTTATTACCTTATACCTATGTGAAACTCTAGTATGGAACTCAGCGGACAGATGAGTTTGAAACCACACTTTTTTTTTTTCCTTTGTAGTCTCACTGGGGTTGCAACAATAATTAATCAAGTAATCATGGCCAGTGATTATTTATCAAAGTCAAAAGGCGTATACATCTTCACTCAGTAAGCCGTGCCATGCCAGGACACTGGTTCCCCAGCAAGACATCCATTGCTGGCAATGAGTGTGCCAGAATTACTAGTGCCAAGTTGCTCAGAAAGCCTGAAGGACAGTGGTGTGTCATTTACACTTTTGCAAAAGCTGTTCTGCTTTAGAGTCCATCAGCATCATTATCAGATGACAAAATGGTGCCCTGGATGGGGAAAGTCCTGCTTTGTTTCCCTCTTTGATGAGCTGCTCTGGTGTGGCCATAACGTGCAAGTGTGGGTGGCTCAAGACAAGTGAGACTTGGTTCCATTTTTAGGTTGTCCCGTGCTTGGAGCCAGGGGTCTCCAGGACCATTTTTCTGGGACTCTTTAAATATACTAAGATCCTGGTGAGCAGTAAAGAGCTGGCAAACCGTTGAGGCTGCAGGCTGCTGAGGCCAAGTCATGGGATTGAAGACGTAGCTTGTTCAAACCTAGGGAGGCCTGTGTCCATTTATCCTGGTTGTCTGCTAACACGGTACATTGCATCTCAAGATCTTCCTGTCTGACATGAGTGTAGTATTATTTCTGGCTTTTTAAATTAATCTAGACTATGAAAGGACAGAGTTGTATTTTAACAAAATTCTTTGTACTTTTGATGTTGTTTGGAATCTTATGGTCTGTCAGTGACATGTGAATCCTTGGAATGGCCTCTCTGTAGAACCCCGTGGTGCAGAGGAGTAAGGCCGTACTGCCTCACTGGCTTTATTTCTCATGGAAGCCTGCATGTGGGTCCTCTGACTAGTGCCTGGTGACCAGAAAACAATGTGGTGGTTAAGATCACATGACAACATTATATTTGAGTTTTTTTTTAAGATCATTTAAAATACTCTTAATCTCGGTTTGTTAATCAAGTATTTTTTGAGTGTATGTTTTAGCTGAACTGACTATGGGTGGATTGGGTGGGGAGAAATTAAGTCTCAGTAGATGTCCTGTGCCATGTTATTCAGCTAACAGGTTTACAAATAGAGGTTGTTTTGTTGTTGTGGTTGTGGGATCCCAGTGAAAGAATACTGGGCAGTTTTTTTGTTTTTAATAGCAACAGTGCAAAAGCCAAAAAAGTTTGTCATAAGGGTTACAAGACTAAACAATGAATACTTTCACAAAAAAGATCACGAACTGCAAAACTTGTTGAATAACACAACTTGTGCTTATGGGTATTTTTGGTACTGTCAAATAATTGGCTTTGAAGATCTTAGGTACCCCATGCTGACAATCTCAAATTTTTCATCTCTTCAGTCCTAAGTTTCTCATGAAAAAAATAACAACAGCAAATGCCCTCATGTGAAATATATTTGACTTTTCTGACCCAGTCTTATTTTTTTTAGTCAACAAACACTTTAAGAAGTGTTACTTTACTAATGCTTAATGTGATCTGCTTTGAGACAACAAAAATATGTGGGGAGTACTACTGGGTGAAATTCAAGCCATCTTTCAATATCATTATTAATTTCTTTTTCTAAAATTTAAATATTAACTCTAAAGGTATTAAGATTTCAGATCTATTTCAAATCTGTATTTTTTAAAATTTATAGAATGTTACCACATAACTTGTTTGGAAAAAAATGACTTAGAAATTAATGCCAATATCTTCTAAAATGATAAACAAGTAATGAAGGCCCATTTCCAGTAACTATTGGCATGATGAGGTCATATTTTGTGCTATCTTTAATGATATAAAATTCATAGAGTAATTTAGTTTTTCCTTATTTAATATTTTTCAAAATCAAACTTTTGTTAGTTTTCCCATTTTACTAGAATCATATTCTAATTCTCTATCTTATTAAATCAGTGAGCAGCTCCTGGCTTTAATTACTCTAACTTCAAGGCCATATTTTAAAAAATCAAAAGACACTGTGAACTGTTTCGGAAAACAAAAAACAATTCAGTATAGATTTACAAGGATGTCTTCTGAAGCTAGAAACAATCTGTAGCTAGCTACACACTGACTTCACACTGTTACCTTTTAGACTATCCAAATAATCGTCTTTTACATTTTCCTGTGTAAACCTAATTCTAGTACAAATTTCTACCAACTCTCTACTCAAGTAAAATTTCTATATATTCCCTGTGGAAATGTAAGTATGCGAGTTTCCAAAATTCTCAAAAAAGAAAGTGTTCAGAGGTTGCCACTTTTGCTTCTTTTGGACACCTTGGAAACTCCATTAATAACTGTGAATATGAAAATACAAAAGAAAACAATCACAAAGCCCTTTATACATAAACATCCAGCACAGCTCATTCTTAAATAACAGCCAAACCTCAGACTACTGTATTTCCATATCTGTACTGAAAGCGTGTGCATTGTGGCGATGAAATGCTGCACATCTTTCAGTCACTGTATAGTAATCATTGACGAAAGGGATTTGTCTGTTTTCTTCTCGTGGTTGTATATATCAGGTAAATTTTTTTCCAAAGAGCCATGTGTCATATATAATATTGAACCACTTTGATACTGAGATATTAATTTGTACCCTTGTTACTATTTACTAGTAATAATAAAGTACTATAGTAATATAGCTCTAATTCTCTTCAAAGTTGTTGCATCCCTTTTATAGAATGTTTCTATTTCCATAAGGATTAAGTATTCTTTCTTCTTATACCCTAGGATGAAGCTATGTTTTTGTGCTTTTTCTTTATCATTGGCTCTTCATTCCAAGCACTTTATGCTGTCTCTAATGGGATCTATTTTTGCACTGGAATATCTGAGAATTGCAAAACTAGACAAAAGTTTCACAATAGATTTCTAAGTTAAATCATTTTCATTAAAAGGAAAAAAAGAAAAAAAATTTTGTATGTCAATAACTTTATATGAAGTATTAAAAAAAAGGCATATTTCTATGTTGTAATGAGTCACGAAATAAAGCTGTGACAGTTCTGCTGGTCTATGCAAATTTATTTCCATGCATTCGCAGCACCACCTACTGTTAAAGCTCATAACGCCGTTAGAAAAGTAAGAAATTTCAGTCCACTTCTAGTGGGGAAGCTCTTTGACTCGAGTAGAAATTTTAGAAAAGGCTAAATGTCCTGTTTCTCACAAAAGAGAACTGAAGGGATTACTTGGAGACAAAGGGTGTTTACACTTTCATAATCAGTTAAGATAGTAAATAACAAGTTTAAGAGGTTGTTAGGTAAAATGTATTCGGCTTGTCTTTGAAGCTATAGAGATCTCTGAAAATACTCTATAGCTAAGCCTGTTTGATAAAAACTTCACTGCTTTATTTGGTATTGAAACTACAAAGGCCGCCTTCAGATGTCTTTTGTTTGTTCAACTGAAAACACGGACAGAGTGTGGCAAGGGTATTGGCAGGGTGTGCTGGGCGTGGTGGCCTGGGTGAGCAGGTAAAGTGGAAGAAGTAGAGGAATATCGGAGGTGCCTTCCCTTCCTCCTGTAAAAAGTGCTGGGCAATCAAAAGCCAGGGCTATGTGGGGCTGTGATGAGACTTGTGGATGTAATTTTTATAGCTCACTAGCAAAGTCTCAGGGAAGCTGTCTATCTCGGTACCTGAAGAACCTCCATCAAACACCCCCTCATAGGCAGCACATCAGAGTCACGGCTCTATGTGGGGCCTCCTCTAATGGCCAGAGGACAGGTACTGAGTGAGTGGTCCTTTGCTAAGGCGTGCATGCCACTGCATGCGGAGGAAGGATCTCCGTTTGTGAGTGAGCCTTCTTGACCACTTGGAATCAGTGTCACAGCTGTGTCTTTCTCTCTTAAAGTTCACATTACAGCGACTTCAATGAAATGAAAGAAAACTGTGTTTCTTGGTGAAAAATGACAATCGAGAGAAGAAAGCTCCTGAAAGATGAAAAGGCAAGTAATTTAGATAACCGTGTAAGTCACCCATGAGTCTGGAGGAAAACCTTCTGTCTAGAGAAGAGCCTATATAAACCCTGGTAGGTTCAAAAAACTCTTGAACCTTTGAAATGTTAATGCATGCATTAAGTACGAAAAACTAGAAGGGAAAAAAGCTACTTTTTTTTAAAGTGTTTTACTGTGTTGTCAGGCACTTCATTTAATCCCCAATTAACTACCTGCTTTATGAGGTAAGCAGTACCATTTGATGTATGAGTAAATTGTGGCTCAGTGGATAAAGAAAGAATTTGTTTAAAGTTCAGCGGCTACTAGAGTGGCAGAGGGTTCTTTCTGGTGAAGTTGAGTATCAGATACAATTGCCCTCATAAAATCTGCCTGGCATCATCATACAGTAATTTCACCAATATTTATTGAACTCTGTTGTGCGCCATATTTTCTAGGCTCTGGGATGCAGTGTTCAAGACTGAATTCCTGCTCTACTGAAGTTAAATTTCAGTGGAGAAGTCTTACCTGCATTCACAATGGATGTGTAGACAAATGCATATAATACACTCAGACCACAGTAAATGCTAAGAAGAAAATGAGCTATGGTAATAAGTTAGTGATGGAGAGGAGTCAGAAATGGTGCCTGAAGAGTGGCGTTTGAGCTCAGATCTGATCACATAAGCAGGAGCCAACATTTGAAGGGGGTCAGAGAGAATGTTCCTGGAAGAAAGAACACCTGATGCAAAAGCTCCAAGTGGGAAAAAGCTTGGCAAGTTGGGGAAGGAGGGAGAGGATCCCAATGTCTCAAGTGGTGGAAGGGGCAGAAACCAGAACCTATAGGGCCTCACAGGCCATGTTAAGGTATCTGTATTTTACTGTTAGTGGCAATGAGGAACCACTGGAGAGTTTTAAACAAGGTAATGGTTTGATGTAATCACTGTTTCAGAAAGAATGCTGGCTGTGTGGGGAGAAGGGACAGTAAGGAGGCTAACAGATGTTGGTGGATTGAGCAAGGGTATAGCAGTAGACACAGGGAGGAAGAGTAATGTTCAGGATCTATTTTAAAGACAAAGCCCACAGGAATTGCCGACAAGCACCATGTAGAGGTTGAGGGCAAGAGAGCTATCAAGGTGACTTCTAGTTTGTGGCCCTAACTAGGTAGATGGTTGTGCTAAAAGGGCCATTCATACAGCAGTCTGGTGCTCAGGAACAATGATGGGAAGGAAGATAAAAATGTGTAAGTCATCCCCACATGTATGGTATTTAAGCCTTTCAACTAAATGGGCTGACCTAGAGAGAACGAAGATAAGAGAACATTCCTGAGATCCTACCCACATCTGAAGAGACGCCAGCAAAGGAAAGAGAGGGTCTGGCCGGTGAGGAGGATTACCTGAGTATGACACCATATACTGAAGCTCAGAATCAGGTGTTTCAGGAAGGCAAACGTGGTCAGTTGTGTCCAACACTGCTGAGAAGATAAGCAAGGTAAAGGCAGAGAAAATGACTGACTTTGGTAAGACAGAGGTCCCTGGTGCCCTTGAGAAGAGTCCTTTCAGGTGACAAGGATCAGGTTGAGGGAAGAGTAAGAGGTAAAGACGGGGAATATACGTCAGTCTACTGAGAGCTCTGCTTTACTGTGAAGCAGGAAACATGCCCCTAGCTGGATCACAAAGCTTTTATCTGGATTCTTGTCTGTCAATAGTGCAGGTTGCACCTGAACACCATCTCACTTTTCAATTTTTTTGTTATCTTTAACCCTTTAAACATTTCTTCTCTCCACAGTCTTCTGCTGTCCTTTATTTTCCAAGTTTCCCTTAAGACAGCTAATTCATGATTTACTATTTTATACTTTTAGAAACACAAAATAAGATAGCTCTAAATAAAGACTCGAGAGAGAGAGCTTGTAATTACTAAACCTAGTTTTAGAAGGCAGGTGCACTCAACTAAAATGGATATTAAAGGTGTTTCAAGAAAAACCCTAGGATCTGTGGTGGTCTTGAAAACTTTCTGGGATTATTATTATGTTATCTTCTTGATGTAACTTAACATCTACAGTAAAGTTGTGAAATTGTTACTGTGACACTACCCTATAGCAACACAGTATAAGTTCTAGAGAAGACAGTATAAATATGAAACACAAAAAAAATCTGCAGAATGGGTATGTAGGCTTTTATTCAGGCAACCATTCTCATAACCATAGATATTTTTGAAACAAATAGGTGTCCCAAGTATCTTTGTTAGTAATCCAAAATGAACAAAAAATTAACTGTTAAATGAACACATTTCAGTATATAAAACAAGTCTTCCAAAGTCTTTAACAGAGACCTAATTACAGTATTTTCCAAGTTAGAGTGACTCATAATTAATGTGAAAACCATAATTAATACAGATGACACAGGTGATACTGTACTTTGCCAAGGTAAAGAAATATATTTGATCTTAGATTTTTTTTTTTAAAGACATCTATTTATTTATTCGACAAAGAGAGAGAGATCACAAGTAGGCAGAGAGGCAGGCAGAGAGAGAGAGGAGGAAGCAGGCTCCCCGCCAAGCAGAGAGCCCAATGTGGGGCTCGTTGATCTTAGATTCTAAAGACTCCCATTTGATCACAAAATAAACCTACTGAGCAAAAAAAAAAAGAAAAAAACTCAGAAAAAATTGACATGAATAGACATTATATATAAATTTTAAAATATCAGGTACAAAATGTAAAATCATTTGAATATAAACTATAAAAGCAAAGGGTTGTCAAAACAGAATATAAGAGATATTCTGAAACCAGTGAAAAATCAAGATCATCAAGTAGTAGCAACTGTTTCTAAGGTGTAACAGACACTGAAATGCCAAGGGGAAAATGAACAGAACTACTTCCTGGGGTGGAGAGGAACAGGAAGGAAGCACAGAGCTGGCTTTAGAAGTGCAGAGACATAAAAGATTAACTTACCACCTTCTTCAAATACAAGTGAGAATCTCTTAGGAGAATTTAAGCACCATTAGCAGACACATCTTACAGCAGTTAATGCGACGCTTCGTATTTCAATGGAAAACTATTTCAAAGGTGAAAATGATGTAGGAATCAGAAGCATATTCTGCTGAGACACGAGGTAATTGACACTCTCCCGAACTGGAAAAACACATTTCATAAGAAGGCATATAAAGTTATTGACCGAATCAAATTTGTTGTACGTATACTTCATGCCTTGTGAAATAGCTTACCAGCTGCCACAACCCTGGGATCCTCATGAGACTGATGTCGCCCAGCTGCACGACTGTCTGCACTCTCGTTCCACCAAAGAACGTGAACTGCAGAAATAAACCAAAAAGGGCTTCTAAAGACTATGGCGTTACTACAAGAAATACAGAAAAACTAATCAGAAACATTAAGTCTTGTTTTTTAAATCAAAATAGTGAATATCAAAAAGGTAAAATTAAGTATGTTAGTAATAAGATTTCAGAGGGGGTCAGAGATTTGTGAGACAAATTTATAAATTAATTAATAAAACTAGTTTTACAGATGAAGAAAAGAAAAGCTGGAAAAAAAAGTAAGTAACATCGCGAAAGACACAATCAAGGCTAGACCCAAGTTTTATGACTTCCTACCATGTTTTACTTTATTTAAAAAAAAGATTATAAAAAATGTTTATTACTGAAAATTTGGAAAATACAAAGAAGAAAATTAAAAGTAACATGATTTTAACAACCCAGAGAAAACCTCTACTGATATTTAGTGTATTTCTTTTAAAAACATGAGTAAAATCAGATTAGGGTCGTACTGTATATTATGCTTAGTATTTTTAAAAATCAACACTGCTTATTGTTTTCCATGGCAGTAACTTTAATTTTTAATGACTATGTGAATTCCTTTTTATGTCACTATGTGACAACTTTTTAAATCCCAACCCTTTATTGTTGATTATTTATATTATTCAAAATATTTCAGGATCCTATAAAATACTGGATTTTTTAAATAATTAAACATAATATACGTTAGTCGTGTAGATTTTGGAAAATGCAGATAAACAGAAAGCAGGAATCATTTCTATTCTACCATCCTAAAATAACCACTTTCCTATTTTGGTGCATCTCTTTCTATATTTATGTACATATGTATTTTTATATGTTTACATGTTTATATACATAAAGTGTGTACACTATATAAGGTATAGGACCTATATGATGTGTGTTTGTGTGTTACAAGTATATTACATACATATAAACATGGGGTCATACCACATTGTTTCCAACATTTCCTTATTGTAAACAATACTGACATAAACTTCCTTAGAGCAGGAGCTATATGTGTAGCTGTAATAATAATAATGTCAAAGACAACTACTACTGACATTTTTGGGGTGCTTACTTTGTGCCAGGCTTGGTTCTAAGAGTTTTGCATGTATTAACTCATTTAATTTTCACAATAATCTTAGGGTATTATTATCCATATTTTACTGATTAGCAATTTAAGGCACATAAGGTGAAGAAACTCATGTGACATCACAAAGAGGGCAGGGAAGTGGTGGAGCTGGGATTTAAAGCCAGGCAGTTTGGTTCTGATTATTTCCTCAATATGAACTCTAAAATTTGAACTGAGAGAACCAAAGAATATTTTGTATATATTTCTACATGTACAGCATACATATTATATACTGTCCTCCAGAAATTATGTCCTGATTTATACTCAGCCTATTATTATCTCCTATGCTGAGAGGTAATTTAAGATTAAAAAGTGTGCACACGTTTTCAGTAGTTTTTTCTTATAAAAGTTATAGATGTCCATTATAAAAAATAGACTTAATAAAATTAACCTTATCATGAATATCATTTACATCCTTTCAAACTTCTTTCCTATATAACCTAACACACTACACACCTATGCATATTTCCTAGAATATTGGCAAAAATAATTTAAAAATTAAAGCTTTTTATTTATATTGCCAAATCTTGGGGAGGTTAAAGATTAACACAGTATGACTCTATACAGTATCTAAGTACTTATTTTTCCAACCTATCAAATACTATATATAAATATGTCTTTATTAGGTAAAAATGATATCTCATTATTATCTTAATCTGTATCTTCTATAATATATACATTTAGTAGTCATGTGCATATCTAACTTTGCATAAGTCTTCATTTTTCTTTTTGCTTTTGAATTTCATTTATGGTGTTTTGGGGCATGCAGAAAGAGTGCGCTTTTTAAAATAGAGTCAGGGGCACCTGGGTGGCTCAGTGGGTTGGAGCCTCTGCCTTCGGCTTGGATCATGATCCCGGGATCCTGGGATCGAGCCCCGCGTTGGGCTCTCTGCTCTGCAGGGAGCCTGCTTCCTCCTCTCTCTCTCTCTCTCTCTCTCTGCCTGTCTGTCTGCCTACTTGTGATTTCTGTCTATCAAATAAATAAATAAAATCTTTAAAAAAATTTTTTAAAAATAAAATCATCAATTGATTTTTTTCCTTTATTGTTCCTTCATTTGTTTTTTGGCTTAGAAATACAGTTCTCATCCATATTATTAAACACATTTTAGGGGTCCCTGGATGGCTCGGTGGGTTAAAGCCTCTGCCTTCGGCTCGGGTCATGGTCCCGGTGTCCTGGGATTGAGCCCCGCATCGGCTCTCTGCTCGGCGGGAAGCCTGCTTCCCTTCCTCTTTCTCTCTGCCTGCCTCTCTGCCTACTTGTGAATTCTCTCTGTCAAATAAATAAATAAAATCTTTTTAAAAACCCAACACATTTTATATGTTATTTTATACATTTATATTTTATTTTAGTAATTCTGTAACTACGTTTTGTCTACACTTAAATCTATATAATCCATTTGGATTCCAGTTTTGTATATGGTGTGAGATAGACATCTAATGATTTTATAGTTTTTCTCCTCTTGATATAGTTTCCAACTTAAAAATAACTTTTTCTGTATATTCTGATTATTTTCTTAGGATATACTACTAGAAGTTACATTTCTGGGTTAAGATCAGAAGCTCAGCTTTGAGTGTGTTAGGTCTGAGATGTCCATTAGACATTAAATAGGAAGTTAAGGAGGCAAATCAATACGATGAGTCTTTCAAATATTTTATTAGCTATTCTTAGTCATTTATCCTTCCAGATGAACTTTACATACATTTTTAAGGATTTGCCATAAAAAACTCTCTGAAATTCTGACTGCAGTAACTTTCTACTTTAAAAGTTAAATGCCCCAGATATATGTCTTAAAAATAAATTCATGGGGCACCTGCCTAGCTCAGTCAGTGGAGCAAGTGACTCTTGAACTCACGGTTGTGAGTTTGAGCCCCACATTGGGCGCAGAGATTACATAAATAAATAAACTTTAAAAGTAAATAAATAAATTCAGGTATGTATATTTACCCGTAAGCTGTGTATAGCCACACTGAAGTGTTAAGAGGTCATTATAAATCATGGACATGGACATGCATTATTTCTAGCATGTGAATATATCAACTAACATTTTGGTTTTCTTACTTCTATGTCATATATATACATATATATATGTATACACACATATTTATATGTATTTATAAAAATACATACACACATATATGTAGATGACATATAAAGACCACAATGTTAACAGTATTATCTCTAAGGAGGGGGAAATATTTTCTCCCCTTAAGGCATGTCCATCTATTTAGTATGTACAAAAATATGTACTACTTTTTCATTCAAGATGATCTCTTTACCCCAAGTAATATTATTTTAAAAAGTCAATAAAAATATACTTAGAGGAAAAAAAGGATGAAAGAACAGATATTTTCTTGAGGCTCTTTGCAGTTTTTTTAATCACTTTGATGGGTCATGGAAGGCATGATATTTCATTTGAAAAAGGCTTTATGAGGTGTTAACATCCCAAACAAATAAGATATAAATCAGGTTTTTTTTCAACCCTTCAAATTATTAAAAACCCTAAAAATTTGGCAATAAAAATGTAAACATATACCATAATGGAAAAAAGAGAAAAATTGACCCAAGAAACTTAATAGATCACCAACATACTTTGTAGTTTCATAGAAGAAATAGACAACTATACCTCTGTTGAGTTCTCCATATTCTGTGTGGAAAACGCCAATTAGTTTTGAGTAGCCTAGATCCACATGGGCATTAATTGCCCTTTTAAATGCGTCACCCCATAGAGCTGGCCCGCCGGGCTTCATCTGAAAACTAACCAGTTCATAGACTCCTAGAGTAGGGAGAAAAATAATTTTACAAAAGATGTTCAAGAAATTTCTAATCAGGTTAGTCCAATTCCACTGGAAGTCTAATCTACATACACCGATTTGGAAGATCATACATGTGTACATGGTATGTAGATATATTTATGGATTATGTCATTAGTTTTCCTTGCTTTTATGTTTTGAAAGTCCTTGTCCAAGTTTAAGGATCAGTTGTTAAGCTTATACAGAATAACAAAAAAGGGAAGATCTATTAAGCTATTATCTGAGATTTTTTTTTTAAAGATCTTATTTATTCATGTGAGAGAGAGACAGAGGGAGAGCACCAGCAGGTGGAGAGGCAGAGGGAAAAGGAAAAGCAGACTCCCCAGTGAGCAGGGAGCCTGCTGTGGGTCTTGATCCCCAGACCTGGAGATCATGACCTTAGCCGAAGGCAGATGCTTAACCATCTGAGCCACCCAGGTGCCCCTGAAATATTTTTAATCTATAAACTCTGTTAATAAAACAAATATTGAACATTTATAGAAGGGCTAGGATTTCTGAGCTCCCTGAATCTGCACTTTTGGATAAGAAATGAATAAGAAAAGCATTTTCTAATCTCCTGTATTTCCTCTTCTTTCCAATTTTGAGGGGAAATACTTCTTGTTTATATAATTTCCCCCTACAAGATTACATTTCTTTTTTTTTTTTAAAGATTTTATTTATTTATTTGACAGAGAGAGATCACGAGTAGACAGAGAGGCAGGCAGAGAGAGAGAGAGAGAGAGAGGGAAGCAGGCTCCCTGCTGAGCAGAGAGCCCGATGCGGGACTCGATCCCAGGACCCTGAGATCATGACCTGAGCCGAAGGCAGCGGCTTAACCCACTGAGCCACCCAGGCGCCCCAGGATTACATTTCTAATAGGAACAAACGATGGATCCAGTGATGTCTGAGTTTATGAGCGGGGGTAATAAAAACTGAAACAACTGGAGGAAATGATTTTATTGTTCCTAAATATCCAGGTAAATACTTGAAAAGCATTTTGCCTTCTGATCACAAGTATGGGGAAGGTAGAGGAAGAGGAACTAGGGGACAAGTAGCTTTGAGAAGAAAAAGGAAAAAAGCACAAAGTTATTAAAGGGTTATGAACAACATAGAAGAGAACCAGGATTTGACATTGTCTAAGAAGCCACTTAGTTTTTAGTGCTGGAAGCCTGTGGAGAGGTCTAGGTGGGTAAGGATTCAAATAAGACTTTTGAATCTCTTATACTCTAATATACACTACAAAGTTAGGAAAAATGGGGGAAATAAAATAACATTTAAGTTAATTAATACTTCTAAAAATATGACTTTTGTTTAAAACAATTTTAAGGTAAATGCTTCCTTAAATGAGCAAGAAAATAAAATCAGCAAGAAGACAAATCTTTAGTAATTATTTTCAAAATGAGAAATAAAAGGAAAACAAAAATGTTAAATTACAGTAATACAGCTTAATAGTTTAATTCATTCCCCTAACACAGTCTTACAGGCAAAGATATCCCTTAATAATTCAAGATTAGCTGTAATTTGTGTTTAAAAAAATACCAAACTATAACAAAATTTCATACGTCATCTTTCACCTAACCCCCAAATTTTCAACCTTTACTCCCCGCGTCAACTTTTTATATTTATACCTCAATTTTAAGAGCTTTTCCAAACTGGAAAAAAAACTTCATCATTCAGTGCTCATTGTTTTAATAAGCAAAGATCTAAAATTTATTCATCTCTATAATCATAATATATTCCTGTATAAAACACAGCATTACTTTTCCCAAGGGAAGTTTACTTTTTTTTTTTTTAAAGATTTTATTTATTTATTTGACAGAGAGAAATCACAAGTAGGCAGAGAGGCAGGCAGAGAGAGAGAGGAGGAAGCAGGCTCCCTGCTGAGCAGAAAGCCCGATGTGGGGCTCGAACCCAGGACCTGGGATCATGACCTGAGCCGAAGGCAGCGGCTTAACCCACTGAGCCACCCAGGCGCCCCGGGAAGTTTACTTTTTTAGGTAGACTCCATGCCCAGTGTGGAGCCCAACATGGGGCCCAAACTCACAACCCTGGGATCAAGACCTGAGCTGAGATCAAGAGTCAGACGCTCAACCAACTAAGCCACCCAGGTACTCCTGGAAGTTAAGTTTTTATAGCTTGAAATATTTTTTCTCCATCAGAATTCAAAGTAATGAAGAGGGAAGGGTTTACCTTCTTTTGCAGGCTTTTCTAATTTGCACCAGGGCACCAGGTAAGTAATCTCCATCTCTTGTTTATCTATAAGACCCAGATTTGGAGTGAGAGATTGTTGCCATTCCTTATCCTTGGCCACAGCTTTCCGAACTTCAGTTCGATGGGCAAAATTATCTAGGGGATGAAAAGGAGTAAGAAAAATAAAAACTTAATTAAAATCACCTCTATCTCTTTTGGATTTCATTCAATTCAGCAAATGTTCATGCGGGCCACTTAAGGACACCGTTCTATCCCTGGAGCTATCAACATAAATAGATGTGACATCTGTCCTCAAGTTTCTCATGGTCTAAAAGGGGAGTAGAAATTTAAACAACTAATGATAATGTTGTGTAGTGGGGTTTATCGGTTCTACCACTGTAGGTATTTGTGTGACTTAGGTTAAGTTACTGAATCTTTCTGTTCCTGTTTCTTACTCTGTGAAAGGGGGATAATGACATAGTATCTCCCTCCAGGGTTGTTGTGAAGAATAAATAAATTAGTACATGAGAGGGGCTCTGAGCAGTATTTGGCACCTAGACAGCACTCAACATATATTAATTATTCTTATTATTTGAGGCATTTAAATGATAGTGCCCATTTAGAGAAAGACTATTTTTTCCTTGGTGGTGATGGTGAGTGGTCAGGTCAATGTATACTCTG
Organism: Lutra lutra; assembly: GCF_902655055.1. Lineage (NCBI taxonomy): Eukaryota > Metazoa > Chordata > Mammalia > Carnivora > Mustelidae > Lutra > Lutra lutra. Next base: position 68,254,432 of record NC_062290.1, on the reverse strand, counting down.
AATTAAATTTAACACAAATGAAAGGAAGATGTGCTTTTTAAGCCTCCTCTTTGAACAGCTTCCAAAGAAAGAGTGCTGATTCTCTTTCTTACCATCACCATTCTTTTTACCCAGTATTTATTTCTCTTATGTTTGTTATTTACACATTTACTAAACATTTAGGCCTAGTACTGCACTAGGGTCTCATTAAAATTAATGGTAAAGGCGTTTTCTATGGTTTATATTGGGGATCTTAGAGCTTAAGTGAGTTATATCAGGATTTTTCTAATGATTTTTTTTTTTTTTTTAACAGGACCTGAGTTCACCGGTGGCACATTAAAGCATAAATTGTGTTTCAATGGGTTTATTCTATAACAATACGGGAAACCCCTAAACTAGGGCCATGATAACTATGGAATGACACTTTTCATAGTAAAGTATTTAATGACTATTAAGTTTTGGACACTGATGATCAAACACTAAATCAAAGTATTGAAATTCTCTGGATTTCATTAAGTTCTGACGTGGACTTCACAAAAATTAGACACTCGAGTAATAAACATCGTGGGGGTTTGAGCAACCTGTTCTTCTTTTGACTATTAAACCAGGGGTAAATCAACTTCAATATGGGGAGAACTCTGATTGGCTTTACTTCCCTGTAACAGCACAATGACAGAGAATTTCCTGAAACCCTGGAATGCACAAATGACACCGATATGGTTTTCTCAATATAACAACTTATTAAATCTCAGTGGTGGGTGAGGCCTAGAAGTTAATTATCATCCCCATCAATCTCTACTACTCCAAAGCCCCTACATATCTGAATTGTTTCTACCAAAATCCAGATATCCAGCCATAGCTTCAACAATAAGAAAAAATAACTCTATCTTCCTTTATGATCTTAATTTACTTGAGCTCTTACAATCACTGCTTTAATTTTTTTTCATAAATCATCTTTATGACAAACCACTGTATAATTTTTGCTGAGAATTAAAGTCTATCTCAGAAATTTATGATTTGAAATATGAGATGCTACACTTTCCCACTTATGGTAACATAAGAATTTGGGCAAAGGATTGTTAAAGGGGTACCACCGGGAGGAGGAGTCAGAATTCATTTTTTGCTGTTGTTCCCCTTTTTAAAAGTTTATTTTAACCCGTGGGCATTTATACTAATTTAGATTCAAGAGCTAAGCGTTAAGTAACATTTAACAGAATGAAAAATCGATACTGAACCCCACAACTGGAAAAAATCATACCATACTTCCAAATATGAAACACTTTATTCACTTGGCCTCCAAATTCTACACTCCAGAAGCCAACCAATTCAGAGTGAGCTGTCCGAAGATGTATGTTTTTCTTAATATTTTCCAGAAACTCATTCATCTTTGAGGGCTTAAGGCAATAAGTACGAAATTCATAGAATGTTCCATCGTATTGTCTTGGGCCCGTAGCAAAAGATGAGCACACCTGAAGACAGATACAGCAAATTTAAATATTTTGGAAAGGTAGAGTTTATAATATTATTACAACCATATCTGAATCTAGAAACAAAGGGTATGCATTAGACTCATAATCCACGTTTGTACTTCTTTTGTGATCTCTCCTTAGACATTTGTTTAGAGAAATGTCAATAAAAATAACTAACCTTAAGTATGCTGAACATATAGTTACTGTTTCTTAGTGGTGATCCACTGTCAGCCACTTTTTCATGAAATTTAATCATGAGAAGGCACAGAGGTCTTAATAAAAGTCCTTTACTCAAGAACTACAACTAGGATTCTAATAATCTTGCAGATTATTTATTTAGCCAATATTTAGCCAATATTCCATTTTTAGTCAATACTATACATGTCACAATTACACATTTAAGTGAACTTTATAAAATATGCAGGTGTTTTGGCAAGTAAAATGGAAATGTGTTTACTATCAAAAAACTCCCTTTTAGGTTTTTCTTAAAAATAAAAATTGCTATTCAGGTCAAAGTATTTCCCAAATCCAACGAAGCAGATCACTGGTAAAAGATAGGAATGGACTGTTACTATCTATTCAACTGCATTTTAACATACTGGTCGACTGTATGAATGCTGTAAAGGAAAAAATCAATGAATTAGAATTGTCTGAATCATTATTAGGTTTAATTACAGATGCAATGTGAAGAAGGGCATTTAACCCATCCAATTTTATCAGATTGATGAAAATATCCCTGAAGAACCTTAGTTCTTGTTGTATTAGTTGTAGGCTACCCATATAAAGTTTTCTTCTAATCTAAGCCTCCATATCTGAATAAACTTAACTTTAGATAGGAAATGCCTCACTAGAGGGGCACCTGGGTGGCTCAGTGGGTTAAAGCCTCTGCCTTCAGCTCCAGTTGTGATCCCAGGGTCCTGGGATTGAGCCCCGCATCATCGGGCTCTCTGCTCAGCAGGGAGCCTGCTTCCTCCTCTCTCTGTCTGCCTCTCTGCCTACTTGCGATCTCTGTCAAATAAATAAATAAAATAAAAAAAAAAAGAAAAGGAAATGCCTCACTAGAGATTATCCTGTGTATAAATACATGTGCATGTGTATATACTCACACCCACACAGTCCTATGGCATTTTCATTTGTAAATTCTTTACTGTAGGTTTGGTTATCATGAACCAGTTTCACAAAGTTTTGTTTTGTTTTGTTTCATGAAGCTTATTAATCAAAAGCTTTGGTACAAAGCTATGGACAAATTTTGGGCTTATGTGACTACCTGGTACATCAAATGAAAGCAGTAGGCTTCTTTATCTGACATAATTTAGGTTAAAACACACAGTTGTCTATGTATTTATGAATAATTTTGTAATTATAATTATATAATTGAGTTTATTCCATTCATGTCTCCTGAGTTAGGTTCCTACTGCCCAAGTGTCTAAGCTTACTTGGAAAGCAAGTATTCCCTCAAAAAACTACTGCAGATACTTCTGTTTTTGCTGGACATGCTTTTTGTGTCATTTTAACTACTTTTTAATATGAGAATGTTATCCAAATAAATAACTGCCCAGTATTATAGTTCAAAAAGTATTATAAATAAAATATAACGGAACAGTGTGGTATTTATAACAATTGCTTTTAAGTCATTTTTTCAGGGTATTTGTATTTGGAAACAAATATGTGGTCAAAGGCATGTATTTTTATTTTCCAAAGAAGAAACAGTAAGAGGGAAAAGCCCACGGAATGGAAAAACAACAGTGAGTGAGATAAGTGAGTGTGCTTAAGGGGAGGTGACTTTTGTTAAGGGCAGAAACTACAAGGATTCTGGGGTAGGATTCATTAGTGTTCTAGGCTCCCTTATCTCCAAATAAGGGCTGATTTTCCATAGCACTGACTTCCAATTCATTTATGAGACCCACTGGCTGGCATGTAATAATCAAAGTTCAGAATAAAGTTGTCGGGAATAACTCTTGGCCCTGCCCCTGTAGAGTGAGAATCAGGAAACATTAAAGACTGGATTGCTAATCTTGGGTGAACAGGTCATCGTTGGTTCCTCAGTCTTCAGCAGAAAATCTGTCTCTAGAGTAGGTTCATCCCCTTCCGCTTGTCCCCTTCGAGAAAAGTACAGGCCTAAATATCAGAGGGGAAAAAACCTGTAGATGCACAGAATAGGCCAAGCCCCGACAGATAAGGCTGAAACACAAAAATCTATTATGTACGTTTTTCATCGGAGGTTAAATGAGGTTGTCATAGTCATGTTTGCTACTCGGTTCCTGGCTTGGACACCCCCCTCAAGAGGCAGTGGGCAGGATGTTCCACCACCGGCACCCTGGCCCATCTCTTCAAGGTTCTCTGCAAAATGCTCGCAAGTTATGCACGTTTCGTTTAAACACAGGGAGGCCGTTTTCTTTTTTTTTTTTTGCCAGGAGCTGGCTGACCTATTTCTCCTCTAACTTAGGTCTAGAGGCGGCGGTGGCTTGTCAAACAACAAAATCAATAGGAAAGGATAGACCAGCAGGCACCGGGCAGGGCCCCAACGTGCCGAAAGCTGAGCGGCTGGGAAGCAAATACGGAGCACCGGAGCTTCAGCAGTGTCCTCAGGGCCGCCTGGCACCTAGGCCACAGATGTCCTGTTCACAGGTCCTTGAGAGCTGGCCGGAAGGCGACACTGGCCAGCGTACTCTCCCCGACTGGCGACACCCTTCCACCCGCATATCCTAGAACGCCCCAGCTCCGGGATAGGGGACCCTCTCTGGAATTAGAACTATCTGCGCACGCGAACAGACTGGGCGCATGCGCGGCACTCGCACGTCTGGGCGCGAACCCAGTAGCGCATGCGCGGCAGGACTGGCTCCTGGCAGACATCCCTCCTTCCCCCCACCCCCGCCCCAACCAGGGCACTGTTGGTGCTCGTCTGGGCGGCGGGTACCTGAGGCGCGAGCGTCCGCGCAGCCAGAGCCCTAGTCAGGCCGCTTCGGAGGACAAGCATGGCGGGGCTTCGGGCGCTGGGAAGGACAGCCATCTGGTACTCTTTCTTAGATTCCTCCTGTTAGGACTTAACCTCCTGGAAAAGAGCAGCGACTAGACTACTGGCGGACGCAGGCGGAGGCGGGACTCGGCGGCTTCAGCTCCGCCTCTGGTGCCGGAGGCGCGGGCACCGCCCGGAAGGCTGGCTTGCTCGGTGGCCCAGTGCCCGGCGCGTTCGGGCTGCCAGTATCGTGGTCCTGGCCTTGTTCCCTCTGACACTCTTACCCCAACGTCAGAGGGGACATTTCTGAGCTCATCACCTCATGTCCACGCGCAGCTGAGCAACAGTTCTTAAGAGTTCGTTTGCAGACTGCGAGTGCTTGCCGTTTGAGGAGGGCGTATGGTGCGTGCGCGCATAATGCTGTGCATTTAAAATCGTGGAGCAAAAGGCATAATCCTTGTTCTTGGAATTTACAGGTTGAGGGAAATATTAACAGTAAAGAGAAAAATATATCAGGGATTAATAAATACTCTGAGAGAAAACAATGTAGGATATGAACAGTGGAAAGTTCCACTGGAAGGGGATAGCAGAGACTATTAGCTATTTCCCATTATCCATTCTCCCTGCTGCCCTCTTTTTAAAAAAATTAGTAATAGAATGCTTGTAGCTAGATGCAGCTGTGTGACTAAGTTCTGGCCAGTGTAATGTGTTGGTGCATTTATAATGTACTCTAAGTGATCTTAAAGCAGTGTAGGAGGGGCAGTTCTCTTTTTCGTTTCTTCCTTATTTCTGCATGTTGGAATATGGGTGTAAAGGCTTGAATTCTTGGGTTATGAGGTAGAGGCCACATGCTGGAGATTGGACAACAGGAGAGAAGCAGCCTAGGTTCTGACACCATGGAATACCATGCTGAGAGTCTTGGACTGCCCATCTCTGGAGTTCTTTTACATGAGAAATCCTCTTCTAGTTTAAGCTACTGTTAAATGGGTTGCACGTGTAATTTTTTTAAATTAACATATAATATATTATTTGTTTCAGGGGTACAGGTCTGTGATTCATCAGTCTTACACAATTCACAGTGTTCACCATATCACATACCCTCCCCAATGTCCCATCACCCAGCCACCCCATCCTTCCTACCCCACTCCCCTCCAGCAACCCTCAATTTGTTTCCTAAGAGTCTTTTACAGTTTGTCTCCCTCTCTGGTTTCATCTTGTTTCATTTTTCCCTCCCTTCCCTTATGATCCTCTGTCTTGTTTCTCAAATTCCTCATATCAGTGAGATAATATGATAACCTGTAATAATCTTTTTTTTTAAAGATTTTATTTATTTATTTGATAGGCAGATATCACAAGTAGGCAGAGAGGCAGGCAGAGAGGAAGGGAAGCAGGCTCCCCGCTGAGCAGAGAGCTCGATGCGGGGCTCGATCCCAGGACCCTGGGATCATGACCTGAGCGGAAGGCAGAGGCTTTAACTCACTGAGCCACCCAGGCGCCCCGATAACCTGTAATCCTAATAGGAGTGTGACTCCTTTTTTTCCTCCATCTTTGCTTTCTATTGTTTTCCTTATATCTGTCATTTATACTACACTTGATCTTAGCCAAAAGGCCGAGAAGCGATATATCTGTCATTTATTAGTCACCGAACCCTTTGCCAAAATATACCTCTCAATGTGCTACAGAGCCCTCTTCCTCAGCTGTAGACCCCAGCATTTAAAACCAGAAGTAGACAGGACTGCCTATCTCATACTGTTAACTAAAACCCACTGTGCTTATTTCTTACCACACTTTCTTGAAGCGTGATGAAGTTCTTGTGCAAGGACTGGCAGCATCCCAAACGCCACACCAGTAAAGCTCTGATAGCAATGTAATGCCTAGAAGACCACACCCACGGATCCTCTTTCTGCCCCTGGTCAGGGGCTGAACGCAAACCAACCCTCCCCCATGATCACAAGCCGTCTGCCTGCTCTCTTGCATGTACCCCGTCACCATCTTCTCCTTATGAAATGGTTAAGTGTCCATCTTGGAGGCAGAGAGGTTGGTTGTTAAGTCTTGAGCTTCGCACCTCCCCTGGCTGTCAGTATCCAAAATAACTTTCTCCCTTCTCTTTTCCAAACCCTTATCTCTTGAGTTATTGGCTTTTCAGATAAACTCAAAAGTTGAGTTTATCTGACTGTTCTGCCACAGTGTTGGCAAACCCCGCAGCGTTGGCAAACCCAGCCAGTTCAATTTGTCCGGTCCCCTCCACAATCTCTGGGATGGAATTGTTGTACCTGAGTTTTTGCATCTGAGAGACCACCAAGGAGCCAACACTGATGCAATCACACGAGGGTTTATTTAACAAGCTTAAGCTTGGGCCCAAGTACACCCGACACAGCAGAGTAGTGACTTGGACCCCGAGCTTAGTTAAGGCAGGGGTATTTATGGGTTCCTGTTACTAAAGCAGGGTGGGGGTTTCTGGAACCAAAGCAGGGTGGGGCTTCCTGTTACTAAAGCAGGGTGGAGGGTCTCTGGAGCCAAAGCAGGGTAGGGGTTCTTGTTACTAAAGCAGTGTGGGGGTCCTTAGAACTAAAGTAAAGTAGGGGAAAGTTCAGCCCTTGGGCACAGGGGTCTGAGATGGCTGTACTTGTGCTAAGGCTAAACCTGAGGTGGGATGTCCTTAATTTTTCTCGGCCTCCACAGAATAATGGCCATAGCAGTGCACCAGGGCTTACTCATTTGTTTACTGAGTTAGCAGCTGTGATGTATCTTTCGGTAACAAATATGATTAAACCTGTTAATCAGCTTTTTAGTTTCTTCTTTTAGAGTTATCTTTGGAGAGTTCTTTGTTCTTTTGCTTCAGTGAGGACTAGTTCTTTAAGATGGCGTGGTAGTAATTCCAGGATCCCCTTTGCTTTGTGGACTTACTGTTGTCTGGATTTTGTTTCTTTTTCTTTTAACTTATAATTTTAGGGCAGGGTACATGGAAATTAAACCTTTGGGATTTGTATCTATAAAATGTGTTTTATTCTACCAGCCCTCTTGATTTATATTTTGGGTGGGTACAAAATTCTGCATTGGAAATAACTTTTCCTTATATTTTGAAGGCAGTGCTCCATTGTCTTATACCTTCTAGTAAGAAATTCATGCCATTTTGATTCCTAATTCTTTGTAGTGACTTGCTTGTTTCTGTCAGTCTCTTTGGAACCTTTTATGTTTTTCTCTATGTTCCTAGTGTTCTGAATTTCACGGTAATGTGCCATGGAGTAGATGTTTTTTGCATATGGTGTTCCTCACTCAGTGTAACCTCATAATGGGGGTACTCTTCAAACCTGAAAATTTTTTGTTTCTTGGATTTTTACATTCTTCATCTTTGGAACTTTTGTTTTTCAAACATTGTACCTCCATTTGATCTTCTAATTTTATTCTTTCTACTACTTTATATCTCTACTTTTTTGGTTTATGGTTTTGGGGATAAAGTACCACAATTTTATCTTCTCACTTATTTTAAACTTATACTTTTACAGTATTTATTTCCAAAAAGCTCCTTTTTTTTAATGCCTTCCCCAGATTATTTATTTCTCTCTCTCCCTTTTTAATCAGAATTAATATCCTCTTTTTGTTTCATGGGTTCATAATTTGTCTCAGAGGACATTAATTACAGATGTCTATTTTTTAGTTATTGTTGTGGGTCTTCTTCCTGAGTTCAAGTTTTATTATTATTTTTTTATCATTTGATTTGTTTTCAGCCATGATACTAGTATGCTAGTGTTTTTCCTAAAATAGTTTTGTATCTGTCATCCTTGGTAATAAACTCATATTTTTCAGTGAGACAAAAATTTTTTGAAAGCTTTTTGAGTATGGGTGTGACCTGTCAAATGGTGGGCTTCACTCTAGGGTTTTTGTAGGTTATCTGTTTATTTCATTGAGGAGGAAAACTCCCATTTGTTTTCACCCATAAGTCATTTTTTTAAAGTTTAGTCAGTTACCCCAAATGAGGAAATCCTTCCAGATTCCTGTCTGAGTTATAAGCCTTACTGCCAGTTTTCTGTGACCGAGGAGGGAAAAAAACTAGGTATCTCACTGTTGGTAAGTAGTCATTCACTTAATTTGTTTATGACTAGTTCTGACCCGCTCAGCTGTATCTCGAACTTCTGAATGTGGTTCACCTTTTTAAGACGATATTAAATAGGACCTGCTAAACTGTTGTAACAAATAGATACCAAATGTATAACGTCTCAGACACAACAGGATTTTATTTCTTGTTCCTTAAGAATCTAAAATGGGTTTTCCTCATTGGCAGGCAGCTCTTCCATCCAGAGTGAGTTACGGATCCAGACTTCTACCTAGTGGTTTTACCATCCGTGGACACCCTGTCATCAACTTCATCTAACCAGCAGAAGATGAAAATACTTAACAAATCACTATCTGTGATTCACTATCTGTGATTCATTATCACAGAAAAATTCATGGCTATAACTTAAAGAGGGAAATTATTGGTTAAGTGCTGCTAGGTGCTTAAGACAATCTCCTGTTCATGCATAGGTTTTTATCATCCTCAGAATCCTGTGAGTTCAACTTTATCTCCAAGTGAGGAGTGGGAAGTTTTGAGAGTATTACATTTCTTAGGTTCACTGCTGCTAAGTGGCACATTTGGGGTCTAAAGCCAGATTATAAAGCCAGTTCGTTTTACCATTTATTTTAAAAATATGAGTGGTAGAATATAGCCTTTAAGAACTGTTTAAAAACATGAAACGTTTTTATGTGACCTTTTGTTTTGAAACAAATCCTTGTATTGCCTAGAAGATACACAATGTATGTTGAAAATTATCATTGTATATCCTTGTATATCCTAAACTTTGGGCATAGTTGAAAACTAGGTAACTCTGGAATATTAAAATAGGCTAATGTGATATAGACCAACTGCATAGTTATTTTAGATTGAGTGGACTAAGGTTGCCTATCTAACATGAAACATGTATCATATACACCCAAAAGTAGGTGTAATATGTCAGTATACTTTAAAGAATAATACATTGAATGCCTATTACCCTGCCACCAAGAAAGAAATAAAATATTGTCAGTAATTTAGAAGCCCAAAATGTGTTCCTTTCAGGTCACATTTTCCTCCCTTACAACACCTTCCCCGACCTCTTTGCCTGAAGCAGCCATGACCCAGAATTTTGTGTTGATCATTGCATTCATTTTCTTCAAAATTCAACTACATTGCTGTGAAATGTGTAAACCTGGCGATTCACAGACCTGTACCCCTGGGGATAAAAATATATTATATGTTTAAAAAAATAATAATAAAATTTAAATTAAAAAAAAATTCAACTACATTGTGTATAACTCTAAATTTCATTGGTTTGCCTATTTTCGAACTTTCTAAAAGCAGACACTTTTGTCATTCTCTTAGTTGATTCTTAGCTTTGACATAAAGTTTTTGAAATCATGCATTTTGATGAAGTCAGTAATTGATACATATCTCTGCTATATGTTGTTCCATTGTCTGGATATATATTTGTACATTTGATATTATGAACAAAGATGTTTTGAGTTTTTTTAATAGATTGCTCCTGTTTCCATATGAAGAATTTCTCTATGGCAGGGATTTTTAAAAATATTTTATTTTATTTTATTTTTTATGAACATATAATATATTTTTATGGCAGGGATTTTTAACCTTTTTTATGCAATGGCATAAATGGCCATTGCACCCTTGGGAAGTCTTTCCTTTAAAAATATTTTATTACTTGAGAGAGCAGAAGATTGAGAGAGAGAGAGAGACCGTGCGCGCGTGTGGACATGCACACACGAGTGGGAGAGGAGGAGAGAAGGGGCAGAAGGAGAGCGAGAAGCAGTTTCTCCACTAAGCGTGGATCCAACATGGCCTCGATCCCTGGGCCCTGAGATCATGACCTGAGCTGAAGGCAGACGTTTAACCAACTGACCCACCCAGTCTCCCCAACCCTTTGGAAATCTTGTAGGCCTATGGAACTGTAGGGACTGAGGTCAGGTCACTTCAAGATGGGCCACGTTGGTGTAAAGATTATTTTGAGCTGAAGGCAATCAGGACCCTGCAGGCACAAGAGAAACTTTTGCCCTTCTCTTAAGTACATAGAAAAATCCAAAGATCTTTGCCAGCATAAGGGTTATTACCAGAGATAAATTTTATCTGAGTTGACCCATCTGTATGGAAGGACAAACATCTGATTACCAAATGTCTGCTCTTCTTACTGCCCTATTAATTGCATTCTTTTCCTGTGAAGTTCTAGAACCCTACACATTTCTCTTCAGTTCAGGATGACATATGTACCTCATTTTGCCTCTTCAGAATTTCCATATCTATTTGGATTCGTACATATGCTATTAGATTTAGTTTTCTCCTGTTATTCTGTCTCTTGTCAATATGATTCTTAGTCCACCTAGAAGAACCCTTGGAGAGGAGAGGAATTCTTGCTCCCTTATACAACCCTAATGTTTCACATGCTTAGCAAATACACAGGTTTGCAAAGAAAACATATACAGCTAAAATGATCAAAATATGAAAGTAAATTCTTTTAAAGTTTATTTATTTATGTAATATCTACACCCAACATGGGGCTCAAACTCACAACCCCAAGATCTAGTCACATACTTTTCTTTTTTTTTTAATTTTTTATTTTTTTCAGCATAACAGTATTCATTATTTTGGCACCACACCCAGTGCTCCATGCACTCCGTGCCCTCTACAATACCCACCACCTGGATCCCCCAACCTCCCACCCTCTGCCCCTTCAAAACCCTCAGATTGTTTCACATACTTTTCTAACTGAGCGAGCCAGGTGCTCCTGAGAATAAATTATTGATACAGAATCATTGGATTTGACAGCTATCGTAATGTAAATAGTGATGAGCATAAAAGAAATTTGTGTATGTTTGTAACACTTCTGGATGTAATTTGACAATATCTATGATATTTATTGGTCACAAAGTCATTGGTCCTATTAATAATACTGTTTTTTGTTGCCTACATTCATACTTAAAGGAAATGCTTATTTTCAGTTAGAAGTTGGTGACAGTTGTTAAAAAACAAAATTCAACCGAGTAAATTTTGAAGATATAATTGCCTTTATTAAATGATTCATGATGGGGGATCTGGCTGGCTCATCAGTTAAGCAGCCAACTCTGGATTTTGGCTCATGTCCTGGTTTCAGGGTTCTGGAATGGAGCCCCACATTGGGCTCCACACTCAGCAGGGAGTCTGCTTGAAGATTCTCTCCCTCCCTCACCGTCTGCCTCTTTTTCTGCTTGCACCTGTTCTCTCTTAAATAAATCAGTTTTTAAAAAGATTCATGAATTGGGCAGTAAGTGGAGGGATGCTCTGAAGAGGTGTACAAGAAGTAAGGTTTTTATAGGGATGAGGGTGGGGCAAGAGAATTATAAACAAAGGAAGAGAAAGGATTGTTCAAGGCAAGGTCACTTTCTCTTGGTGCGGGTGGTGGAAGAGCAGGGATTCTTCTGCAGGTTACCTCATCTTTAGGGGCTTGGAGAGGGCCACGTGACAGTCTTAGTGGCACCTATCTGAAAATTCCTGACTGACCAGTTAAGATTACATTTCTGGGAAAGGGTGATATTGCAATTAGATATTAAGTCCTAGTTTACGGACTTGGGGCCTTAACTGAACTGATGCCATTTTGGGCCTGCGTTTTTAATTAGTTTTTTTTTTTTTTAACACAATAGAGATGTAATTTTTTTCCCATCTAAGTTACCAGACCCTCTGTATTGTACCATAGAAACCTTGGGGATCTGTGTACTGGAAGCACTGTGTTAGAGTATGTAGCTAGGAATGGAATTGCTGGGTCATAAGATACGTACCATATTCATCTCTACTAAACAATGACAAACCATCTTACAAATTCATGCCCTTACTCATAGTGTATGGGTTTTTTTCTGGCCAATTTGTCCATTTGGTCTGATGAGTATGAAGATGCATTTTTACACCTTACATAAGAAATAGGTATCAAGTAAAGGCTGGAGGAAATTATACGTGTGCAAAGGCAATAACCCACTTGATGGTGTTCCTACATCGTTTTGTCCAAAGGTCCAGCTCATGCAGCTCTGCAGAAGGAAGCAGGAGAGATCCATCCAGTGCTGTCTGAACTGGGTAGGAAGGAGGGCAGTAGCTCTATGTGTGAACTTTAGATGCCTGTATTTTGGTGACATCCTTGGCTAAGTACCTTCATGCAATATTCTAAGGGCCACTAGATGGTGGTATAGACTACTTTTCCTTCATTAAAGCAGGAACTAGCCTGTGCTATTTTTCTGTAATTTTTGAGTTCCTTTAATTTAAGCTATAGTCATTTAGTGTGGAGTTACCTCACAGTTCCCTTTTTTGCTGTGTGCATGATACAGGATTATTTACTAGAAGAGAAACATTTCAGTAAAGGATGCTGACAGAAATTCAAGTTTAAAAATTGAAGATGTGAAGATGTAATTGGCCTTATTCAACAAGTCATGAATTGGGCAGCATCTCTTGAGTAAATAGCTATGTGGAAAAGTTGTGCAAAATGGAATAGGCAGAAGGAGGGTGGGGCAAGGAGGTTATTAGCAAAAGAAAAGACAGGATTGTTTCAGTTTTCATTCAGTGTTTCTTAAGTTTTCTACTCATGTTAGTGAATATTTTTGTTAAGCATCTGTTGTGTGTTGAGCATTGAGTTGTTCTTCAGCTTGTCAACATGTCTTGATATTTCTCTAACAGCCTCCTAGTTGCTAGTCTTCTTGGAATTAGTAGTAGGAAAGATTTGTGTGTAACTCAGTATTAAATATAGTATGATTTTATTTGAAGTTATTTGTATTTAAATTGTTTTTATTAGTAAAACACATGAACATATGTGTTTAATATATATTATTATATCCCTTTTTAGATATCTTGTATTAATTGGCTTTTTGTTTTGCATTTAAAAGTGAATTCTAGTGCCAGTTTATTTAAAATGTTTAAACATTTTAAGTTTCTCATTAATAAATATAATTATTTCTTGAAATAGTCTTTGCCGGTCTATTGCTTTGAGTAATTTCTGTGCCTTCCAGCTGGTGTTGGAGAGAGATGTTATGGGAGAAATATTTTTGTAACTTTTGCTACTTATTTTAGATTGCTACTAAATATGTTGGTTTTTTCCCTGCATATAAAATGAGATACTTTCTAGCTTAAAACAGTCATGCACTTAGTTTGTGATATATTTTTTTCATGAAGTTCCTCTTTCAAATGATCCATTATCCACTGTTCTCCAGTATATTTCTTTTCACTTCTACAAACTGCCATAGATACCTACTGAGTAATTAATTCATTTTAATGTATTTTAGCTTTACTTGACCATCATTATTTTTAACAGCATCTTTATAATTTTTTTCATGTATATATGAGAAATAATTTACATTTCTCTGATTTCTTGTGAATTCAGCATCTTTCCATAATTTCGTAGGTCATATTGTTTTCATTTTTCGAGATCTCACTTTATTACTATTGCCCAATTTTCTGTTGTATTGTTCAACTTTATATTACTGATTTGAAGTCTTGCTGGAGAAGCCTGGAAAAGAAGAGCAAGGCGGTATCAAAACAGCCTCAGATAATAGGTGACCTTTGGTGTTGGCTTCCTGCAGAATCCAGAGAAACAGACCTGCTCAGCGGGATGGACGGCAAAGGCTCCTACCAGGTGAAGGGCTGGAAGCTCACACAGCAGCAGTTTGTGGCCCTTCTGTGGAAGAGGCTGCTGATTGCCAGATGGAGTCGGAAGGGATTCTTTGCTCAGGTGACAAAGTGCTGCTCTAGGCCGGCAACTCTGGCTTTACGGGTGGGCTGCAGGCTCCCTGACCAGTGAAGGCAGGAGAGGGTTGTGGGTATGGGGTGGATGCTGGAGCCAGACTTTTCATCTTTCAATCCCAGTCCTGCTTCCTGTCACTCACGCATCTGTGGTCAAGTTACTTTTCTGTGCCTCCTTGTCCTCATCTTTAGAAATGAAGATAATGTGCCTATGACCTAGGGTTGTTATGAGGATTCAAATGAGTAAGTGCTTAGAGTGGGCCTGGCATTAAGTAGTGCTGTGTGTGTGTGCACATTTGTGTAAGTTTTATGGTAGAGGACAGCGTAAAAAGACAGATGTAACTGTCCCTCAGAAAAATATACTGCTTAAAATATAAATAATTAGAAATTGTACCAGTCACACAAGCATGCTTAAAGATGATCTTGAGAAGAACATGTACTAGCAACGGGCCTCTGGTGGAGAGAATGGTACACATCCTGGAAGCTGAGCAGCTGGGAACACCTGGCTGGCTCCTGGCGAACACCAACCACCTGCTTCCCTTTTTCGTTGTCTCCCCTGCCTCAGAGAAAGCCTGCTGTTAAGGTAATCCCTTTAAGTGCGCTTGCTCAACTACTAATTCCTTGCTGGTTGACCAGGCACACCCTACTCTTCTTGTTTTCCCATAAGACTTATGATCAACATATGACTCAAATTCCTTCTTGTTTACCTACAAGACCTATGGCTACTGTATAACCTTCTTCTCCTTTGTTGGTTGTTACCTTGTATCTAATAAATACCGGACTGAGGAGTTTTTCCAGCCACAGTCCTTTCAGTTGTTGTCCCCTGCTCACTCTCTGTTACAGCTGACGTGTTTGTGCCTCCTTCTCCTGTGTGCCAGTTTAGAAAAATTGGCTGGGCAAATTCAGTTTTCATAACCTGAGACACACTTGACATATAAACTTTTTCGAAACGTGACTTTTCTCTAAGTTGATGTTTAACTGCAAATTGATAGAAAGGTAGCCAGACAGGTCAGAAAAAAATGGGAAAACAGAAAAGACTCGTTACACTGCTGCCTATGTGTTGGTGTTTCCATGCTAAGGCACTTGGTGAGTAGGGATAAAATTATCCTGCTGTATAAAATCGAGAAGTACAGAGAAAGCATCTGCAGAAATTCTTCCCTGCAGACTATGTGGGTAATGCAGAGAGTATGAGTTTGGAGCACAGAGACCTGGGTTTGAATTCTGGTTCTGCCACTTACTGGCTGTGTGACTTGGGCAAGTTACTTAGTCTCTTGGAGATCGATTACTTTGTTTTTTGATTGGTGATAGGGTTGTAACAATAATGAAATGAGATAATTGTCATATAGTATTTTCTCAGAAAGAAGGATTTTGGTAATGACGCTGTTTGAAGCCATTCCATGGTGACAGTGGTTGCTGTTCCCTTTCAGAGCGTGGGATCTGACAGGGTCAGTTGGTCTTGGTCTGTAGATTACAAGTGAGATTACTGAGGCCACAGCAGGAGTGACTTCCTGTGGATACATTTGTGGCAGACACAGAACCAGGCTTTGTGTCTTCTGGCTCCTGGTGCAGAGCTGGTTCTGTCAGCCTTTCTCTGAGCTGAGCTGGGCTCATGGCCCATCGTGGTCTTTCTTGGGTCTTCAGAGGGAAGAGGGTAGGACCCAGTGTTCTGAGTCCCGCTGACATGTGACCACCATTTTCTCTGTAAAGTTTTGAGCTTCATGTCTCTGCTGGGTGGCCACAGCCTCTGGCTTTGTGCTGTCAGCCTCCAGAAATGCTCTGGAGGGAGGAGTTTTGGTTTCAGGATCTGCTGCTTCCCACCTGCCATGAATACCTTGGTGGCGCTTTGTTCTGGGTCCTGTGGCACTCACTTGCATGCTGCCTGGTCTGGGAGGCTGGCTGGACTGTTAGGGGCTTGGGCCAGGCCCCTTTCTCTGACATTTGCCCTTGTTTTTTGTTTTTTCTTTGCCATTTCCTTTCCCCCTCTCTCCCCTGGTTGTAGATCGTCCTGCCAGCTGTGTTTGTCTGCATTGCCCTGGTGTTTAGCTTGATCGTGCCCCCCTTTGGCAAGTACCCCAGCCTGGAACTTCAGCCTTGGATGTATAACGAACAGTACACATTTGTCAGGTACGTGTTTGCTTTCTGTGCCCCAGGAGAGAAGAGAGCTCAGGCAGACCAAGTGTTGACACTGCTGAGGGCCAAGGGGAGGTGGACTCAAGAATTGCACGGTGGAATAGATTTTATCAGCTGTTCTAAAGCCCCGACACAAACTAATATCGTATGCAAAGAATGGCAGCGATTAAACCTGAAATGATAGTCCTCTGTTGTCATATTTGAACTTTATTCCTCTTTATACTGGTATTGCCAGGTACAGTTATATGTATTTTTTTTTATTTTTTTTAAAGATTTTATTTATTTATTTGACAGAGAGAAATCACAAGTAGGCAGAGAGGCAGGCAGAGAGAGAGGAGGAAGCAGGCTTCCCGCTGAGCAGAGAGCCCGATGCGGGGCTCGAACCCAGGACCTGGGAGCATGACCTGAGCCGAAGGCAGCGGCCCAACCCACTGAGCCACCCAGGCGCCCCCAGTTATATGTATTTTAAGAAAATAATCTGCCCTTCTAAAATCTATGATTAAGTTATTAATGTATTTGGATATTTATAGCTATGTTAATTTTGTGGTTGTGTTAAAGTATTTGTACACACTGTACCTCCAGGAAGTTAATGCTTTGTTTTCTCCACAATGTAATTCTTGCACTTTTTATCTGTTAAGTTTTAGATATTAGCTAGTATTTGTTCTTTAGACAAAAATACCCCTTACTTACAACAAACAATCCGACACTTCAAACGAAAGGTTATAGGAATTTCGTAATCTTGTCAGGCAGAATTTTGTTTTTTCATATCTGTAGGATTTATAAATCTTTGGGTGGGGAAAAACTTGTCAGTGATATAAAAATCAAGGAAATTTGAGATGTCCAGGTTGCTTGGTTTAATGGTGAAGGGTCCAACTCTTGATTTGGCTCAGGTCGTGATGTCAGAGTTATGAGATCAAGCCCTGTGTCAGGGTCTGGGCTCAGTGGTCTGCTTTAGATTCTCTCTCTCCTTCTCCCTGTGCTCCTTCTCTCCACACTCACAATCTCTTTCTCTAAAACAAGTAAATGTTTATAAAAAGAACAAGGAAGCTTTCTTTTAAAACAGTTATACTTTATGTATGTAGTATACTATATATAGTGTATACACATTGTATACACATAAAGTATACATATAGTGTGTAGTATGTATAGTATATATATACACATATAGTATTTATACTATATTTATTAGTGTGTATGTATGTGTATATATAGCATAGTGTGTGTATGTATATGTGTGTGTACATATATAGTATATATACTATAGTGTAGTGTGTGTGTGTGTTTGTGTGTGTATGGCTCAGATTTACTTTATTCTTTCTTTTCCAGGCTCACCTTGTGTTGCTCATGGCTGTAGACCATGGGCTTATCTCATGTTTATAATCTGTGCTCATTATTGTTTGTATTTTTTAGTTGTTCATGCAGATAAAATCTGCCTGACCTTTGTAGAAAGTCCTGGTTGTCAGTGCCTCAGTGAATAATTGTGAAAGTACTTTTGAAATATTGATCCTTACTAAGTTTGTGAAAGTAGTCCATGCCCAGAGGGGGCCTTAAACTCATGACCCTGAGATGAAGACTTAAGTAAGATCAGGAATCGAACGCTTAACTGACTGAGCCACCTAGTTGCCCCTGAAAGTCCTTTTGAAGTACAGATCCTTAATAAGTTTCTTTACTTAACATTAAAATACATATGTAAATGTGTATTATGTATGTGTGTTTGTACAGATATATGTGCACACATACACCCAACTTACACGTATTTATATAGTCCCCATTCTAGATTGCTGGTTATCATACTGATATCAAATGTATGGCTAGTGTCTAAGGTCCTTATAGGTGAGACTGTGTTTTACTCATCTTTGTGTTAAGAACCTAACACTCAGGAGGTGTTTAATAAAGTGTTTACTTTGAAAAACTTTACCTCCTAGTTCCCATTTTTTTTTAAAGATTTTATTTATTTGACAGAGAGCTTACAAGTAGGCAGAGAGATAGGCAGGGAGAAAGGGGAAAGCAGGCTCCCCACTGAGCAGAGAGCCTGATGTGGGGCTCGATCCCAGGACCCTGAGATCATGACCTGAGCCAAAGGCAGAGGCTCAACCCACTGAGCCATCTAGGCACCCCCCAGTTCCTGTTTTTAATGAATTACTGAACTGGCTGCTTCTTATGTACCCACAGTGATGACACTCCTGAGAATGTGGGCACCCAGGAACTCTTGAATGCCCTCAGGAAAGATGCTGGCTTTAGGATCCAACATATAGAAGGAAAACAAATCCTCTGAGTGCTGTTTTAGACCCTCCTTTACTGGCTTCTTGTCATTGTCACTTGGTTTCCTCTCTAATATTGCATTTATCAGCTGCATGACACACTGTTAACTAGCATCATTTGCCATTTGAATCATTTTGTTTATTTTTAAAAAGCTAGTAAAGTAACCTAATCAGAACATCTAGAAACGAACATTTGGAGGATGTTCTAAAATCTTGCAAAATGAATCATTATAGCTGTTTTTTTTTTTTTTTTTTTCTTTTACTGCGATAGCACATTAATATTTAATTTAAGAGCACTTTATACTTACGGGTCAGATGCTTTCCACTAAATCTTGTACCTAAGTTTTGCAATGGGCTGCTCCATTATATATAATTTTTGGTTTTGCTTATAAGCCTTTTCACTTTGACAACCTGAAAACATGATATATTCACTTTTTATGAAAATGCATATTTTCTTCTTTTAACATGTATTTTTTATGACCTTTTCTTTAAAATCCTCTTTTAAGGCACTGTATCAACAAATTTGGTGAATGTTCATACCCCTCAAGGTGTCTGAAGGGGAGGCCAAAGGGATCACTGATAAAGACAATGACAAGAGATAAAGAGCTTATGAGAGCCCAGTGCTGGTAGAGGTGGGTTCAGTTGTCCAGGTTAGAAAGACAAAAGAGGCATGACCCTGATTTGAATGCTATAGCTTTGATGAAGAGCACCATTGATGTGTATTAGAGGCAGTCTGAAGACAAGATCTCTGTGCTGACAAACTCACTGAAATTCGGATTTGAAGTTTTTCAAAAAGTGGTATAATTAAGGGAGATTTGAGTAGGACACCTACCAGTGGCTCTTAACTTTATCTCAGCCAATCATCTTTTGGAGGTTTTAGAGTATGAGCTTCGGGAGGGCACCGTGTCTTACTTTGACTTTTCCATCAAGTTACAGTGCCTTAGAGAGAACTAGAGAGCAGTACACAGATCTGTTCCTTTGATGTTTTTAGTACACAGAAGAATAACATAAAGAGTGTGGCTATGCATTGTAGAATCTTGGAACTGGAAGGGATATTAGAAATGACATGTTTGAACATGTCATTTTGTACTTTTATTTTACTGGTGGAGAAGTTAAGACCCAAGAGGGCAAGCATGTTGGTGATGGTCCACAGTGATTCGGAGCTCGCGTCAGGTGTAAAGGCCTCGTGATTCTTGTGGACAACCTAGCGCTTCATGTACTGAGCACCCTCACTGCGTCCCCTCCAAACCCCAATTCTGTACTCATTTTAAAACATAAAGCAAATCTTGCCATTCTGCGCCAGATTCACAGCACATTGAGCATAACATGCAGACTCCTTCCCAGGCCCATGTCATCTGGCACCTGCTTCGCTCCACCCGTCATCTCCCATCATTCTCCCTCCTACCTCATCCCGTCCCATCTCAGTGCCTTCCTGCTGCTCCTCAAACATGGAAGTTCTTTTCTTTTGAGGGACTTTGTAGTTTTTACCTTCTATTGGCTTTGCCTGTAGTGTTTTCTCTCCCCAAATCTTTCCCTGGCTGCTGCTTTCTGATCATTCATGCCTCAGAAGAAGTATCACCCTCCTAGGAAGAAGTAGTCTGTCTTCCCCTGATTCACTGTTCTCTTATTTTGCTTTATTTTTGGCTGAGTGACATTTGCTTTCTGCCAAAATCCTCTACAGGAGGTAGGGACTTTGTCTTGTTCACCCCAGACTCTCAAAGATGCAGAACACTGTCTGGTACATAGTACATGCTCAATGAGTATTTACTGAGTGAACACTAGGGCAAGAGACCAAATGCTGGCAGACTGGATTGACTGGAGTTTGGCACATGAGCGTTTAGGGCCTCTTTGTGTTCCTTCATCCTTAACTGTAAAGTGAGTTTGCAGCTTACAGGTCTGTGGGGAGAGCAAACAAATGGTGAGGGCACAGATGCCTGTTTGTGGTTGTTATTGATTGGTCTGTGCTCCCGAGGCTCCAGGAAAGGCCAGGTCCTCTCAGGTGATGCTACCTTTGATGTCCTCCCTTTGCAGAAACATGCCCTGCTCTGTGGGGGAGGAGGAGTGGACCACCGCCCCGGTCCCCCAGACCATCGTGGACCTCTTCCAAAATGGGAACTGGACGATGGAGAACCCCTCACCCACCTGCCAGTGTAGCAGTGACAAAATCAAGAAGATGTTGCCGGTGTGTCCCCTGGGGGCAGGGGGGCTGCCTCCTCCACAGGTGAGTCGCTCTCCGTGTGACTGAGCAGATGGCAGTGCAGGTGGGCTGGGAGCTTCTGCTGGGGAGGAAGGAATGGCTGACCTATCCTGTCAGGGGGTTGACTTTCAGTCTTCAGCTTCTTCTTTTTTTTTTTTTTTATTTTCAGTGTAACAGTATTCATTGTTTTTTGCACCACACCCAGTGCTCCATGCAATATGTGCCCTCCTTAATACCCACCACCTGGCTCCCCCCAACTTCCCACCCTCCGCCCCTTCAAAACCCTCAGGTTGTTTTTCAGAGTCCATAGTCTCTCATGGTTCACCTCCCCTTCCAATTTCCTTCAACTCCCTTCTCCTCTCCATCTCCTTATGTCCTCCGTGTTGTTCCTTATGCTCCACAAATAAGTGAAACCATATGATAATTGACTCTCTCTGCTTGACTTATTTCACTCAGCATAATCTCTTCCAGTCCCGTCCATGTTGCTACAAAAGTTGGGTATTCATCCTTTCTGATGGAGGCATAATACTCCATAGTGTATATGGACCACATCTTCCTTATCCATTCGTCCATTGAAGGGCATCTTGGTTCTTTCCACAGTTTGGTGACTGTGGCCATTGCTGCTATAAACATGGGGTACAGGTGGCCCTTCTTTTCACTACATCTGTATCTTTGGGCTAAATACCCAGTAGTGCAATTGCAGGGTCATAGGGAAGCTCTATTTTTAATTTCTTGAGGAATCTCCACACTGTTCTCCAAAAAGGCTGCACCAACTTGCATTCCCACCAACAGTGTAAGAGGGTTCCCCTTTCTCCACATTCTCTCCAACACACGTTGTTCCCTGTCTTGCTAATTTTGGCCATTCTTACTGGTGTAAGATGGTATCTCAATGTGGTTTTAATTTGAATCTCTCTAATGGCTAGTGATGATGAACATTTTTTCATGTGTCTGATAGCCATTTGTATGTCTTCATTGGAGAAGTGTCTGTTCATATCTTCTGCCCATTTTTTGATATGATTATATGTTTTGTGTGTGTTGAGTTTGAGAAGTTCTTTATAGATCCTGGATATCAACCTTTTGTCTGTATGTCATTTGCAAATATCTTCTCCCATTCCATGGGTTACCTCTTTGTTTTGTTGACTGTTTCCTTTGCTGTGAAGAAGCTTTTGATCCTGATGAAGTCCCAAAAGTTCATTTTCGCTTTTGTTTCCTTTGCCCTTAAGACATATCTTGAAAGAAGTTTCTGTGGCTAATATCAAAGAGGTTACTGCCTATGTTCTCCTCTAGGATTCTGATGGATTCCTGCCTCACGCTGAGGTCTCTTATCCATATCGAGTTTATCTTTGTGTACGGTGTAAGAGAATGGTCGAGTTTCATTCTTCCACATATAGCTGTCCAATTTTCCCAGCACCATTTATTGAAGAGACTGTCTTTTTTCCAGTGCATATTTCTTCCTGCTTTCTTGAAGATTATTTGACCATAGAGTTGAGGGTCCATATCTGGGCTCTCTACTCTGTTCCACTGGTCTATGTGTCTGTTTTTATGCCAGTACCATGCTGTCTTGGTGATCACAGCTTTGTAGTAAAGCTTGAAATCAGGTAACGTGATGCCCCCAGTTTTATTTTTGTTTTTCAACATTTCCTTAGCAATTCGGGGTCTCATCTGATTCCATACAAATTTTAGGATTATTTGCTCCATTGAGCTTAATTCTTATCAGAGAGAATAGCACGTGGGTTTTGAGGGGAAGGGACTTGCTCTGCAAGTTCCTCTACCTTAGTGTAACTGTTTCTCTATTTTGAAAAGTCAGCCTGGCTTTCTTACTTGTTTGAATTAAAACCAGATCTCAGCACTCTGGATCCATGGGCTGTGGAAGGCACAGTCTGGTTTCTCCCACTGAGGTAATGTGACACAATATCTTGTGACAGACCCGGCTCCATCCCTGGTTGTGCCACAGATGAGCTGGTGACCTCAGACAGGCCGCTCAGCCCCTGGGCCTGTTTCCTCACCTCTGAATTAGGGAGGCAGGCCCACGAGACTTCTGTGGGTCTT
Organism: Lutra lutra; assembly: GCF_902655055.1. NCBI lineage: Eukaryota > Metazoa > Chordata > Mammalia > Carnivora > Mustelidae > Lutra > Lutra lutra. Next base: position 68,231,610 of record NC_062290.1, on the reverse strand, counting down.
AAAACTCTGACATTCTCTGAGACTGTGAGTGTGGGGAGCAGTTCTGAGCCTTTTTCTGAGAACAGTTTCAGGAAGAGGCTTGCTTGTAGTCTCCCTCTGTTGCTTTATCAGCATCTAGGTTGCAGGGTGGGGACAAGCAATTGTAAATGGGTGTGAGAACTTAAGCCCTGGTTACTTCTCTTTAAAGTTAAGGGTGAATCTATTCGTCATTATAACTCCAGTGAACCAAAGAAGTCACCGGGTGTAGTCAGTGATACTGCTTCCTGAGAGCCTTGGTGACTGTAACGAGTCATGTTCCACTGTCTATTGTTGAATAGCTCAGGATAATTTCCTGGGGGACATCTTGGCTTGGCATAAGTGAATGGCCAATGGTGAGGGCAGAATGGACTAGACCTCGGTGTTTGGCTGATGGCTGCACCTTGGCTCTGTGGCAGGGTCTGGTCATACTGTGATCCACTTTCTAGGGACATGTGTCACTGTTATCCATTTTGTTTTCTGCTCCAGTTGTGCTACCTAAAGACACATGTGCTTTCTTTAAATTTGCAGAGTTCTAGTTTAGTCATGTTATGAAATAAGGTGATTTTTAAATTGGTTTTATTCAAAGTATGAGTTTCCTGTCCTAGTTATACTTTTCTTCCAAATCAGATTCCCAGAGGGTTGTGTGGATTCCAAGACACATTTTCCAGTTTTCACTTTTTACATGGACCAAAGACGGATTGAAGAAATGGTATTAAAACTACCTATTTTCCTTGTTTTTTCAACCCATTTCTTCCTTTGTGCTTTGAAGGATCAGGTGGGACTTAAGAAGAAGAGGAGGAATCCTTGAAGTCTTTTCGTACCTCCTGGAAAATGAGATACCTTATACGGCTGCCTCAAAGCTTAGCTCTGTCACTGTTTCCCAGTTTTCCTCCTTTGTCTTTTCCCCAAGAGCTGGTACCCATAGAACTCTGAACAGTGCAAAGTGGGACCCCTAAAGTGGCCCTTCTGCTAGGAAAGCACCATAGCTTTCTATCCAGCCCTCTCTAGCTTACTGTGGTCAGTGTCCTTCACTGTTTTGGCTCCCCAACTGCCTGCTTGAGACCTGTGTTCAGGCCTGAGCTACCAAGGTCAGAGGAGCATCAGAGACAAATAACCATTCTTTCCTCAGTGTCCATAATCAGGCTCAGGTCTCTTCTCTTTCCCACTGGAGCTTCTCTTAGCAACCTGGGCAGGAACTGTTAGAGTCAAAAGTTTGCCAGAATCCATTAGAGGTGGCTGTGATGTAACTTTCACAGATTCTAACTTTGAATTTTCTTTGAAGAAGAAATATCTAAATGAAACATGTAAATATTCATGTGGAGTCTGCTGCTGAGTGGTGGTATTTTCCACACTGTCTACATTTTATATCAGGTTGTTATATAGGTTTGGTGGGTTTTGCCTGGGTGCCAGTAATTCTCAGTCACTTCCTCTGAGTCAAAAGATTCCAGTAAGCAAGTAAAGAAACACTTGAAGTTGGCCAGCGTACTTTAACCCAAGACTTGTCAGGAAGGTGGGCCCCGAGTTGCTGGTATGTGGGAATTATCGTAGGTCACTCAGATCATAAAGCAGCTTATTTACAAAGTCATCACTAGTATTTAGTAATCTTGTGGCAGCCAGGACTGAGCTACTCTATTTAATATTTCAAAGTGTCTATCTTGTATATGGAGCATAGCAGTTATTCTTTCTCTTCTACACAGTATCAGTATAGGTCATTAGGAATTTTATAAAAGAGCCTTTGTGGGATGCCTGAGTGGTTTAGTCAGTTAAGCATCAGTCTTTGGCTCAGGTCACGATCCCAGGGTCCTGGGATTGAGCCCCACGTGGGGCTCCCTGCTCAGTTGGGAGGCATTTCTCCTTCTCCCCCTCCTCCATTTGTGCTCTTTCTCTCTGTCTCAAATAAATAAAAAAATCTTAAAAAAGAAGAGACCCTTTGTAATGGGCTTATAGGATCATTCTTATAACCAGAGTCTTAGAATTTCTTTTTTTCTTTTAGAACTTCTGTGTCTAGTAGATTGATATACTATATATTATTGTTTTAAGTTTATCTATAGCTGGAAGAATTTCAGTAGTTTCACATTAATATTTCTGTACTTACTAAGTTTTTAAGCCATATTTTATGTGTGAGAAGTTACAACCTGCAGCTCTTATAAGGTCAGGAACAGTGGATCAGAGTGAATGCCATTTGGCCACTCTCAGGCCAAGCAGGGGGAGCAGCAGAGGGAGAAGAAGAGGGAGGAGCAGACTTTCCACTGAGCAGGGAGCCCGATGTGGGGCTGGGTCCCAGGGTCCCAGGATCATGACCTGAGGTGAAGGCAGATGCTTAATCCACTGAGCCATGCAGGTGCCCCAGTACTGGACTTTTTAACCCAGTGAGATGTTATGCATTTGTTTTTCAGATTTTTGACTTGAAAATAATCATGTTTAAACTCTGAGTAAAAGAAATGTATTTATTGAACAGATGTTTCTCCCTGGGCTATTCATCAGGTGTGTGTGTGTGTGTGTCCTCCTTGATTGTGTTCTCAGCTGCATCAGTGACTCTTCAGATCTTCACTGACTTTCTCTCTGCAGGAGGAGCATGTCATGGACATCCTTGTGTCCATCTGTGTCATCTTTGAGATGTTCTTCGTCTCAGCCATCTCTGTTGTGTTCCTGATCCAGGAGTGGGTCCGTGAGGTAGAGCACGGGCAGTTCATCAGCAGAGTGTAGACTGTCACATACTGGCTCTCCAGTTTTGTGTGGGACATGGTAAGAACACCCACCTGCTGCTGCTTTCTAAATCTCCGTGTCAGGGCTATGGATTGGATGAAAGAGCCCCTGTCTCTTCTAAGCGTTCTAGCTAATCTAAACATGAATGAAAAAGGGAAAGGCAGAAGCAGCTGTACGTTTTCATGACACAGAGCTGATCTTATGCCAGAGAGAATATCTGTTTACACCAACTGCAAATAACACTACTGTCACCTAATTTGCTAAGTGACAACTTTTAACGGAACACTGAGGTAGAAGACTCTTAGTCAAAACTCAAAACCTCTCTGATAGGTTTTTACCTCCAGAGTTAGGATGTTGTTTGCCTCACTAGGAAATGTATCTGTCTTTTGAATTCTTGAGGACCAGGTAAGTGAGAGGTGAGTATGCTTCCTGTTTTTCAGTTTTCTCTCAGGCAGCTAATAATTTAATATGTTGTATTTGCAATATATATTGGAAACATAAAATCATATAGCTATAAATATAGACTACCATGAGATCCTGGAAGTACCAAATATAGTTTAAGAATGCTGAGGTACTCAACTAAAATAAAAAAGTTTTCTGGTAGAAAAATCCTAGTACATCTGTGACAGCAGTACTAAAGTAATTCTCCTTGTAGGGTTATTAGAATGCTATTTACTTGAAGTAACTTAATACTTACAATAAAGACAGCATATTTATTTATTTGTTTAATTTATTTTTTAAAAGATTTTTTTCTTTATTTGACAGAGAGAGTACAAACAGGGGAAGCAGCAGGGAGAGGGAGAAACAGGCTCCCGCTAAGCAGAGAGCCCAATATGGGGCTCGATCCCAGGACCCTGGGATCATGATCTGAGCCAAAGGCAGCCGCTTAACTGACTGAGCCACCCAGATGCCTCAAGACAGTGTATGTATTATTGTCTCATTACCTTATAGCAACACAATAGTTCCAGGTAAGAGGATACAAATATAAAACACAAAAAAAAAAGACTCAGAATTTATTTGAAGGCTTTTATTAGGGCAAACATTTTCATAACCATAAATATCTCATTATCACAGATAGATTGTTCCAGGTATCTCTGTTAAATAGTAATCCAAAGTGAAGTAATAGAAAAATAAATTGTAAATGAAGGTATTTCAGCATATAAACCAATGAGTCTTCAACAGTTTTCAATATGAGGATCTAATAACATTATTTTCCACATAAGTAATTATTAATGTAAAAGCCAGAATTAATAGAGATGATACAGATGATACTGTACTTTTCCATAATAAACATGTTTAATATTTTTATGAATCCCATTCAGTATTACAAAATAAATTTTACTGGACAAAAACTTTTAAAATTTCAGAAAAATAGACATGAGAAGGTTTCCAATGTATATAAATAATTTAAAAATATTATTATAGGCATGGAAATGTGACATAGTCACTTCAACATAAGGAAATGCTATAAAAGCAGAGGGTTGTCAAAACAGAGTACAAGAGACACTCTGAAACAATGAAAAACCAAGATCTTGTAGGAATGACAAGAATTTTTAATGTATGACAGATACTAAAATGCCAAAGGGAAAATGAACAGAACTATTTCCTCATGGTAGTGACAATGGGCAGACCAGCTTTTAAAAATGCAAAGGACATAGCAAATTAACTTACCACCTCCTTCAAATAAAAATGAGAATCTCTTGGGAGAATTTAAGCACCATAGCAGGCACATCTTATAAAAGTTAGTGAAATGCTTTGTATTTCAATGGAAAACTATTTCAATGGTGAAAATGACATAGGAATCAGAAGCATATTCTGCTGAGACTCAAGGAAGTTAACACTTTCCCGAACTGGAAAAAAAAAATTCCATAAGAAGGCATATAAAGTTAAAAACTGAATCAATTTTGTTGTATGAATAATACATGCACGGAGAAATAGCTTACCAGCTGCCACAACCCTGGGATCCTCATGAGACTGATGTCGCCCAGCTGCACGACTGTCTGCACTCTCATTCCACCAAAGAACGTGAACTGCAGAAATAAACCAAAAATAGCTTCTAAAGACTATAGTGTTACTACAAGTAAGAAATACAGAAAAATTAATCAGAAATATTAAGTCTTGTTCTTTAAATCAAAATAGTGAATAACAGAAAGGTAACATTAAATATGTTAGTAATAAGATTTCAGAGGGGGTCAGAGATTTGGGAGAGAAATTTATAAATTAATTAATCAAACAGGTTTTATAGATGAAGAAACAGAAGGGTGGAAAGGTAAAGTAAATAACACTAAACACACAAGTCTAGAATGAGGCTTCATGACTTTCTAATACATTTTAGTTTATTTAAAAAAGGAAGATTATAAAAATTGTGTGTACTAATGAAAATTTTGATGATATGAAGAAGCAAATTAAAAGTAGCATAATTTTAACCATTTCGAGAGAACCTCTATTGACATTTAGCACACTTCCTTTAAACAAATGAGTAAAATCAAATTAGGGTGATACTATATATTACACTTACCAACAGATTCAACAATGCATATTTCCCATGGCAGTAACCTTAATTTTTAATGGCTATGTGAATTCTTCCCTATAGATATAAGAACTTCTTATCCAAACCCCTGACCAATTAGATTAATATTTTATTATTTTTTTGAAATATGGAATATTTTTGTGCATAACATTTTATAAATTTTTAATTATTACAAAGTAAGATATGTTAGCTGTATAGGAAAATGTGGATAAAAAGAGAAAAAAGGAGTCATTTCTATACCACCTAGAAAAAAAATGCTTTTGTATTTGCTGTATTTCTCTCCATATTTATGTGTATATATACATGTACTTTTATGAATATTTATACACAAACATAAAAGTTTGTGGTTATATAAATACATGATGTAAATGATACATATATTTTTTCTGGATTATATTCATATTACATAAAAATGTTTCTTTATTGTAAACAATACTGACATAAACATTAGAGCAGCATCTACACACGTATCTGTAATAATTACAAAGCTGATGACGACTACTATTAATATCTCTTGGGTGTTGATTATGTGCCAGACCTGGTTTTAAGCATTTTGCATGTATTAACTCATTTAGTCTTCACAATAATTTTAGGTGGTTGATTATTAGTATCATTTTATGGATGAGGAAACTAAGGCACAGTGAGGTTAAGTAACTTACCCAGGGTCACAAAGTTTTAAGTGGTGAAGCTGGGATTCAAACCCAGGCAGTCTAGATCTGAATATTTTCTTAATATAAACTCCTAAAATTTCAATTGGGAGAACCAAACAGTATATCTTATATATATAGACATTTATAAATATACAGTGTATATAATATACACTGTCCTCCAGAAATGATGTACCGATTTATACTCAGCATATTACCATTCTCCTAGTACACTAAGAATGGATTAAGATTAAAAAGTGTGTGTGGAGACACATTTTCTTTCTTTTTTTTTTTAAGGATTTATTTTAGAGAGAACACACATGTGCATGAATGGGGGAAGGGCAGAAGGTGAAGGAGAGAGAGCATCTCAAGCAGACTCCCTGCTAAGTGCAGAGCCCAATTCAGGGTTTAATCTCATGACCCATGAGATCATAACTTGAGCCAAAAATCACAAGTTGGACACCTAACTGACTGAGCCACACAGGCGCCCCAAGATTACAGTGTGTGCACACATATTTTTAATAACTTAATCCTTGCAAAAATTATACGTGTTCATTATAGTAAATTAGAAATGTTAAAAAACCTTTAATCTCATTATTTAAATATGGCTATATATTTTATGTCATTTCAAATTTCCTTCTTGTATAACTAAACACACCTACATATCCATGCATATTTCCTTAATATTGGCAAAGATGATTCAAAAAATTAAGGTTTTTTGCCCAAGGCAGCCTCAGACTGGCCTCTTAACAACACAGGAACCAAACCCTGCCCACAATTGGCAAAAAGCACCATTGCAGCAACTGGACTGAAGGCAAATGTGGCTCAGCCACAATAGTACGGTGATGCAACATACGTAAGAGTCACTCTGGAAGGGCCAGTGAACAGGGGACACTGCACTGCAGAGCACTACATAACCTGTTCTTCATAAGGCCATTACTTGCCTAACACATAGAAACAGACACAGAGAGTTAGACAAAATGAAGACACAGAAGACTATGTCCCAAATGAATCAACAGGACAAAATCCAGCCAGAGAACAAAATGAAACAGAAGCTACATACCTGATAGAGAATTTAAATTATGCTCATAAATATACTCACTGGACTTGAGAAAATATCTCAGTGAGACCCGCAAAAAAGAGACAGAAAATATAAAAAAGAGCCAGGGAGAGATGAACTCTGTAAGTGAAATTAAAAAATACACTAGAGGGAATATATAATATATTAGAGGAATAATATTAGGGACCAATAAGCTGGAAGACTATAATGGAAAACAATCAAGCTGAACAGGAGAAAGCGAAAAGATTAATTAAAAAAATGAGAAGGGTTAAGGGAACTCAGTGACACGGTCAAGTGTGATAACATTCACATTATAGGGATCCCAGAGAAAAGAGACAAAAGAGCCAGCAAATTTATTTGAAGAAATAATAGCTGAAAATTGGAGAAGGAAACAAATTCAGATTCAGGAGGCACAGAGAATGTCCAACAAAATCATCCCAGGAGGTCCACATCAAAACACTAATTAAAATGGCAAAAGTACTGAAAAAGAGAAAAATTCAAAAGCAGCAAAGAAAACAGTTACATGTAAGGGAAATTCCATAAGGTTGTATCAACTGATTTTCCAGCAGAAACTTTGCAGATGAGAAGCAAATGGCATGATATATTCAAAGTGCTGAAAGGGAAAAACCTGCAACTGAGAAAACGCTATGCAGCAAGACTATCATTGAGAATAGAAGGAGAGATAAAGAGTTTCTCAGATGAATCAAATTTAGAAGAGTTCACTGTCAGCAAACCAGCCTTACCAGAAATGTTAAAGGGGATTCTTTGAATGGAAAGGGAAGACTGTAAGCAGAAATAAGAAAAGGAGGAGAGGAAAAAAATTCCAGAGGTATGTATAAACTTAATAAAAGTTAAGTTAATAATTAATATTAAGTTAATAAAAGATTAATCACTTATAAAACCAGTATGGAGGTTAAAGACAAAGCACTAAAATCAAGTATATCAATAGAAATCAAGTCAAGAGATTCACAAAGAGATGTAAAGTATGACACCATATACCTAAAACATAGAGGGCAGAGGAGTAAAGATTTAGTGCTTTAAAATGGGTTCAAGCTTAAGTGACCATCAACCTAATATAGACTGCTGTATTTTAACCTAATGGTGACCACAAGTCAAAAACTGGAATAGACACACAAAAAATACAGAGAAAGGAATCCAAGTATATCACTAAAGAAAGCCACCTAACCACAAATGAAGAGAGAAGGAATAGAGAATAATAAATTAAAAAAAAAACAGAACAAATTACACAATGGCAATAAGTACATACCTATCAATAATTACTTCGAATGTAAATGGACTAGATACTCTAATCTAGGTGACTGAATGGATAAGAAAGCAAGACATCTATATGCTGCCTACAAGAGACTCAGTTCAGACCTAAAGACACAAGCACAAGCAGACTGAAAGGGAAGGGATGGGAAAACATTTATCATACAAATGAAAAGAAAGCTGGGATAGCAACAAATAGAATTGGAAACAAACAATGTAATGAGACATAAAGAAGAACACTACATACTCACAAAGGGAACAATCCGAAAAGAATATGTAACAATTGTAAATCCGTACCTATCATGGGAGCATCCAAATGCATGAAGCAGCTATTAACAAACATAAAGGAAGTAATCAATAGTAATACAAAAATAATAGAGGACTTTTACACCCCACTTACATCAATGGATAGATCATCCAAACAGAAAATCAACATGGAAACAGTGGCTTTGAATGACACATTAGATCAGATGAATCTAAAGGTATATTTAGAATATCCGCATCCTAAAACAGTGGAATACACATTCTTTTAAGTGCACATGAAACATTCTCCCGAATACATCACATGTTAGGCCACAAAAAAGTCTCAACAAATTAAAAAAGACTGAAGTTATACCATATATCTTTCCCAACTACAATGCTATGAAACTAGAAATCACAAGGAAAAATTCTGGAAAGACCACAAATACATTGAGGTTAAATAACATGCTCATAAACAATGAATGGGTCACCACGAAATCAAAGTGGAAATCAAAAAATACCGGAGACGAATGAAAATGAAAACACAAGGGTCCAACATCTTTGGGATGGAGCAAAAGCTGTTCCAGGAGGGAAGGTTTTAGTAATACAGATCTACCTCAAGAAGCAAGAAAAATATCAAACACCTGAACCTTACCCTGAAAGAAGCTAGAAGAAAAGGAACAAACAAAACCAAAACCAGTAGAAGGAAATAAAAGAGCAAAGAAATAGAAACAAACAAAAAAAATGGAACATATCAATGAACCAGGACTAGTTCTTTGAAAAGATCAACAAAATTGATAAACCTTTACTCAGACTGTTCAGAAATAGAGAACGAGGATTAAATAAAATCAGGAATGAAAGAGGAGAAATAACAACCAGCATCACAGAAATACAAAGAATTAGAGAATATTATGAAAAATTATATGCCAACAAATTGGACAACCTAGAAGAAATGGATAAATTCCTAGAAACATAAAACTTCCTAAAAGTGAATCAGGAAGAAACAGAAAATTTAAATAGACTGTGTAAATGATGTAATTCAAACACTGATCAAAAAACTCCCCAAAAGTCCAGAACCAGATGGCTTCACAGGTGAATTCTGCCAAACATTTAAAGAAGAGTTAATACCTATTCTTCTCATACTATTCAAAAACAAAGAAGAGGAAGGGAAGCCTCCAAATTCATTCTATGAAGCCAGCATTACCCTGACAACAAAACTAGATGAAGACATTACAAAAAAGAGACCTACAGGCCAGTATCTCTGATGAACTTAGATGCAAAAATCTACAACAAAATATGAGCAAACTGAATCCAACAATACATTAAAAAAATCATTCACCATAATCAAGTGGGATTTATTCCCAAGATGCAAGGGTAGTTCAATATTTGCAAAGCGATCAACATGATACATCACATCAATAAGAGGATAAAAACCATATGATCATTTCAGTATATGTAGAAAAAGCATTTGACAAAGTATAACATCCACTCATGATAAAAAACCCTCAACAAAGTGGGTTTAGAGGGAACATATCAATATAATAAATGCCGTATGAGAAAAACGCTATGCTAACATCATACATCATACTTGATGAAAAACAGAGCTTTTCCTTTGCATTCAAGAACAAGGTAAGAATGTCTACTCTCAACAATTTTTATTCAACATGGTATTGGAAATCCTAGCCACAGCAGTCAGACAACAGAAATAAATTAAAGGTATCTTTTTTTTTTAAATTTTATTTGACTGAGAGAGAGAGGCAGCGAGAGACAGAATACAAGCTGGGTAGTGAGAGAGAGAGAAGCAGGCTTCCCACTGAGGAGGCAGCCCGATGCGGGGCTCGATCCCAGGGCCCTGGGATCATGACCTGAGCCAAAGGCAGAGGCTTAATGACCGAGCCACCCAGGCGCCCCTAAAGGTGTCTAAATTGGTAAAGAAGAAGCAAAACTCACTATTTGCAGATGGCATAATACTATATATAGAAAACCCTAAAGACTCCACCAAATATTACTAGAACTGGTAAATGAATTCAGTAAAGCTGTAGTATACAAAATCAACATACAGAAATCTATTGCACTTCTATATACAAATAATGAAGGAGCAGAAAGAGAAATTAAGAAAACAATCCCATTTATAATTGCATCAAAAATAAATACCTAGGAATAAACTTAACCAAGAAGGTGAAAGACCTGTATTCTGAAAACTATGAAACACTGATGAAAGAAATTGATGATGACACAAATGGAAAGATGTTCCATGCTCATGGATTGGGAGAACCAATATTGTTAAAATGTCCATATTGCCCAAAGCAGTCTACAGATTTAATTCAACCCATCAAAATACCCACAGCATTTTTCACAGAACTGGAATAAATAATCCTAAAATTTATATGGAAGCATAAAAGACCCCGAATAGCCAAAGTGATCTTGAAAAAGAACAAAAAAACTGGATGCATCATAATCCCAAATTTCAAGATACACTACAAATCTGTAGTAGGTACCAGCATAAAAACAGATGCATAGATCCATAGATCAATGGAACAGAATAGAGAGCCTGGAAATAAACTGATAACTATATGGTCAATTTTCAGCAAAGGAAGCAAAAGAAAAAGTCTCTTCAGTTAATGGTGCTGGGAAAATGGGCCAGCTACATGCAAAAGAATGAAACTGGACCACTTTTTTTCACTATACACAAAAATAAACTCAAAATGGATTAAAGACCAGAGGCCGAAGGCAGCGGCTTAACCCACTGAGCCACCCAGGCGCCCGATGATGATCTTTTAATGTGTCTGTTGGCCATCTGTATGCCTTGTTTGGAGAAATGTCTGCTCATGTCTTCTGCCCATTTTTTAATTGGATTATTTGTTTTTTGGGTGTTAAGTTGTTTAGGTTCTTTATATATTTTGGGTGTTTAACTCCCTATCAGATCTATCATTTACAAGTATCTTCTCTCAGTAAGTTGTCTTTTAGTATTGATGATGGTTTCTTCTGCTGTACAGAAGCTTTTTTTTTTTTAATTTTTAAAAGATTTTATTTGAGAATAAGAGAGAGTGCACATAAACCAGGGGAGAGGCAGAAGGAGAGGGAGAAGCAGGAGCCTGACATGGGTCTTGATCTCAGGACTCTAGGATCATGACTTGAGCCAAAGGCAGACACTTAACCAACTGAGCCACTCAGGCACCCCAGAAGCTTTTTATTTTGATGTAGCCCCAATAGTTTATTTCTGCTGTTTCCCTTGCCTTAGGAGTCATATCAAGAAAGATGTTGCTATAGCTAATGTCAGAGAAATTACTGCCTATGTTCTCTTCTAGGAGTTATGGTTTTAGGTCTCACATTTAGGTCTTTAATCTACTTTTTAAAAAAGATTTTATTTATTTATTTAAGACAGAGAGAGAGAGAGAGAGAGCAAGAGAGAGAGAGAATAAGCAGGGGGCAGAGGCAGATACAGGTTCCCCAGAGTAGGGAACCCTATATTTGGCTTGATCCCAGAACCCTGGGATCACATGAGCCGAAGGTAGCCACTTAACTGGCTGAGCCTGCCTCTCTGCCTACTTGTGATCTCTGTCTGTCAAATAAATAAATAAAATCTTAAAAAAAAAGGATTTTATTATATAAAGCTCAAACTTTGTACCTCTCAAAATATCTAAATAAAATAAAAAAGGAAAAAATTAATATATACATACATACATATTTCTACAAATGACTACTAAAAATATATTAAAGAAGATTCAGATTAAAACAATAATGAGATGTCAGTATTTACCTAATAAGGATATATTATATAGATATAGTATTAGACAGGTTAGAGAAAAATGAGTTAAACTTGTAGGGTTCATATCTGCTTTCTCTTCCCTCAAAAAAATTGACAATATAAATAAAAAGGCTTATCTGTTTGTATTTGACATTTTTTAATTTTTAATTTTTCATTTATTTTTTTAATTTCAGTGTAAGTAACAAACAGTGTTATATTAGTTTCAGGTGTACAATATGGTATTTCAATAATTCTATACATTACTCAGTACTCATCATGATAAGTGTACTCTTAATTCCCTTCACCTATTTTACCCACTCTTCCACCACCTCCCCTCTAGCAACAACAGTTCTCTATATTTAAGAGTCGGGGGTTTTTTTGTTCTCTTTTTTTCTGTTTGGTTTCTTAAATTACATTATAAGTGAAATCATAATGGTATTTCTTTCCCAGATTGACTTATTTCATTTAGCATTATATCCATTAGCATTATATCCATCCCTGTGTTGCAGATGGCAAGATTTCATTCTTTTTATGGTTCATCAATATTCCATTAGATAGATAAATGGATGGATGAATGGTTAGATAGATAGATAGATAGATATCACAACTTCTTTATCCATTCATCTATCAGTGGAACTAGGGTTGCTTCCATATCTTGACTACTGTAATTAATGCTGCAGTAAACACCTGGGTGCATGTATTTTTTCAAATTCATGTTTTCATATTATATGTGTAACTATCCAGTAGTGGAATTACTGGATCCTATGTTAATTCTATTTTTAATTTTTTGTGGAACCTCCATACTGTTTTCCACAGTGGCTGCACCAGCATGCATTCCGACCAACAGCACATGAGGGTTCCTTTTTTCTCCACATCCTTGCCAACACTTGCTGTTTCTTGTGTTTTTATTTTAGTCATTCTAACAGATTTGAGGTGATATCTCATTGTGGTTTAGATTTGTTTTGATGATGATCTTTTTTTTTTTAAAGATTTTATTCATTTATTTGACAGACAGAGATCACAAATAGGCAGAGAGGCAGGCAGAGAGAGAGAGAGAGGGAAGCAGGCTCCCCGCTGAGCAGAGAGCCCAATGCGGGACTCGATCCCAGGACCCTGAGATCATGACCTGAGTCGAAGGCAGCGGCTTAACCCACTGAGCCACCCAGGCGCCCCATAAAATCATTCTTTTATAACAAAATTATTCTTTTTTCCCTTCATAGTTTCTTCATATGCTTTTTTTGCTTAGAAATACTGTTTCCATACACATTATTAAATAAATTCACTGTATTTTTTTAGTAATTGTATGAATTCAATTTTTTAATTGAAATCCATAATGCATCTTGATTTTATTTTAGCATATGGTATGAGACAGGCATCTAATATTTTTTTGTCCTCTTCATATATTTTCCAGGTTGAATATACATCTATAACATATGTATTGGAAGTTGACTTTATGAGCTCAGTTGTGGATATGTTAGCTTTTGAGATGCCTGTTGGACATAAAGTGGAGAAGATGAAGAGGCAACCGGATATTATAAGTCTTTCAAATATTTATTAGCTATTCTTAGTCATTTTTCCTCTCAGGTAAACTTTACAAACATTTTTCAGAGTTTGCCACAAGAAAACTCTCTGAAATTCTGATTGGAATATCTTTCAAGTTTAAAAAAATTAAATATCTTAGGGGCATCTGGGTGGCTCAGTGGGTTAAGCCTCTGCTTTTGGCTTGGGTCATGATCTCAGGGTCCTGGGATCGAGCCCTGCATCGGGCTGTCTGCTCAGTGGGGAGCCTGCTTCCCCTCTCTCTCTGCCTGACTCTCTGCCTACTTGTGATCTCTCTCACTCTGTCAAATAAATAAAATCTTTAAAAAAATATATATAAAGTGAAAAAAAAAATCTCAAATAGATATTAAATTAGTAAACCATATGCTTATATCATATATATATATATATATATATATATATATATATATATATATGTTATATATACCTAATGGTGGAATATGGATAATTTTTTTTCTTTGGGCTTGTCCATGTTTTCAATATTTATAATAACTACATGTTGCTTTTTCACCCATAAACAATCTTTCTACCCAAAGTAATGCTATTTATAAAAAAAATCACAGGAGCATCTGAGTGGTGCAATTAAATGTCTGACTCTCAGTTTTGGCTCAGGTCATGATATCAGGGTCTTGAGATTGAGTCCTTCATTGGGTGCCACACTCAGTGTGGAGTCTGCTTATGACCCTCTCTCCCTCTGCACCCCCCCACTGCTCTCTCTCATGTGCATGTGTGCTCTCTCTCTCTAGAAATAAATTTTTTAAAAAGATTTTATTTATTTATTTGACAGAGAGTGCTCATAAGTAGGCATAGAGACAGGCAGAGAGAGATGGGAAAGCAGGATCCCCGCTGAGTGGAGAGTCTGATGCGGGGCTCGATCCCAAGACCCTGGGATCATGACCTGAGCTGAAGGCAGAGGCTTAACCCACTGAGCCACCTAGGCACCCAGTTTTTTAAAAAAAACGTTACAAGAAGCACAACTTTCTAGTTACAAGATAAGTAAGTTTTAGAGATGTAATATACAACATGATGACTACAGTTAACAATTCTATATTGTGTGTATATATATATGTATTTTTAAAAGGTTTTATTTATTTGGGAGAGAGAGAGAGAATGAGAGAGAGAGAGCATGAGACGAGAGAGGTCAGCGGGAGAAGCAGACTCCCTGCCGAGCAGGGAGCCTGATGTGGGACTTGATCCTAGGACTCCAGGATCACGACCTGAGCCAAAGGCAGTCACTTAACCAACTGAGCCACCTAGGCACCTATTCTATACTGTATATGTGAAAGCTGAAAGAGTAGATCTTAAACGTTCTCATCATAAAGAGAAACAATTTGTAACTCTGACGTGATGGATGTTAACTTATTGTGGTGATCACTTCACAACATATAAATATATTAAATCATTATGTTGCATACCCTAAACTTATATGTCAGTTATATCTCAATAAAACTGGGGAAAAAAGGAAAAAAAATCATTAAAAATACATTCAGAGGAAAATAAAGTGATAAAAGAAATAGGTGAACCTTTCAGGTTCCTTCCAGTATTTAAAATTCTATCATTTTGATATATCAGGGAAAAGAACAGTATTTAAAAAAAAAAATTTATAAGGTGAAAAACATTCTAAATAAGATGTAAAACAGGGCGCCTTGGTGGCTCAGTGGTTTAAAGCCTCTACCTTTGGCTCAGGTCATGATCCCAGGGTCCTGGGATCAAGCCCCACATTGGGCTCTCTGCTCCATGGGGAGCCTGCTTCCTCCTTTCTCTCTGCCTGCCTCTCTGCCTACTTGTAATCTCTGTCTGTCAAATAAATAAATAAAATCTTAAAAAAAAAAAGATGCAAAACAGGTATGCTCAACCCTTAAAATTACAAAACTAAAACTTGGGCAAAAAAAAGCAAAATATACTCCATAATGAGAACAGAGAAAAACTGACCAAAGGAACTTAATGTGGATCACTCATGTATTTTGCAATTTCATAAGAAGAAATGGACAACTGTACCTCTGTTGAGCACTCCATATTCTGCATGGAACACTCCAACTAGTTTTGTGTAGCCTCGATTGATGTGAGCATGAACTGCCCTTTTAAATGGGTCACCCCACAGAGCTGGCCCACCAGGTTTCATCTGGAAAGTAGCTAGTTCATAGATTCCTAGAACAGGGAGAAAAATAATTATTTTATAGAACACATACAAGCAATTTCTAATCATGTTCAGTTTGGTTCCAATGGAAGGCGAACTACATCTATAGATTTTGAGGATCATACTGCATACCTATAGGCATATTTATTAATAATCTGCATTGTTCTTCTTTGCTTTTATGTTTAGAAAGTCCTTGTCCTAGTTTAAGGGTCAGTCATTAAACTTATCATACATAACCAACAAGAATGGTTGGAATCTATAGTTCGGGTATTATCCTAAGCTATTTTTAATCTATAAAATTTGTCAAAAGTTAGTAAGAATTTATAATGTAGTAGTATTTTTTAGTTGCCTGAGTCTGTAGTTTTATAAAAAAATGAATAAGGAAGTATTTCTAGCCTCTTATAGTTCCATTCTTCTTACCAGTTTCTACTAACTTATCTTTCTATATAATTTCCTCTGTAAGATTCCATTTCCAACAGGAACAGCAAGCAAATAATATACGTGAAGTGACTGTCTCCGAGTTTGTTTTTTTTAAAGATTTTATTTACTTATTTGACAGACAGAGATCACAAGCAGGCAGAGAGGCAGGCAGAGAGAGAGGGGTGGGGAAAGCAGGTTCCCTGTTGAGCAGAGAACCCGATGCGGGGCTTGATCCCAGGACCCTGTGGGGCTCGATCCCAGGACCCTGGGACCATGACCTGAGCTGAAGACAGAGGCTTTAACCCACTGAACCACCCAGACATCCCTGTCTCTGAGTTCTGAGGAAAAAAATAACTCTAAAGAAGATGGGTTTTATTATTCCTAAATATCTGGGTAAATACTTGAAAAGCATTTTACCTTCTGGATAGAAGGACAGACCAGGTGAAGAGAAGGAAACCAGGGGACAAGCAGATTTAGAAAATACAAGAAAAACATACACAAGTTACTGAAGAATCAGGAATAACACAGAGGAAAAGAACTAAGATTTGATACTTTTTGAGAAGCCAACTAATTCATTTAGTTAGTGCTGAAAGCTGAGGGGAAGCTAGGGGGATAAATTTCCAAATAAGATTTTCAAATCTCTTATAATCTAAAATGCACTACAAAGTTGGGAATAATGGGGGAAATAAAACAACGCTTAAATTAGTTTATTCTTTTGCTAATCTGACCTTTGTTTAAAACTGGATTGAGGTAATCATTTCTTTAAGTCAGCAAGAAGTGAAATCAGCAAGAAGACAAATCTTTAGGAATTACTTTCAAACTGAGAAGTAAGAAAGAGGAAGACACGAGAGTTAGACTAGAGTAATATAGCTTGGTAGTTCCAGTTAATTCATTCCCCTAGTCAATTTAATAAGCAAATATATACTTAAGATTTAAGATTAGTTGTCATTTATGGAAAAATACTTTTATATTTACAAGTTTATATTATTTTAAAATTATGACAGAGTATCACATACTATTCCTCACCTACCCACAGATGTGTTCTCTGCTCCCAAGGCCCAACTTCTCAACCTTTACTGACCATGTCAACTTTTTCTATCATATAGCTAGCTTTAAGAATCAATAAGATACCAATATGGAAAAACACTTCATTATTTAATGGTCATTTTTTAAAAAAGGTAAGCTAAGAGCACCAATTTATTTTTATCTGAACAACATACGTTCCTATATTAAACAAAGATTAACTTTTCTCGTAGAACTTGAGTTTTTATAGCTTAAAATCTTCAGTGTTTTCTCTGTCAGAATTCAAAGTGATTAAGAGGGGAGGACTTACCTTTTTTTGGAGGCTTTTCTAGTTTGCACCATGGCACCAGATAAGTAATCTCACTCTCTTGTTTATCAATAAGAGCCAAATTGGGAATGAGGTATTGCTCTTGCCATTCCTTATCTTTGGCCAATGCTTTCCGAACTTGAGTCCGATGAGCAAAATTATCTATGGGAAAAGAAGGAGTAAGAAAACCAAAAATTATTAATTTAAAATCACCTGTACTTTTTCTGGGTTTCATTCAATTCACCAAGTGTTCATTAGGACACAGAAGTACACTGTATTGTATCACTGGAGAGAACATACAGATGTGACATCTGTCCCCAAGTTTCTCATGGCCTGAAAGGGCAGTAGAAATGTAAACAACTAATGATAATGTCATACCGTGGGCTCTACAGGCTCTACCACTTAGTAGGCAGTTGTGTGACTTAGGTTAAGTTATGAAATCTTTCTGTGCCTATTTCTTACTCTGTAAAATGGGGATAATGATATAGTATCTCCCTCTAGGACTGTTTAGATTAAATGAATTAGTACACAAGAGGAGCTTACAACAGTGTTGGGAGCCTCGTTAGAACTCGGTATACATTAACTAGTCTTATTAACTGAGGCATTTAAATTATAGCAGCAGTTTAGAGTGTTTTTCTGTGGTGGTGGTGGTGATGGTGATCAGGTCAAGAAATACCTTGAATTACATTTAAGGTAAATGAAATTAAGATGCACTTTGACAGTTATTGCTTTGATCTAACAGTTTCCAAAGGAATAGGGCTGATTCTCTGTCATCCCCTCTTTTTACTTAGTACTATTTCTCTTCTTTTTGTTTCCCAAACAAGTACGTATTTTTGCTAACATATGGGCCCAGTACTACATTGAACTATAAGGGCTTCATAAAACTAATGGTAAAATAGTTTTCTATGGTTCATGCTGAGGATAAAGAATAATATCTATCTTAGAGCTTAAGTAAGTTTTATCAGGATTGCACTAGCAGATTTTTTTTGTTTTTGTTTTTGTTTTTTGTTTTTAACTGGGATACAATTCAACTGGTGGTGCATTCAAGCATAAATTGTGTTTTTTTTTTTTTTTTTTAAGATTTTATTTATTTATTTGACAGAGAGAAATCACAAGTAAGCAGAGAGGCAGGCAGAGAGAGAGGAGGAAGCAGGCTCCCTGCTGAGCAGAAAGCCCAATGTGGGGCTCAAACCCAGGACCTGGGATCATGACCTGAGCCGAAGGCAGCGGCTTAACCCACTGAGCCACCCAGGCGCCCCATAAATTGTGTTTTAATGGGGTTTGTTTTACTACAATTGGGGAAAAACCTCTAAACTATGGACAAACTAAGTATAGAATGAGCACTTTTCACATTAAGGTATTTTATGACTATTAACTTTGGACACTGATGACCAAATACTAAATGAAATTATCAAAAGTTTTTTGGATATTATGATGTACTACTGTGGACTTCAGAAAGATTAGACAATGGAGTAACATATATTCTGGGGATTCCTTCAACCATACTCCTGCCTCTACTAAACCAGGGGTGGATCAGCTTCAATATGAGAAGAACTCTAATTCCTTTTCTTTTACTTCCCTAAACTAGTAAAATGACAGTGAAGAGAAATAAAACTGTGTATAGAAATAAAACTGTTCCAAAACCTAACAGATTTATTATATCTTACAGAAGGTTGAGGGCTTCAAAGTTTAGTATCATCTCCTATTCTGTTTCACTAGAGCCCCCGACATTTGAATGATTTGTTAAAACACTGATATCCAGTTATAACTTCAATTAAAAAAAAATTCTACTTTCCTCTTAATTATCTTAACCCACCTGGGTTCTTGAAATCATTGCTTTAAATTTTTCATAAACCGGGGCGCCTGGGTGGCTCAGTGGGTTAAGCCGCTGCCTTCGGCTCAGGTCATGATCCCAGGGTCCTGGGATCGAGCCCCGCATTGGGCTGTCTGCACAGCAGGGAGCCTGCTTCCCTTCCTCTCTCTCTGCCTGCCTCTCTGCCTACTTGTGATCTCTCTGTCAAAATAAATAAATAAAAAAATCTTAAAAAAAAAATTTTTATAAACCATCTTTACAATCATCTATTCTTAACTTTTCTTAAGAATTAAAGTGTGGTTCATAATTTTATGACTTGAAATCTGAGATGCCATTTTCTTACTTTCACATTCTCATATGGCAATGAAAGGTTCCAGCAATGGGTTACTATAGGTATACCACTGGGAGGCACAATCACTGAATTTATTTTTTGGTATTGCTATTTAAAAGTTTTACTTCACCTGTATGTATTTATAGCAATATAGATTCAAGAACTAAGTAGCTAAGTTATGGGTAACATCTAACGGAATGAGAATCGGTACTGAATACTTAAGCTGATGACTCATACCATACTTCCATATATGAAACACTTTATTCATTCTGCCTCCAAATTCTACACTCCAGTATCCAACCAATTCAGAGTGAGCTGTCCGAAGATGAATGTTTTTCTTAGTATTTTCCAGGAACTCATTCATCTTTGAGGGCTTAAGATAATAGGTACGAAATTCATAGACTGTTCCATCGTATTGTCTGGGGCCTGTAGCAAAGGATGAGCACACCTGAAGAAAGATAAGGCAAATTTAAGTATTTTGGGAAGGTCCAGTTATAACACTATGCCACAACCAAACCCAGGTGCCCCGAGTGCCGTATTCTTGATTGCCACTGAAATCATGATTTAAGGGTTGTGAGATCCCTACCTCCAGCTCTGAGCTGAGCCTGGAGCCTGCTTAAGGTTCTCACTCTCCCTCTGCCTCTCCCACTGTGCTCTCTCTTTAAAAAAAAAAAAAAAAAGGCGGGGCGGCGGAGGGCGGGGGCAGAGCGCCTGGGTGGCTCAGTGGGTTAAAGCCTCTGCCTTCCGCTCAGGTCAGGATCCCAGAGTCCTGGGATCCAGCCCTGCGTCAGTCTATCTGCTCAGCAGGGAGCCTGCTTCCTCCCCCATCTCTGCCTGCCTCTCTGCCTACTTGTGATCTCTGTCTGTCAAATACATAAATAAAATCTTAAAAAAAATAGGATAGGAATTTAGTAGGAATTTAACTAATGTAACAGTAAACTGTGGCCTATCCAATTGCATTGTAATACAGAATGCGTAAAGCTAGTAAAGGCAAAAAAGTCGAGTCACAATTGTCTGATTCATTTTTTTTTAATTTTTTTTTTATTTTAAAGATTTTATTTATTTGACAGAGAGAGATCACAAGTAGACAGAGAGGCAGGCAGAGAGAGAGAGAGAGGGAAGCAGGCTTCCTGCTGAGCAGAGAGCCCGATGTGGGACTCGATCCCAGGACCCTGAGATCATGACCTGAGCCGAAGGCAGTGGCTTAACCCACTGAGCCACCCAGGCGCCCTTTTTTTTTTTTTAATTTTAAGAGAGATTTTATTTATCCATTTATTTGAGACAGACAGAGTTCATATGAGAGGGGTGGGGGATGTGGGTGGGGGTGGGGAGGAGCAGAGGGAGAGGGATAAGCAGACTCTGCTGAGGGAGGAAGCTCCCTTAACTGGGTCTCAGGACCCTGAGATCACGACCTGACCTGAGTTGAAGCCAAGAGTTGGACACTTTACCCTCCTGAACCACCCAGGTACTCCTGAGTCATGTTTTTCATTATAGATGCAGTCTAAAGAAAGGCATTTAACCCACCCAGCTATATCATGTTAATGGAAATACTTTTTAAGAACCATTAGTTCCTTTTCTAATAGTCCTATATTCACTATGTAAATTTGATTTGGTTCTCTGAGTGAACTGGACTTTCAGCGGGAAATGCTTTGCCAGAAATTATCCTCTTTGTGTTTATATGTGTGTATATACACACAGATATATGTATATAAACACAGACACACTCATATGGTATTCTAATTTACGAATCCATCTTACATAAGTTTGGTTAGCATGTGCACATTTCCTAAAGCTGATTACATCAGCATAATCTATTATAATAGTTTTCATACCTATAAAGCTATGGATGAATTTTGGGCTTACGCTACCTGGTAAACAATCAAAAGCAGTAGGCTTCTTGCTCTGACATATATGTATATATGTGATCTATCTGTATGTTTTACAAAGCACAATGGTATTTTACTTGTGTATAAGGCTGAATTATAATAAGCTATTTTGAGTTCATCCCATTCATGTCTATGATGAATATATATTCTTATTGTCTGATTGACATTTGCCATCAAAAATAATGGCAGCTGCCGCTAGGTTTGGCAGACATTCTTTTTTGTACCGTTTTACTAATCTAATAACAATGCTATGCAAATGAAAACTGCTTAATATTTATAGCTTAAAAATATTATAAAATATAAATGTATCAAAACTAGGCCAAAGGGGTACTTGAAACAACTGCTTTTAAATTGTTTTTTTTTATGGACCTTGTATTTGGAGAACAAAATAAGTGACCACAGGTGCACATTTTTTATTATCTTCTGCAGAAGAGTACAATAGGAAAGCTTAGGGAGAGGTTAACAGCAATGAAGCAATGAGATGTGTATGTGTGTGGGAAGGGGTACATTGATCTTTGTTGAGGGGAACTGTGCAGCCACAATCCAGGACCCGTATGCTAAGGAAGGAAACGAGTGCTTCAGGCCCCCTAATCTCCAAAGAAAGGCTCATTTTCCACAGCACTCACTTCCAATTCACTTATGAGAACCACTGGCTGACATTTAATAAAGTCAAAGTTCAGAATAAAGTTTTCCGGAATAACTCAGCCCTGCCCCAGTAGAGTGAGAATCAGGAAACATTAAAGACTGGATTGCTAATCTTGGTCATCGTTGGTTCCTCAGTCTTCAGCAGACCGTCTGTCTCTAGAATAGGTTCATCCCCTTCGACTTGTACCCTTCGAGAAAAGTACAAGCCTAAGTGTCAGAGGGGGGAAAAAAAAAACAAAAACCCTGCAGATGTGCAGAATAGGCTAAGTCCCGACAGTTAAGGCTGAATCACAAAAATCTATTACGTACGTTTCTCATCTAAGGTTAAGTGAGGTCATCATCATGTTTGCTATGAGGTTCCTGGCCCCATCTGGCTAAGACACCCCCAGCAAAAGGCAATGGGCAGGATGTTCCACCACCCGCACCTTGGCCCTCCTCTTCAAGGTTCTCTGCCAAACGCTCGGAAGTTATGTACATTTCGTTTAACTGCGACGGGGGCGGGGCGGTTCTTTTGCCCGCGGTAAGGTTGGCCTAGCTCTCTTCTACCTTCTGTCTAGAGGGGGCGGTGGCTTGTCAAACGACAAACGACAAAATCAGTAGGGAAGTTTCGACCAGCAAGCAAAGCACCAGGCACTGGCCCCAACGTGGCAAACGCAGCAGCCTGAGCTTCAGGGGTGTCCTCAGGGCTTCCTGGCACCTAGGCCAGAAAAATCCTGTTCGCGGTTGGTCGCGAATTGGCCGGGAGACGACACTGGCCACCGGACCATCCCCGAACTGCGCACTGCTTCCTCCCGCGCGTCCTGGGATGCCCCACCTGCGGGATCTGGGGCAGCCACTAGAACTTCCGCGGCGGTTCCACGCCCGCTATCTGCACCGACGAACCGGATGACCGCATGCGCGGCTCTCGCAAGCCTGGGCGAGCAAAATTGGGCAACGCATGCGCGTGGCCGCGAGCTCCCCGCTAACGCCCGCTCCCCTCCCCCAGGGAACGGCTTGGCCGTCCGGGCGGCGGGTACCTGAGGCGCGAGCGTCCGCGCAGCCAGAGCCCTAGTCAGGCCGCTTCGGAGGACGAGCATGGCGGGGCTTCGGGCGCTGGGAAGGACAGCCAGCCGGTACTCTTTCTTAGATTCTTCCTGTTAAGACTTAACCGCCTGGAAAAGAGCAGCGACTAGATTACTGGCGGACGCAGGCGGGGGCGGGACTCGGCGGCTTCAGCTCCGCCTCTGGTGCGGGAGGCTCGGGCACCGCCGGGAAGGCTCGCGTGCTCCGTGGCCCAGCGCCGGGCGCGTTCGGAAGGCACGTGCCCTTTGGTCCTTGGCTTGTTTCCTCAGACTCTCTTACCCCAGCGTCAGAGGGCGCGTTAGGATTGTGTGAAGGCGGAGACCGTTTCTGTTCCACCTTTCTGAGTCCATCACCATGTCTCCACGCGCAGCCGAGCAACAGTTCTTAAGAGTTCGTTTGCAGACTGCGAGTGCTTGCCCTTTGAGGAGGGCGTATGATGCGTGCGCCCGTAACGCTGTGCATTTAAAATCGTGGAGCTCTTTGCCGTGGTTCATCTTTAGTCGGGGTGATTTACGTAAAGACCAGAGAGGCTTCACTTCACCTCATCCTCTTTTCCTAATCGTCACCCCAGCATGACCCCGTAAGGCTTCTAATAATTTACGTTGTATTTCTCAGGAGCTCAGAATGAGGGTGCCGAACCAGACGTGAAAAAGTCAAAGTTAAACATACACTGTTAAAAACTAGATAATTCTGTAAACTTTAAAAGCAAAACAGCCGACTTCTGATCTAGTTAGTCAGTAGTCCCTGTCTCTGGTTATCGGTGACCAAGATAACATCTTCAGCATTTCAAGCTGTTTCTTCTCATGCCTGTTAGTATATTTTTAAATAATAGGTGTATTCTGCTATTTCTTGATTTTTTTCAGTTATAGTCAAAATATGTTGACCTTTATGCAAGAGGATTTAAGCCTCTTATATACCACTCTACCAAAATAATTTTCCTTCCAGCGTCTAATGCTTACATTAAAAATAGTTAATTGATTTCATTAATTTGCATTATCTACATTGTGTTACTGTTAACATTCTTGTTAATAATTACATCATTGCAAACATTAATGCCATATTACTTACATTATTAGGACTAGGGAATTAGTTGTGCCTTGTGCGAAGACCTTTTGGTGATGCAT
The DNA here is from genome assembly GCF_902655055.1 of Lutra lutra. Taxonomy (NCBI): domain Eukaryota; kingdom Metazoa; phylum Chordata; class Mammalia; order Carnivora; family Mustelidae; genus Lutra; species Lutra lutra. The sequence continues at coordinate 68,207,084 of NC_062290.1, read as the reverse complement.
TCAGCAGGGAGTAGACTTTTGAAAATTATAATTCCAGAGGGGGTGAGTCAGTTTTTCTGGATGACGGGCATCCATTTCTAATATAGACAAAACAAAAGTATCTGTACCCAGACTGAATCTTTAATGTTTAAATTTATTTTCTTAGCTCCCTCTGGAATTAACTCATTCACTCATTCCATCCATATTTGTTAAATTTCTTTTATGTTTCAAGCACATTTGCAGTGACTGGGGTACAGAATTGAACAAAAGATAGCGTTCTTATCCCCTTAGAACTTAAAGGTTAGGGGAAACAAAGGAAGAGAAAAATATGCCAGAGATTAATCAATACTCTGAGGAAGAATAAAGTAAGATCTGAAGAATACAAAGTGTTGGAGAGAGGTAGCAGAGACTGTTAGCTGTTTATCATTTTCCATTCACCTTCTGGTTCCCTTTTTTAAAAATTTGCAGTAGAAACTATGCAGCTTGGTGCAGTCATGTGACTGAGTCCTGGGCAGCGCATTTATGACTTAACTGTAATTGATCTTAGGCAGTGTAGGAGGGGTGATTCTCCTCTTTGGCCCTTTCCTATTTCTACATGCTGAAATGTGTATATAATGGGAAAAGCTTTTGAATTGTGTGGTAGAAGCCACATGCTGGAGATGGTTCTAACACCAGGGAACACCATGCTGGGAGCTGTGGGCTGCCTATCTCTGGATTTATTTTACAAGAGAAATCATCTTCTAGTTTAAGCTACTGCTATATGGTTTAAACCTATGACTATCATCAATAGGAGGATGACTATTTTATTTTTCTCTCTCTTTCATTTGTTTCTATTATTTTCTTTATACCATTCACTTACTGATGACAAAATTCTTTGCCAAAAGTATACATTTTTTTTCTCAATGTGATTAAACCTATTAATCAGCTTATCAGTTTCATCTAATAGAGTTATCTTTTGGGAATTCTTTGTGCTCTTGCTCCAGTGTGGATAGTTGTTTTCTAAGGTGACATGGTAATACTTCTGGGATCTTCTTTCGCTAATATCCTGGGGAATAATATTTGCCTTGTTTTCCAACTCCTGTTTTCAGGATCTTGTCTTTTTTTCCCCCTCCTAATTTTAGGGAGGGAATTAAACTTTTGAGAACTTCATTTCTAAAACTGTATTTTATCAACCCTCTTAATTTATAGTTTGGTTGGGTATAAAATTCTACATTGGCAGTAGTTTTTCCTCATATTTTTAAAGGTAATGATTCCTTGCATTATAGCTTCTAGTGAAAAATTTATGCCACTCTGATTCCTGATTTTTTGGTATGTGACTTGTTTCTCTCTGGAAGCTTTTATGTTTTTCTCATTTTTCCTGATTTTCTGAAATTTCACAATAATGTGCCTTGGAATAGTCCACCCCCCCCCCCCCAATCTATTATTTCAGTAGACCCTCTCCAATCTGGAAACTCTTAAGTTGTGAAAAATTTATTGTTTCATGAATTTTGTCTATCAGCTTATATTTGGAGTGAGACCAAAAAAAGTTGACAGCTATATGAGTATGGGTAGGTCTTGTTAAGTAATGGACTTCAGTGTAATGTGACTTGACTGGACCTTCAGTGGACTTCTCTCACCTCAACTGTTACTGTCTGCCAGTTATTTCTTTTGTCTAGTAAGATTTCCCCTGCAAAGAAACTTTCAGTATCCATCTGTGAGGTATAATCTTTACTGCCAGGTTCCTGACGTTGAGGAGGGAAGGAGGCCAGAGATCTCAATATTGGTAGTCTTTCAGGAATCTATTAATTAGCATAGGTAAATTTGCTTTTACAAATTAACACCAAAAGTGTGTTAGACTCAAACTTATTTTTTATAAGAATCCAAAGTGAGTTTTCCTAGTATGTAAGCAGCTCTTCTATACATGTTGAATTAAGGACACAGTTTTCTTTCACTTTGTCATTTTACTATTCCCTGGAATCTCATCCATAACTAATCGCTTCTAGCCAGCAGAAAGATCTTCTAAAAGGAAAATGTGTACAAGATAGGAGTAAAATTTACAGCTATAATGTAGGGATAGATGAACATTGGTAAGTGGTATCAGGTGCTTAAGACAATCAGTTTCTCACAGGATTTAATTATCCTCAAAATGCTGTAAGTTAAGGTTTATCTACCTTTAGAAGGGAGAAAGGTAAGACTCACAGAGATTAAGTAATTTCCCCAGATTCACTGCTGCTAAGTGGCCCAGCCAGTGTTTAAAGGCAGATTGTAAAACAAATTCAGTCTACCATTTACATATATATATTTAATTTTATTTTTTCAGTGTTCTAAGATTCATTATTTATGCACCACACCCAGTGCTCCGAGCAATACGTGCCCACCTTAATACCCACTACCAGGCTCACCCAACCCCTCACCCCCATCCCCTTCCAAACCCTCATTTTGTTTCTCAGAGTCCACAGTCTCTCATGGTTTGTCTCCCCCTCTGATTTCTCCCAACTCAATTCTCCTCTCCTTCTCCCAATGTCCTCTGTGTTATTCCTTATGCTCTACAAGTAAGTGAAAGCATATGATAATTCTCTCTGCTGACTTATTTCACCCAGAATAATATTTTTTCTTCATAAATATTTATTTTATGTTATTTCATTATGATAAGTACTCTTTAATCCCCATCACCTGTTTCACTTACCACCCCCCATCCACCCCTCTTCTGGTAACCATCAGTTTGTTCTCTATAGTTAAAAGTCTGTTTCTTGCTTTGTCTCTTTCTCTCTCTTTTTTCCTTTGCTCATTTGTTTTGTTTCTTAAATTCCTCATATGAGTGAGATCATATGGTATTTGTCTTTCTCTGACTGACTTATTTCACCTAACATTATCCTCTCAAGGGGTGCCTGGGTGGCTCAGTTGGTTGGATGAATGCCTCCGGCTCAGGTCATGATCTCAGAGTCCCACGATCGAGTCCTACATCAGGCTCCCAGCTCCATGGGGAATCTGCTTCTCCCTTTCACCTTCTCACCTCTCATTCTCTCTCTCTCAAGTGAATAAATAAAATCTTAAAAAAACAAAAAAACCATTATCCTCTCTAGCTCCATCCACATCATTGCAAATGGCAAGGTTTCATTCTTTTTATGGCTAAATTATATTCCATTGTGTATATATACCACATCATCTTTATCCATTCATCTATCAGTGGACAGTTGGGCTGCTTCCACAGTTTCACTCTTTCAAATAATGCTTCCATAAACATGGTGCATGTATCCCTTTGAATTGGTGTCTTTCTATTTTGGTGGCAAAATACCCAGTAGTGTATTACTGGATTGTAGAATAGTTCTGTTTTTAATTTTTTGAGGAATTGCCTTACTGTTTTCTACATTGGCTCCACCAGTTAGCATTCCTACCAACAATCAACAGGGTTCCTATTTTCCCACACCCTTTCTCACACTTGTTGTTCCTTGTGTTTTTGATTTTAGCCACTCTAACAGGTGTGACGTGATATATCATTGTGTTTTAGATTTGTATTTCCCTCCTGATGAGTGATGTTGAACACCTTTTCATATGTGTGTTGCTGATCTGTATGTCCTCTTTGGAGAAATGTCTATTCATGTCTTCTGCCCATTTTTTTTTAATTGTCCCTTTTCTGCCATAGGAAAGTGGTTTTTGTTTTTTATTTTTTTTTGTTTTTGTTTTTGTTTTAACTAACATATAATGTATTATTTGTTTTAGGGGTAGAGGTCTGTGCTTCATCAGTCTTTTTTTTTTTTTTTTTTTTTTTTTTTTTTTTTTTTTGTGCTTCATCAGTCTTACACAATTCATAGCACTCACCACAGCACATACCCTCCCTAGGGTCCATCACCCAGCCACACCATCTCTCCCCCTACACAACAACCCTCAGTTTGTTTTCTGAGATTAAGAGTCTCTTATGTTTGTCTCCCTCTCTGTTTCATCATGTTTCATTTTTCCCTCCCTTCCCCTATGATCCTCTGTCCTGTTTCTCAAATTCCTCATATCAGTGAGATCATATGATAATTGTCCTTCTCTGATAGGCTTATTTTGCTTAGCATAATACTCTCTAGTTCCATCCATGTCATTACAAATGGCAAGGTTTCATTTTTGATGGCTTCATAGTATTCCGTGATACATATACCACATCTTCTTTATCCATTCGTCTGGTGATGGACATCTAGGTTCTTTCCATAGTTTGGCTATTGTGGACATTGCTGCTATGAACATTTGGGTGCATGTGTCTGCCCATTTTTTAAATGGAGTAATTGTCTTTTGGGTGTTGAGTTGTGTAAGTTCTTTATATATTTTGGATACTAATTCTTTATTAGATATGTTATTTGCAAATAACTTCTCCCATTCAGTAGGTTGTCTTTTGGTTTTGCTGATAGTTTCTTTCACTGAAAGCTTTTTATTTTGGTATAGTCCCAACAGTTTATTTTTGTGTCAATGTCCCTTGCCTCAGGGGACCTATCTAGAGAAATGTTACTATGGCCAATGTTGGAGAATTACTGTCTGTGCTCTCTTCAAGGGTTTTTATGGTCCATTTCTCACATTTAAATCTTTAATCCATTGAGTTTATTTTTATGTATGGTGAAAGAAAGTGGTCCAGCTTCATTTTTCTCATGTGACTGTCCAGTTTTCCCAGCACCATTTGTTGAAGAGACTCTTTTTCCCACTGTATATTCTTTCCTCCTTTGTTGAAGATTAATTGACCATGTAATTGTGGGTTTATTTCTGCATTTTGCATTCTATTTCATTGATATATGTGTCTATTTTTTTTGCCAATACCATTCTGTTTTAATTACTGCTGTTTTGTAATATAATTTGAAATCTTCAATTGTGATACCTCCAGTTTTGTTTTTGATTTTCAAGATTTCTTTCACTATCCAGGCCCTTTGTGATTCCATACAAATTTTAGGATTGTTTGTTCGAGTTCTGTAAAAAATGCTGTTGGTATTTTGATAGGGATTGCATTACATCTGTAGATTGCTTTGTGTAACATAGATATTTTAACAATATTTATTCTTCCAGCCTTTGAGCATGGAATGTCTTTCCATTTCTTTGTATTGTCTTGAATTTGTTTCATCAGTGTTCTATAGTTTTCAGAGTACAAGTGTTTCACCTCTTTAGTTATGTTTATTCCTAGATATTTTATGATTTTTTTGTACACTTATAAATGGGGATGTTTTCTTAATTTCACTTTCTGCTGCTTCATTATTAGTGTATAGGAGTGCAACAGATTTCTGTACACTGGTTTTGTGTCCTGTTGCTTTACTGTATTCATTTATTAGTTCTAGTATTTTTTTTTTTTTTGGAGTCTTTAGTGTTTTCTATATATAGTATCCTTTCATCTGCAAATCATGAGAGTTTTATTTCTTACCAGTTTGGATGCCTTTTGTTTGTTTTAGTTGTCCAATTGTTGTGGCTAGGACTTCTCTTTCTATGCTGAATCAAGTGGTGAGAGTGGACACTCTTGTCTTATTCCTGACCATAGAGGAAAAGCTCTCACTTTTTCCCTGTTAAGGATGATGTTAGCTGTGGATTTTTCATTAGTGGCCATTATTGTGTTGAGATATATTCCCTCTAAACCTACTTTGTTGAGGGTTTTTTAATCGTGAATGGATGTTGTACTTTGTCAAATGCTTTTTTAATGTCTGTTGAAATGATCATGTGATTTTTATTCTATTATTAATATGACATATCACATTGATTATTTTGCGAATATTGAACAATGTTTGCATCCTGGGAATAAATCCCACTTGATCATGGTATATGATTGTTTTAATGTATTGTTGCATTCAATTTGCTCATAATTTGTTGAGGATTTTTTTCATCTATATTCATGAGAAATATTGTCCTGTAGTAGTCTTTTTTGTGGTGTCTTTATCTACTTTTGGTCAGGGTGATACCTCGTAGAATGAATTCCTAAGTTTTCCTTCCTCTTCTATATTTTGGAGTAGTTTAAGAAGAATAGGCATTAATTCTTCTTTAAATATTTGATAGAATTCTCCTGTGAAGCCATGTGGTCCTGGATTTTTGTTTTTTGGGGAGTTTTTTTGATTGCTGATTCAATTTCATTGCTGGTAATTTGTATGTTCAAATTTTCTATTTCTTCCCACTTTATTATTGGTAGATTATGTATTTCTAGGAATTTGTCCATTTCATCTACGTTGTCCAATTTGTTGGCATATAGGTTTCCATAATATTCTCTTAGAATTGTTCATATTTCTGTGGTTTGGGGTGATTGCCATTTCTCCTCTTTCATTAGTGATTTTTTGTATTTGGGTCGCCCCCCTCTCTTTATGAATCTGGCTAGAGATTTATCAATTTTGTTAACCTTTCCAAAGAACCAGCTTTTGATTTCTTCAATCTGTTCTATAGTTTTTTGGTTTTTTTCCCCCTTCTACATCATTTATTTCTGCTCTAATCTTTATTATTTCCTTCCTTTTGCTAGGTTTTGGGTTTGTTTGATTTTCTTTTTCTACCTTCCTTATGTGTCAGGTTAGGTTCTTTACTTGAGATTTCTCTCGTTTCTTGAGTTAAGCCTGTATTGCTGTAAACTTCCACTTTAGAACCACTTTTGCCGCATCCCAAACATTTTGGACTGTTGTGTTTTCATTTTCATATGTTTCTATGTAATTTTTAATTTCTTCTTTGATTTCTTGGTTGACCATTCATTGTTTAGTAGTATGTCATTTAACTTCCATAGCATTATGGTCAGATAAAATTCTGGTATGAATTTGATTTTTTGGAATTTGTTGAGGGAGGTATGTATGTATGTATGTATGTATTTATAGATTTATTTATTCATTTGAGAGAGAGATAGTGTATGTTTGATCCAGGGGAAGAGCAGAGGGAGAGGTAGAGAGAATCTCAAGAAGACACCCCACTAACCACGGAGCCCAATGGGGGTCTTGATCTCACAACCCTGAGATCATGACCCAAGCTGAAGTCAAGACTTGACCACTCAACCTACTGAGCCACCCAGGCACCCCAGTACAAAAGTTTTTTTTAATATAGCTTTAATGTATCTACATTTTAAAGATTTATTTATTTATTTATTTGCCAGACAGAAATTTTAAGTAGGCAGAGAGGCAGGTAGAGAGAGGAGGAAGCAGGCTCCCCGCTGAGCAGAGAGCCTGATATGGGGGCTCAATCCCAGGACTCTGGGATCATGACCTGAAGCCGAAGACAGAGGCTTTGACCCACTGAGCCCCGGGAGCCCCAATGTATCTACATTTTAAAGAAAATAATAAAATGAGCATTTGTGCCCCTGTCACCAAGCTTAGGGAATAAAATATTTCCAGCAACTTAGAAGCTCAATACATTTCTTTCCTGGTAACATTTTCTCTGTAACACCCTCTGTGATCTCCCTGAATTAACCATGATCTCTAATTTTGTGTTAATCATTACATTGATATCTTTAAAATTTATATTTGTAAATAACACTACCAAAGATACTGTTTTGGTTTGTCTATTTTAGACATTTCTTTAAGTGGGATCAGATTTTTTTTTATTTTGTTACATAATTCTTAGCTTTAACTTTAGACTTTTGAAAATTATCCTTGTTGATACAGTTGTAGTATTTCATTTCTGTGCTCTTTACTATTCCATTCCTTAATTTATTTGTCCATCTGACTAGATGGACAAAGCTGCTTTTCTTTGTAGATGTCTCTGGTTCCAATGGAAGTATTTTTTCCGGGCAAGCATTCTAAACCTTTTTAGTGTCTTAAAACCCTTTAGAAATCTTGTGGGTCTATAGTCTTTAGATGTTTTTATTAATTATTTTATTTTTTAAAAGATTTTATTTATTTATTTGACACAGAGAGATAGAGAGAGAGAGCGTGCACAAGCAGGGAGAGCGGCAGGCAGAGAGAGAGGGAGAGGCCCTCTGCGGAGCAGGAAGCCTGATGCAAGGCTCAATCCCAGGACCCCAGGACCATGAGCCAAAAGTGGATGCTTAGTTGACTGAACCACCCAGGCGCCCCTTCTGGATGTATTTTTGCTTGTTTGTTTGTTTTTTTTAAAGGATTTTATTTATTTGACAGAAAGATCACAAGCAGGCAGAGGGGGAGGGAGAAGCAAGCTCCCTGCTGAGCAGGGAGCCCAATATGGGGCTCCATCCCAGGACCCTGAGATCATGACCTGATCTGAAGGCAGAGGCTTAACCCACTGAGCCACCCAGGTGCCCCTGAATGTTTTTAAATGTATAACAAATGAATATGTTTATAAAGAAAATAAATTACAAATTACAAAAAAAAAGAGATACACAGAAAACAGACTTATATAATGTTATATGTTAGTCGTATCTCAAAATAGCTGTAAAACATAAAAGCAAATCTTCAAAAAGAAGTAGACATAGTTCTTTATTAGGGTACTAAATAGCAAGATCTAACAGTAGATATGAGCTATAATTTTGAATTAGTGATAAGCATGTAAGAAATTTTGATCTGTTAATGGAACTTAACAATATCTATGATTTTTATTGGCTTCACAGTTTCTAGTCTTGCTGAGAATATTGTGATTTGTATAAAAAATATTGTGATTTGTTGCTTACATTCATATTCAGAGGAAATGCTTATTTTTAGTTAGAAGTTGGTGACTTTAAAGATGTAACTTTTTTTTTTTCATCCAGGTTATCAGGCCCTCTGAATTCTATACCTAGACTGGTTGGTAGTCTAGCTGGACCATAAGATATGCACATATTTAGCTTTACTGAACAGTGCCAAACTGTCTTTTAAATTTATACCCTTAACTACAGTGTACGAGGTTTTTCTTATCAGTTTTTTTTTAAGATTTTATTTATTTGACAGAGAGAGAGGTCACAAGTAGGCAGAGAGGGAGGCAGAGAGAGAGGAGGAAGCAGGCTCCCCGTGGAGCAGAGAGCCCAACGAGGGGCTCGATCCCATGACCCTGGGATCACGACCTGAGCCGAAGGCAGAGGCTTTAACCCCCTGAGCCACCCAGGCGCCCCTCTCAAGAGTTTTTAATTATTGCTCATTTGGTTCAATGAGTATAAAGATGCAGTTTTGCATCTAATGTAACAAATAAGTATCAGTTTAAGGGTAGAAGTAGTTACATGAGGTAGCAAAGGCAACAGTCCCTTGATGGTGTTCCTGCATGGTTTTGTCCAAAGGTCCAGCTCATGCAGATCTGCAGAAGGAAGCAAGAGAGGTGGAACCAATGCTGTCCCAAATGAGTAGGAAGGAGGGCAGCAGCTCTGCTTGTAAACTAGATGCTTGTATTTTTGGTGACATTACTGGGTAAGTACTTTTCTTCACACTGTTATATTCTGAGGCCACTAGATGGTGGTAAAGACTACTTTTACATCATTAAAATCTCAAATTATGCTATTTTTGTTATAATTTTTGAGTTCTGCAATTTAGGATATAGAGTGGAGTCAGTTTACATTTCTTTGTTTTTCCATATGGGATTATGTATTAGAGAGAAAAGCTTTAATAGAGTTGAATTACCGTCATAACTTTTATTAATTGCTTATTATTAGTATAAATAAGTGGTAATAATGTATGAATTAAATTTTCAAAATGTTCCTTAACAAGTAGCCTGCTCATATCAGTAATATTATTAAGTACATCTTGTGTGTTGAGTAATGGATTAGATGCTGTGGGGAAGAAAAAGACTGGATGACTCTTCTTGTGCTTGTCAATATGTCTTGATATTTCTGTATCAGCCTCTTTGCTACTAGTCTTCTTAGAATAAGTAGGAGTAAAGATTTGTGAGCAGCTCAATATTAAATGTAGTATGAATTTAGTTAATGTTTCTATTGATAAATTGTTTTTATTGCTGAAACATATAAATGTGAGCTTTATATCCATTATATCCCTTTTTAGATGTATTAATGGACTTAATGTTTTGCATTTGAAAGTGAATTCTAGTACCAATGATATTTTAAAACCTCATATTAATAAATGCAATTATTTTCTAAAATAGGCTTTGCAAGTCTATTGCTTTGCCTCACTACTGTAGTTGGGGAGAATTGTTATGAGGGAAGTATTTATGGACCTTTTGCTGTATGTTTTGGATTTTTATTGCAAAATATGGCTGGTTTCTTAGTGTAAATTGAAACACTTTTTAGCTTCAGGCACTAGTGCTTAGTTTGTGGCAGGTCCTTTTTCACCAAGTTCCTCTTCCACGTGAACATTCATTATCTAGTGCTCTCCGATGTATTTCTCTTCACCTCCAAAACTTGTCATAGATACTTACTAGCTGAGTAATTAATTTACTTTTTGATCTGTTTTGGCTTTGCTTGACTACCATTGATTGTTTTTGCTGAATCATTATAATTTTTTATGTTTCATTTACTCTCACATTGTAATAAGGGCCAGAGCATTAATGCAAGGGTCTTGCAGGCTGTGTCCCAACACTGGGGGCCTGTTTTCTCTTCTGTCTCTTGTTAGGTCCTTTAGGATATGGCTTAGGATTTTCCCAAGGTCACTTTATGATCTAAGTTTAAATGTCCCTCTATATCTTACGAAGTTTGACAGACATGTTGGTTTATAGAAGTCAGCACTATTCAGGTTGACATTGCCTCTGCAAAACATACTAAGTTGACTGCTCGAGATAGCTTAATAGTGCTCCTAGAAACAGGCTTACTATTCAAGATGATTTTCTTTTTATATGAAGACATTGGATATTAAAAAACACAGTTTCCTCGGGGTGCCTGGCTGGCTCAGTCATTAAGTGTCTGCCTTCAGCTCAGGTCATGATCCCGGAGTCCTGGGATCAAGCCCTGCATAGGGCTCCCTGCTCAGCAGGATGCCTGCTTCTCCCTCTCTCACTTCCCCTGCCCATGTTCCCTCTTCTCACTGTGTTTCTCTCTGTCAAATAAATAAATAAATAAGTAAATAAAATCTTTAAAAAAAAAATACAGTTTCCAGTTTCCCTACTCGCTTGGAGTCATCCGAAGTTCCCACTCAGCACAAAATAAAAACTGAAAATAGTGAAAATTATAACTTTACACACTGCCTCAGTATAATTTTTTTTTTAAGATTTTATTTATTTATTTGACAGACAGAGATCACAAGCAGGCAGAGAGGCAGGCAGAGAGAGAGGAGGAAGCAGGCTCCTTGCTGAGCAGAGAGCCCGATGCGGGGCTTGATCCCAGGACCCTGAGATCATGACCTGAGCCGAAGGCAGTGGCTTAACCCACTGAGCCACCCAGGCGCCCCCTCAGTATAATTTTTATTTCATAGTGCCTTTTAATTAAATAATGGTACTGAGCCTGTAACTATTTTGGATTGAGACATGTTGGTAGATTCACGTCACTAGAGTCTCCTTTATGAGACTGTAATGGGAGCTAGGGCCTCATTTGGTTGTTTAATCCTCACTCCTATTTAGCTGCTCTTCTCATTTCTTAAGAGGTTTTAGTAAATATTTATTTAAAAATTTCTAGTCACATATCCCAATCCTGTCCCTCTTTCAGATAACGTCAGTGAAACCTGTTTCCCAGATTAGAGAACATCAGGTTCTGATGAGTCTGATAGCACGGAGGAGCTGTCATGTATGTTATGCTTTCTACTGAATTCTTTATTACTCTCTCATTTCAGTTTGGGACATTGGTATTTATTTCCATTTTATAGATTAAAATAAAAGCAGCAAAAAGAAGCTCAAAAAAGCTGCTAAAGGTTAACAAAATGATTAGTTTAGAGCTGGTTCATTTTACTTGCTCTCCTATAATCCTGTGTTATAGGAAACTATAATGTAGTTATTCTTTCCCATATTGATATTTAGATGTTGGAGGATGTTTATTTTATAAATTACACTTCAGTGAGTAACTGTAAATATCTCCTTGGGAATATACCTGTAAGTGGAATTAATGAGTCAGCTTAACACTTTTTATAATATGGATTTATACTCCTAATGGCAGCGAATGAAATTTCCTCTTCACAGTCTTGATAATTTTTTTTTTCTTAAGATTTTATTTATTTATTTGACAGAGAGAGATCACAAGCAGGCAGAGAGGCAGGCAGAGAGACAGGAGGAAGCAGGCTCCCTGCTGAGCAGAGAGCCCGATGCGGGACTCGATCCCAGGACTCTGAGATCATAACCTGAGCCGAAGGCAGCGGCTTAACCCACTGAGCCACCCAGGCGCCCTTGATAATTTTTTTTATAAGTTTAATATTTGCTTGTCTTTTGGCAGGGAAATGTCTCGTTGATTTACTTTATATTTTTCTGATTCATGTGAATTGAGCATCTTTTTTTTTTGAGGATCTTTTTTTTTTTAAGATTTTTTTTATTTTACAGAGAGAGAGAATGGGTATGAGCTGGGAGAGAGGTAGAGGGAGAGAGACAGAATCTCAAGCAGACTCTGCGCTGAGCTCAGAGCCCACGTGGGGCTCAGTCTCACAACCCTGAGATCATGACCTGAGCTAAAATCAAGAGTCAACCATGTAACCGACTGAACCACACAGGCACCTCTGAATTGAGCATCTTTTCATAATTTTATAGGTTATGCTGCTTTCCTTTTCCTTGAGGTCCCTATTTATACCTTTTGCCCAATTATCTGTTATGTTGTTCATTTTTTTCTTATTAATGCAATAGTTTTTTTTTTAAATATTCTGGATGCTAATCCTTTTTTCGTTGCATTTGTTACTGATATAGTCTTCCATTTGTGCTTTTATTTAAATCTTTTAATGATGCATTTTGCCATATAGGTTCTAATTTTGAAGTTTTTGTCCTTTGTTTTCTGCCTTTGTTTCCTCATCGAAGATCATTATTCCTATCCAGTATATAAAGAGATCCTAGACCAAAGATGTCCTATAATCTTATATTTTCCTCTAGACATACAGCTTTGCTTTTGGCATTTGATCAGTCTCAAATTGATTTTGGTAACACTGTAAGGTACAGGTTGTTCCCTACTGATTTGCAATATCAACTTTTTTAAAGTACCATTTATTTAGCATATAAGCTTTCACATATGCCTGGGCTATTTCTGAATTATTTACCCTATTTCATTGATATATTTATCTTGTCCTGAACCAATACTATGCTATCTGAATTATGGTAGCTTTATCATTCATCTTGACATTTGATACAGTAAATATGTCATTCTTTTTTTTAAAGATTTTATTTATTTATTTGACAGACAGAGATCATAAGTACACAGAGAGAGAAAGAGGAGGAAGCAGGCTCCCTGCTAAGCAGAGAGCCTGATGCAGGGCTCCATCCCAGGACCCTGGAATCATGACCTGAGGTGAAGGCAGAGGCTTTAACCCACTGAGCCACCCAGGCGCCCATATCATTCTTGTTTTAACATTGTTTTGGCTACTCTTGGCCTTTACTATTCAATTTGAATTTGGAGGTAAACTTTAGACATTTTTTATAAATTCCAAATTCATTTTGATTGAAATTTACATTAAACTTATAGAGAAATTAGGGATGAATTAACATATTTATTTTTGAATTTCGTAACATGAACAAAATATAACTCCCCAGTTTGTGGGAAGTGTTGTTCTATGTGGTTTAGTGAAGATTTTATACTTTAATTCATAAATACTTTTACAGCTTTTATTTTTATTTATTTATTTTTTAAAGATTTTATTTATTTATTTGACAGAGAGAGAGAGAGAGATCCCAAGTAGGCAGAGAGAGGAGGAAGCAGGCCCCCCGCTGAGCAGAGAGCCCAATGCGGGCCTCGATCCCAGGACCCTGAGATCATGACCTGAGCCGAAGGCAGAGGCTTAACCCACTGAGCCACCCAGGCGCCCTACTTTTACAGCTTTTATAAATTTATTCATGAGCACTTTATACTTTTGTTGGTATTGTGAGGTGGTTTTTAAAGTGCATTTTCTAAACAGTTGTAACTGCTGTAAAATATACTTTTTTTTTTTTTTAAGATTTTTATTTATTTATTTGACAGAGAGAGATCACAAGTAGACGGAGAGGCAGGCAGAGGGGGGGGGGGGAAGCAGGCTCCCTGCTGAGCAGAGAGCCCAATGTGGGACTCAATCCCAGGACCCTGAGATCATGACCTGAGCCGAAGGCAGCGGCTTAACCCACTGAGCCACCCAGGCGCCCCTATACTTTTGAATTTTATATGTTGATCATGTATTTAGCAGCCTTGTTATAGCCTCAGTTTAAATTTTAAAGTTTTTTTTTAAATATTTTTTCTCACTTCCTATGTAAACAACCTTATTTTCAGACAATAATGATAATTTCGTTTCTCCTTTTACAATCTTTACACCTTTTCTCCTTTCCTTCCTCCTGAGGGGGTTCAGTCTCCCCAATGTGGACAATTTTGAAGTGAAGGCGTTTGAGACTGTGAGGGTTCAAGAGAAACTTTTGTCCCTTTCTTAACTATGTAGAAGAATCTAAATTGGGAATCTTTCCCAGAACAAAAATTATTACCAGAAATGAATTTTGTCTGAATGGCTTATCTGTATGGCAGGACAAACATCTAATTACCAAACATCTGCCCTTCTTAATGCTCATTTCCCCTTTGAAGCTCCAGACCTCCATCCCATTCCCTAGCTCAGAATGGCATATATACCTAATTTTATTTTTCTGTCTTTGAACCTCTCATGTATGTGGACTTCCTATATGTATGAAATTAAATTTTATTCTCTTTTGTTAATCTGTCTCATGTCAGTTTAATTCTCAGATCAGCTGGAAGAATCTTTGAAGGGTTGAAGATTTTTTCCTCCCACATTCCTCTTCCTTTTTCCCTTTCTTATTTCTTTCTTTCCTATTTTCCTTTATTCTTTACTTCTTTCTTATTTTTCTCTTTCTTTTGCTTCTTTCCTCTCTTTCTCCTCCCTTTTCCTCCTCTCCTTCCTCCATTCTTCTTCTCCCTTCCCACTTCCTCTTTTCTTTCCCTCTCTCTGTGCTGTGCTGCATAGGATTTTTGTATGATGTTGAATTTAGAAATTTAAAGGGAAAAGGAACTTGTTAGTTATAAGTTTTTGATAAATACTCTTTATCAAGTTAAAAACGTTTTCTTCTGTTTCTAGTTTGATAAGTTCTAAAAAAAAAGTATGAATGCTTTTGAATTTGATCAAAAGCTTTTCCTACATTTACTAAAATAATTGTTTGTTTTTATCCTTTAATTGCTATTGTGATGAATTACATTAAAATACTTTCTAATGTTGGGGCACCTGGGTGGCTCAGTGGGTTGGGCCTCTGCCTTTACGCAGATCGTGATCTCAGGGTCCTGGGATTGAGTCCCGCATCAGGCTCTCTGCTTGTCGGGGAGCCTGCTTCCCTTCCTCTCTCTCTGCCTGCCTCTCTGTCTACTTGTGATCTCTGTCAAATAAATAAATAAAATCTTAAAAAAAAATACTTTCTAATGTTAAGACATCCTTGCATTCCTGAGACAAACCCTACCTGGATGTTCAGCATTATTATTTTGTACATTGTTAGATTCTGTTTGATAGTATTTTATTTATAATTTTTCTGTTTATGTTTATACATGAGATTAACTCATAATTTTTTTCTTTCTTACACTGTCCTTATTCAGTTTTTGTTTCAGTGTTTTATCAAGCTTATAAAAAGAGTTAGAGGAACTTCCAGCCCCTTTTTTATATTTTATGAAACAATTTGTTTATGGTAGGGGTTATCTATTCTTGGAAAATGTATTAGAATTAATCAGGGAAATTGTTTGGGACTGGTAAAATTTTAAACTACTGATTCAAACTTCACCTATCTTCAGAATTTTTCATTTCCTCTTTTTATAACTCTTTGAATTGAATTCATAGTGTATTAATTTTCAATCTTTTTAAATTTCCAGTACATGTATTTAAGACTTCATTCTACCAGTTTTGATAATCATTCATTATCATAAAGTTATAAATACATTGATGTTTCAGTCATGATTTTTTTGACCTATCAATTTTTTCTTTATATGATATAATAGTATTTGGGGAGAGAAAGTGTTTCATTTGTTTGTTTTAAAGATTTTATTTATTTTTTTGAGATAGAGAGTGAGAGAGAAGCATTCGCAGTGGGGGAGAGGGAAAAGCAGGTTCCCTTCCAAGGCGGGGCTCAATCCCAGGCCTGGGATCATGACCTGAGCCAAAGACAGCCACTTAACCAACTGAGCCACCCAGGCGCCCCGACCTGTCAATTATTTAAAAGTATGTTTCAACATTTTCACATTTATAAGACATTTTTGGGGTTTCTATTTTCAATACTGGTTTGGTTCATTTCATTTCATTTCATTTCCTCTCCAACCCTCCACCCCCCTTCCCTTCCCTCTCCCCTTCTCTATACTTAGTTAACATACAGTGAGTTTTATGTGTATAATAGAGTGATTCAACACTTACATACAACACCTGGTGCTCATCACAACAAGTGCCCTTCTTAATCCCCATCACCTATTTCACCCATCCCTCCACCCGCCTCCCCTCCCCTCTGGTAACCATCAGTTTGTTCCCTATAGTAGAATCTGTTCCTTGGTTTGTTTGTCTCTCTCCATTTTTTCCCTTTGCTTTTTTTTTGCCTTAAATTTTACATATGAATGAAATCATATGGTATTTGTCTTGTACTGATTGACTTATTCCACTTAGCGTTATACTCTTAGCTCCATCCATGTCATTGCAAATAGCAAGGTTTTGTTCTTTTTTTTTTTTTTAAGATTTTATTTATTTATTTGACAGCCAGAGATCACAAGTAGGCAGAGAGGCAGACAGAGAGAGAGGAGAAAGCAGGCTCCTCGCTGAGCAGAGAGCCCGATTGGGGCTCGATCCCTGGACCCTGGGATCATGACCTGAGCCGAAGGCAGAGGCTTTAACCCACTGAGCCACCCAGGCGCCCCGATTTTGTTCTTTTTTATGGATGAATAATATTCCATTTTATATATATGTACATACATATGTATATTACTTTTTAAAAAAAGATTTTAAAAATTTATTTGAGAGAGAGAGCGTGTGCAGACTGAGAGTGAGAGAGCACAAGCAGGGCCAGGGGCAGAGGGAGTAGCAGACTCCCCACTGGGTGGGGAGCCTGCTGCAGGTCTTGATCCCAGGACTCCGGGATCATGACCGGGGCTGAAGGCAGCCTCTCAAGCACTGAGCCACCCAGGCGCTGCTGTAGTACATTTTCTTTATCCATTCATCTATCAATGGACACTTGGGCTGCTTCTATAGTTTGGCTACTGTAAATGATGCTGTCATAAACAGGGTGTATGTATCCCTTTGAATTAATGTTTTTTTAAAATTTTTTTTTTAGGAATAAATACCCAGTAGTGCAAATACTAGATTGTAGGGTGGTTCTATTTTTAAGTTTTTGAGGAACCTCTATAGGGTTTTCCACACTGGCTGCACCAGTTTGCATTCCTATCAAGAGTGGACAGTGGTTCCTTTTCCTCCACATCCTTGCCAACACTTGTTTCTTGTGTTTTTGATTTTAGCCATTCTGACCAGTGTGAGGCTGTACCTCATAATGGTTTAGATTTGCATGCCCTGATAATGAGCATATTTTCATATGCCTGTTGGCCATCTGTATATCTTCTTTGGAGAAATGTGTGTTCATTTCTTCTGCTCATTTTTAAATTGGATTATTGGGGGTTTTTTGGGTGTTGTGTAGATTCTTTATATATTTTGGATACTGACCATTTATTGGATATGTCATTTGCATATATCTTCTCCCATTCAATAGGTTATTGTTTAGTTTTGTTGATTGTTTCCCTTGCTGTACAGATGATGTAGTCCCAATAGTTTATTTTGCTTTTGTTTCCCTTATGTAAGGAGACCTATCTAGAAAGATGTTTTTATGGCCAATGTCAGAGAAATTCCTGCCTGTGCTCTCCTCTGGAATTTTTATGGTTTCAAGTCTCACATTTAGGTTTTTAATCCATTTTGAGTTTATTTTTGTATATGGTATTAGAAAGTGGTTCAATTTCATTCTTTTGCATGTAGCTGTCCAGTCTTCCCAACACCATTTGTTGAAGAGACTGTCTTCCTACTGCATGTTCTTTCCTTGTTTGTTGAAGATTAATTGACCACATAATTGTGGGTTTGTTTTTGGCTTTTCTATTGTGTCCTATTGATCTATATGTCTGTTTTTGTGCCAGTACTGTACTGTTTTGATTACTAGAGCTTTGTAGTAGAACATGAAGTCTGGAGTTGTGATACCTCCAGCTTTACTTTTCTTTTTTCAATATTGATTTCTAATGTTGCATCATGGCCATAGATTGTGGTTTGACTGATATTAATTGTCTGGTATTTGTTGAGACTTGCTTCTTTTTCTAATGCATCATCAGTTTTATAAACATATTTTATTGTATTTAAAAACATTCTCGGGACGCCTGGGTGGCTCAGTTGGTTAAGCAGCTGCCTTCAGCTCAGGTCATGATCCTAGCATCCTGGGATCGAGTCCCACATGGGGCTCCTTGCTCGGCGGGGAGCCTGCTTCTCCCTCTGCCTCTGCCTGCCATTCTGTCTGCCTGTGCTCGCTCTCTCTCCTTCTCTCTCTGACAAATAAATAAAATCTAAAAAAAAAAAATAAATAAAATAAAATAAATAAAAACATTCTCTACTGTTTGCAGAGTGACACACACAGACACACATGTATGATTACCATAAATTTTTAAGGTGTTTGTTTAACTTAGCATAATCTCTACTTAATATCTCTACAATCCTCCTGAATAATACCAAGGACCTTAAAATGTTGATCTCTTACTTCTAACCCCTCCCATCATCTTCCATATTTGTTCTTTTGTTTTTACCTTGTTTTTAAGTCCCCCAATTGCAAGTGCTGTCTCTTGCTCTCTTTCTCTTTCATTCTCTTTTACAGAGACAGTTTGAATTCACTTACACATTTATCAGTTTCTTTATTTGCTGTTTTTTTTTCATTCCATTCCTTTCACCTAGGGACAGTTTCTTTCTTTCTTATCTGTGGAAAAAATCTCTTCATTTTTTTCTAAAACTGTCTTCATTTTGCCTCTCAAAAGATAGTTTAAATTAATGCAAAATTCTTGGTTTTTAGTTATTTTGCTTCAAAAATTTGAAGATA
The DNA here is from genome assembly GCF_902655055.1 of Lutra lutra. Taxonomy (NCBI): domain Eukaryota; kingdom Metazoa; phylum Chordata; class Mammalia; order Carnivora; family Mustelidae; genus Lutra; species Lutra lutra. The sequence goes on along the minus strand of NC_062290.1, from coordinate 68,188,157 downwards.
TATTTCATTGACTTTGGGCCTCTTTCTCATTGATGTCAGTTTTAGTCTATTCTTAATTTTGAAGCATTTGAGAAAAATAAAAGTTTGGTGACATTAAGATATAATAAAGTCATTATTAAGAACAGACTCTGTTTCATTCTTAAAAAATTTCAAAAAATATTCTATGTGGAAAGCATGACATTTTTAGACTAGTTTCCATAGTTCCTTTCTGGCACTCATTTTACTCATCATATCATGCCTAATTATAAACATGCTTATACATTTATTGCACATTATTTTTAAAAAGTGATTTCCTTTCTTATAAATATCATACATTTTGAAAATATGAATTTAGACAACTTTTCATAAGTTTTGGATTTTGAAATTTAAGTGCACCTGGTGAACCTTACTATAAAAATCTCATCTGTATTATACACACGAAAGAACAGAGAGGAAGATATATTCTGCAGTATCTATACAGAGGACCTTATTCTAAGAGTTATCTTTTTCTTTTTTATACTGCAAAAAAAAAAAGTACGTTTTGGATTTCCTAATTTGACATCTTAGGGAAGAAATTTAAGGCAAATACTAATGTCATACCTACTGAAACATAATGCAGTTTTGCACAGACTACATACATTTGCACAATCATTCTTAGGAGTTCTAATGATTTCACCATTATAGTAAGACAAATAGTTTTAAAATGTAAAATTTCCTAGGCTATAATAAACCCAAGTAATATAGAGCACAAGTACCTACTTAAAATCTATTTTACCTTGTGCCTTTATATAATTATTTTGGTATTTCTCTCTTTCACTGGAAGTTTTTAATGTTTTTGACTTATGTTCCTGAATTTTAATCTATTGTATGAAAAATTAAGGACATTAAACACAAAGATACCTAAATTTACAGACATTTATTTCTTTATGAAAACATAATTTCATTCTGAACCAAGATCAGTATGATACCTAATCCTTATAATTATTTTGACTGGTTTGCTTCAATAGTTTCTTTCATTTGTTCAGTCATTGACTTGTGCACTTACACTATCTTTCAAAATGCTATGAAATTTAAACCATTTGTTGAGAAGTGTTACATTTATTTTCAATAGTGCGGGAGGCCACGGTTAAGGCTTGAGATGAGAACCAAACCAGGCCCTGACTTGTGCCTCCTTTAAAGGCTGAATAGCCGAACAAAAGGCTTAGGTCGATAAAGTCGAGTGGCACTGAGAAAGGGTCTATGCTATGTGTTGTGCGCTCGCCTACGTGACATCCCACACGTTCGCTAGTCAGACAGAGACGATTTGGCCGGAGTCAGAAATTCTTGGCTGGTCCTTGCTGTCCTTGCACGGGCTATAGACTACACCACTGCAAGACTGAGCTGTGCTCACATAAACTATGTCTTGAGTGGCCTTGAAGTCAGTACATCTGGCGCTAGAAGGTCTGCTATTGATGTCTAGGAAATAGATAATGGGAAAGCTTGAAGGGTTTTCTGTGCTTGTTGCAAACTCTTTAGTAATCAGCTAAAAATAGAAACTTTTCTTATGATTGTTTCTGTTAGCTATAAAATGCCTCACAGCCTTGAATAAAATTGGCACTATTGGACATCCTCCTTGGTGCTCCTCCTGCCCCATCTCTTTGTCTCTTAATTTCTTTTCAGCATCCTCTTACCCTCACGTTCCTCGTCGATTTGTCGCGCCGGCCGCAATACAATAGTCCTTTTATCACCAGTACCAATAGTGTGTATTACATTGATAATGTCTCATTTTAAAATAATCGTATGCATTACAGTATACACATTAACATTTATATTCAGTCATCACCAGAATCATTATTATAATACAATCACTATTAGTGTGTGTTGTCTTTAACATATAGTGCCTCACATCTGGCATGAATATGAGCAGAATAGAAAAGAAGAAATAGTTTGTCATCGTTTGAATGAACGTCAACTTCTTAATTTTGAGTAAAGTTCCATTTCCCAAAAAAAAAAAAAAAATGCCCTGGGAAATGTGAGTGATTATGTACCCTGATCATTTTACAAGTAGTGATGTTACAAGATATATAGATGATTATTATGTGAATATATAGGAATGGCATTTAAAACTTTATGGCCTTAATCATATTGAAAAGGTGTAATTGCAGAATAAATGGTGTAGAAAGAACTAAATTACTTTTGCTAAGGTCTGTGCAATCTGACATTTTTGAGGAATTAGTAGTCCCCTCAGAAAGAGCCAAAAACACCTGAAGGAATATGGCAATATCACATCATGCCAAAAATGTTTGCTGTTTCCTTTTTCTTTACTGCCTTTGGGCCTGATTCTGGTAAATCTTCTGATAGACTTCTTTTCTTCCCTTTCTTTCTCCTCTCCTTGTATCCATCCCCCATGAATAGCAACTGAAACCCTGACAAGAGTTCAGTGTAGGAAATTAAATTTCACAGGGACCATTAAAATTTATTTTTAATTTCTCTCTTGTAATAGCTATAAATAACTTATTAAAAAGTTTTGCCTTTTTAAAATAGTGGTGCTTTTTCATCAATTAATTTTAAGAGAATTTATAATGGTACTATTTTTTATCCAGTTTCTACCCTTGCCTCACTCATTGATACATGTGTTCAAGAGCTGTTTTCTAACAGGCTTTGTATAATTTTTTCCATGATTGAATTATGAAAAATTTTAAAGATAAAGCAAAACTGAAATAGCTTTTCTTTGAACATCATACATTTACTAACTAGATTTTACCACCAACATTTTATTAAATTTGTTTATATGTAAGTGTCTGTTCATCTTTCTATTCCCCCATTAAGTTAATGTCATTTTGGGTACATTTCAGAATAAACTGTAGACATCCTTACCCCTTTCCTTAAATACTTTAGCGCATGTATCATTAGCTAGAGTTTAACCTATATGTGTTTACAGTTCTCTTTTAATTTAAAATTTATATACATTAAAATCATGAATCTTAATGTGACATTTATAGTTTTGACATATGTATGCTCATCATTAAAATTCTTATCAAGACATAGAACATAAACATAACCTTAGAAAAGTTCCCTCATGCCCCGACCCAGTAGATACTCAGTTTGATCCCTCTCCCACATAGGTAGCCACTGTTCTGATTTTTAAAATACCACTGATTAATTTTTAGCTGTTCTAGAACCTCAATATATACTTTTTTTTAGAAACAATACTCTGGATGCTGTGCAGAGAACAGATTGTAGGAAAACAAAAGTAGAACAGGGATATGATTCAGAAAGCCATTATAGTAGCCTAGGTGAGACGATGGTAGTTTGAACTAGAGTGGTAGCAATAGATGTGGTCAGATTCAGAGTAAATTTTGAAGATAGAATTGGTAGGATTTGGTGGTGGATTGGATGTGGTTGTATGGCATTGCCAGTTCCTGAGATGGGGAAGATGAGGAGAAATAGTTTGGGGATGGGAAAAATTGAGATTTCCGTTTTGGACATACAATATTTGAAATGCCTATTAGGTTAGATCCTAGGACATATGTAGGAGTCACTACTCTATATATCAGTATCTTTTCATTTTTGTCATTATCAAGCTATAAACCCAATAAACTAAGGGATTATATGTATGTACAGTGGTTACATGGACTCTGCTTGATTTATTACAGTCAAACTTTTGGTGACTAGAATGAACAAAATGGAATATTATTTTAACCAGGATTATTATTAGTTATATATATCACATGTAACAGTGTACTGCCCATATTGTTTGAAAATTCTATTTTAAGAACAGACTTTGTACAAAAAGCAAAATCCAAAGTATCAATGTATTGATTGAAGCCCACTCTGTTTATTTTTTTTATTTTTTTTTTAATTTTTTTTTTCCGCATAACAGTATTCATTATTTTTGCACCACACCCAGTGCTCCATGCAATCTGTGCCCTCTACAATACCCACCACCTGGTGCCCCCAATCTCCCACCCCCCACCCCTTCAAAATTCTCAGATCGTTTTTCAGAGTCCATAATCTCTCATGGTTCACCTCCCCTTCCAATTTCCCTCAACTCCCTTCTCCTCTCCATCTCCCCTTGTCCTCCATGCTATTTGTTATGCTCCACAAATAAGTGAAACCATATGATAATTGACTCTCTCTGCTTGACTTATTTCACTCAGCATAATCTCTTCCAGTCCCGTCCATGTTGCTACAAAACTTGGGTATTCATCCTTTCTTTCTTTCTTTCTTTTTTTTTTTTTTTTTTTTTACAGCTTTATAAACATATATTTTTATCCCCAGGGGTACAGGTCTGCAAATCGCCAGGTTTACACACTTCACAGCACTCACCATAGCACATACCCTCCCCAATATCCATAACCCCACCCCCCTCTCCCAACCCCCTCCCCCATCAACCCTCAGTTTGTTTTGTGAGATTAAGAGTCACTTATGGTTTGTCTCCCTCCCAATCCCATCTTGTTTCATTTACTCTTCTCCTACCCCCTCAACCCCCCATGTTGCATCTCCTCTCCCTCATATCAGGGAGATCATATGATAGTTGTCTTTCTCCGATTGACTTATTTCACTAAGCATGATACCCTCTAGTTCCATCCACGTCGTCGCAAATGGCAAGATTTCATTTCTTTTGATGGCTGCATAGTATTCCATTGTGTATATATACCACATCTTCTTTATCCATTCGTCTGTAGATGGACATCTAGGTTCTTTCCATAGTTTGGCTATTGTAGACATTGCTGCTATAAACATTCGGGTGCATGTGCCCCTTCGGATCACTACGTTTGTATCTTTAGGGTAAATACCCAGCAGTGCAATTGCAGGGTCATAGGGTAGTTCTATTTTCAACATTTTGAGGAACCTCCATGCTGTTTTCCAGAGTGGTTGCACCAGCTTGCATTCCCACCAACAGTGTAGGAGGGTTCCCCTTTCTCCGCATCCTCGCCAGCATCTGTCATTTCCTGACTTGTTAATTTTAGCCATTCTGACTGGTGTGAGGTGATATCTCATGGTGGTTTTGATTTGTATTTCCCTGATGCCGAGTGATATGGAGCACTTTTTCATGTGTCTGTTGGCCATCTGGATGTCTTCTTTGCAGAAATGTCTGTTCATGTCCTCTGCCCATTTCTTGATTGGATTCTTTGTTCTTTGGGTGTTGAGTTTGCTAAGTTCTTTATAGATTTTGGACACTAGCCCTTTATCTGATATGTCATTTGCAAATATCTTCTCCCATTCTGTCAGTTGTCTTTTGGTTTTGTTCACTGTTTCCTTTGCTGTGCAAAAGATTTTGATCTTGATAAAATCCCAAAAGTTCATTTTTGCCCTTGCTTCCCTTGCCTTTGGTGATGTTCCTAGGAAGATGTTGCTGCGGCTGAGGTCGAAGAGGTTGCTGCCTGTGTTCTCCTCGAGGATTTTGATGGATTCCTTTCTCACATTGAGATCCTTCATCCATTTTGAATCTATTTTTGTGTGTGGTGTAAGGAAATGATCCAATTTCATTTTTCTGCATGTGGCTGTCCAATTTTCCCAACACCATTTATTGAAGAGGCTGTCTTTGTTCCATTGGACATTCTTTCCTGCTTTGTCGAAGATGAGTTGACCATAGAGTTGAGGGTCCATTTCTGGGCTCTCTATTCTGTTCCATTGATCTATGTGTCTGTTTTTGTGCCAGTACCATGCTGTCTTGATGATGACAGCTTTGTAATAGAGCTTGAAGTCCGGAATTGTGATGCCACCAACTTTGGCTTTCTTTTTCAATATTCCTTTGGCTATTCGAGGTCTTTTCTGGTTCCATATAAATTTTAGGATTATTTGTTCCATTTCTTTGAAAAAAATGGATGGTACTTTGATAGGAATTTCATTAAATGTGTAGATTGCTTTAGGTAGCATAGACATTTTCACAATATTTATTCTTCCAATCCAGGAGCATGGAACATTTTTCCATTTCTTTGTGTCTTCCTCAATTTCTTTCATGAGTACTTTATAGTTTTCTGAGTATAGATTCTTAGTCTCTTTGGTTAGGTTTATTCCTAGGTATCTTATAGTTTTGGGTGCAATTGTAAATGGGATGGACTCCTTAATTTCTCTTTCTTCTGTCTTGTTGTTGGTGTAGAGAAATGCAACTGATTTCTGTGCATTGATTTTATATCCTGACACTTTACTGAATTCCTGTACAAGTTCTAGCACTTTTGGAGTGGAGTCTTTTGGGTTTTCCACATAGAGTATCATATCATCTGCGAAGAGTGATAGTTTGACTTCTTCTTTGCCGATTTGGATGCCTTTAATTTCCTTTTGTTGTCTGATTCCTGAGGCTAGGACTTCTAGTACTATGTTGAATAGCAGTGGTGATAACGGACATCCCTGCCGTGTTCCTGACCTTAGCGGAAAAGCTTTCAGTTTTTCTCCATTGAGAATGATATTTGCGGTGGGTTTTTCATAGATGGCTTTGATAATATTGAGGTATGTGCCCTCTATCCCTACACTTTGAAGAGTTTTGATCAGGAAGGGATGCTGTACTTTGTCAAATGCTTTTTCAGCATCTATGGAGAGTGTCATATGGTTCTTGTTCTTTCTTTTATTAATGTGTTGTATCACATTGATTGATTTGCAGATGTTGAACCAGCCTTGCAGCCCTGGAATAAATCCCACTTGGTCGTGGTGAATAATCCTTTTAATGTACTGTTGAATCCTATTGGCTAGTATTTTGGCGAGAATTTTTGCATCTGTGTTCATCAAGGATATTGGTCTGTAGTTCTCTTTTTTGTTGGGATCCTTGTCTGGTTTTGGGATCAAGGTGATGCTGGCCTCATAAAATGAGTTTGGAAGTTTTCCTTCTATTTCTATTTTTTGGAACAGTTTCAGGAGAATAGGAATTAGTTCTTCTTTAAATGTTTGGTAGAATTCCCCCGGGAAGCCGTCTGGCCCTGGGCTTTTGTTTGTTTGGAGATTTTTGATGACTGTTTCAATCTCCTTACTGGTTATGGGTCTGTTCAGGCTTTCCATTTCTTCCTGGTTCAGTTGTGGTAGTTTATATGTCTCTAGGAATGCATCCATTTCTTCCAGATTGTCAAATTTGTTGGCGTAGAGTTGCTCATAGTATGTTCTTATAATTGTCTGTATTTCTTTGGTGTTCGTTGTGATCTCTCCTCTTTCATTCATGATTTTATTTATTTGGATCCTTTCTCTTTTCTTTTTGATAAGTCTGGCCAGGGGTTTATCAATCTTATTAATTCTTTCAAAGAACCAGCTCCTAGTTTCGTTGATTTGTTCTATTGTTTTTTTTGGTTTCTATTTCATTGATTTCTGCTCTGATCTTTATGATTTCTCTTCTCCTGCTGGGTTTAGGGTTTCTTTCTTGTTCTTTCTCCAGCTCCTTTAGGTGTAGGGTTAGGTTGTGTACCTGAGATCTTTCTTGTTTCTTGAGAAAGGCTTGTACCGCTATATATTTTCCTCTCAGGACTGCCTTTGTTGTGTCCCACAAATTCTGAACCGTTGTGTTTTCATTATCATTTGTTTCCATAATTTTTTCAATTCTTCTTTAATTTCCTGGTTGACCCATTCATTCTTTAGAAGGATGCTGTTTAGTCTCCATGTATTTGGGTTCTTTCCAAATTTCCTCTTGTGATTGAGTTCTAGCTTTAGAGCATTGTGGTCTGAAAATATGCAGGGAATGATCCCAATCTTTTGATACCGGTTGAGACTTGATTTAGGACCAAGAATGTGATCTATTCTGGAGAATGTTCCATGTGCACTAGAGAAGAATGTGTATTCTGTTGCTTTGGGATGAAATGTTCTGAATATATCTGTGATGTCCATCTGGTCCAGTGTGTCATTTAAGGCCTTGATTTCCTTGTTGATCTTTTGCTTGGATGATCTGTCCATTTCAGTGAGGGGAGTGTTAAAATCCCCTACTATTATTGTATTCTTGTCGATGTGTTTCTTTGATTTTGTTATTAATTGGTTTATATAGTTGGCTGCTCCCACGTTAGGGGCATAGATATTTAAAATTGTTAGATCTTCTTGTTGGACAGTTCCTTTGAGTATGATATAGTGTCCTTCCTCATCTCTTATTATAGTCTTTGGCTTAAAATCTAATTGATCTGATATAAGGATTGCCACTCTTGCTTTCTTCTGATGTCCATTAGCATGGTAAATTCTTTTCCACCCCCTCACTTTAAACCTGGAGGTGTCTTCGGGTTTAAGATGAGTTTCTTGTAGGCAACATATAGATGGGTTTTGTTTTTTTATCCATTCTGATACCCTGTGTCTTTTGATTGGGGCATTTAGCCCATTAACATTCAGGGTAAGTATTGAGAGATATGAATTTAGTGCCATTGTATTGCCTGTAAGGTGACTGTTATTGTATATTGTCTCTGTTTCTTTCTGATCCTCTACTTTTAGGGTCTCTCTTTGCTTAGAGGACCCCTTTCAATATTTCCTGTAGAGCTGGTTTGGTGTTTGCAAATTCTTTCAGTTTTTGTTTGTCCTGGAAGCTTTTAATCTCTCTATTTTCAATGATAGCCTAGCTGGATATAGTATTCTTGGCTGCATGTTTTTCTCATTTAGTACTCTGAATATATCATGCCAGCTCTTTCTGGCCTGCCAGGTCTCTGTGGATAAGTCTGCTGCCAATCTAATATTTTTACCATTGTACGTTACAGACTTCTTTTCCCGGGCTGCTTTCAGGATCTTTTCTTTGTCACTAAGACTTGTCAATTTTACTATTAGGTGACGGGGTGTGGACCTATTCTTATTGATTTTGAGGGGGGTTCTCTGAACCTCCTGGATTTTGATGCTTGTTCCCTTTGCCATATTGGGGAAATTCTCTCCAATAATTCTCTCCAATATACCTTCTGCTCCCCTCTCTGTTTCCTCTTCTTCTGGAATCCCAATTATTCTAATGTTGTTTCGTCTTATGGTGTCACTTATCTCTCGAATTCTCCCCTCGTGGTCCAGTAGCTGTTTGTCCCTCTTTTGCTCAGCTTCTTTATTCTCTGTCATTTGGTCTTCTATATCGCTAATTCTTTCTTCTGCCTCATTTATCCTAGCAGTGAGAACCTCCATTTTTCATTGCACCTCATTAATAGCTTTTTTGATTTCCACTTGGTTAGATTTTAGTTCTTTTATTTCTCCAGAAAGGGCTTTTATATCTCCAGAGAGGGTTGCTTTAATATCTTCCATGCCTTTTTCAAGCCCGGCTAGAACCTTGAGAATCATCATTCTGAACTCTATATCTGACATATTACCAATGTCTGTATTGATTAGGTCCCTAGCCTTTGGTACTGCCTCTTGTTCTTTTTTTTGTTGTGAATTTTTCCGCCTTGTCATTTTGTCCAGATAAGAGTTTATGAAGGAGCAAGTAAAATACTAAAAGGGTGGCAACAACCCCAGGAAAATATGCTTTAGCCAAATCAGAAGAGATCCCAAATTGTGAGGGGGGAGAAAGGGGATAAAAAGGAGTTCAGAAAGAAAGGAAAAAAAAAAAAAAAGGAACTATTAAAAAAAAGAAAGCCGATAAAGAAAAAATATAAAAAGAGGAAAAAAATATATATATTAGATAAACTGTTTAAAAAACGTTAAAAAAAGAAAACGGTAAGAGTTAAAAAAAATTCAGCAGAAGAAGAGAAAAAGAAAAAAAAATTGAAAAAGAAAAAAAAATTAAATTAACTGCAAGGCTAAAAAATCATGGGGAGAAAGCCATGAGTTCCGTGCTTTGCTTTCTTCTCCTCTGGAATTCCGCCGCTCTCCTTGGTAGGTGAACTTGGTCCTGGCTGGGTTTCCCGTAGATCTTCTGGGGGAGGGGCCTGTTGTAGTGATTCTCAAGCGTCTTTGCCCCAGGCGGAGTTGCACCGCCCTTACCCGGGGCCGCGCTGAGTAATCCGCTCCGGTTTGCTTTCGGGAGCTTTTGTTCCCTGAGCGCTTTCCGTAGAGTTCCGGAGGACGGGAATGAAGATGGCGGCCTCCCGGTCTCCGGCCCGGAGGAGCCGAGAGCCCGGGGCCCCAGTCCTCAGTGTGCCCTCAGAGAACAGCGCCCAATGTCTCCCGCCACCCTGGCCTCCGGCCACGCTCCGAGCTGACCGAGCCTGCGACCGGTTCAAGGCAACCCCGAGCTGAGAGTCACTCCTCGGCTCTGTCTCTGCAGCCGGCTTCCCCGTTCTAATACCGGTAAGCTCTGCGACACTCAGACACCCCCGATCCTTCTGCGACCCTGCGGGACCTGAGGCCGCGCTGACCCCGCCTGGGCTTCCAGTTAAGCCTCTGGAGTGATGTTCCTCAGCGGAACAGACTTTTAAAAGTCCTGATTTTGCTCTGTTGCTCCGCCGCTCGCCGGGAGCCGGCCCCTCCCCCCGCGGTCTATCTTCCCGTCGCTTTGGATTCACTTCTCTGCCAGTCCTACCTTGCAGAAAGTGGTTGATTTTCTGTTTCTGGAATTGCTGTTCTTCTTCTCTTCAATCTCCCGTTGGATTTGTAGGTGTTTGCAATCTTTAGATAAGCTATTTAGCTGATCTCCCGCTACCCGAAGTAGTCTCAGCCTGCTACTTCTCCGCCATCTTGACTCCTCCTCCCCCCACTCTGTTTATAATTGCAGGACTAGTGAAAATAACTCACAGGTTCTGCTTCTAATGACATTGCAATAAAAACAATCAAAATCTGTACATAATCAAAAGGAATATATCTTCACATAAAAAATACCCAAAGTTGAAATAGATAACTATAGGAATTTAATTTGGTAGAAGAGATGGAGTCTTGTTAGGACAATAATAAAAGGCTTTAAGTCAGAGGATTTTTTTTGAGGGGCACTTTGAATTTTTTATGGATAGGTTAAAATGAGGGCGATTTTAGATGGAGATAAAATGGCATCAGCAAGGATGCGGAGGCAGCAGTCATGAGGGTTAGCGAGGCAATGGCAAATCAGCTCTTTTACCTTCAGTATAAGAAGACAGTCACACAGTCATTGATTCATTCATTCATAAATTTATAAATGCTGAATGAATGCCTCTTCTGGGCAGTGCGGCCCTAAAATAAATATTACTCATATCTTGCCCTCAGGGAACCCACAGTCTATTAGATGAGACAGGCATGTCTGGGAAAAGCTAAGGGAAGAGTATATTATTCATTGCGTGGTATTAACCAAACACTGAATAAGACATTTTGCTTTTTAAATTTTTCTTATTCAATACTCATAAAGCCTTCTGAATAACAGTTCCACTATTTAGAGACTGAAGTCCACATTTTGTGTCAGGACAAATGGAGACTCTGGTAGATTAAATTTATTATCTTAGTAAATTGGAGAATTAAGAATTTGTAAAAGCCCTATGTTTTTTTGTTCATTTATTTTTAACTATGCCATATCGAATAAATAAAATACACTGTAATAAGAAGTGTAATAGAAGTGCACTTAAAAATCTATGGAAGAATGGAAGGAAAAAGGGAAGAAACCGTTTCTTCCTGGAAGAGCTAATGAAGTGGTGAAAAAGTGGCATTTGTGAAACATGATGAAAATAAGGAGACAAAAATTCTTAGCTTGGGAATTTTAACAAGTGTTTGCACATGACTTACACCCCTATTTCTTTTTGTTTTTTAAAAAAATTTTTAAAATTTATTTTCAGCGTAACAGTATTCATTGTTTTTGCACCACACCCAGTGCTCCATGCAATCCGTGCCCTCTCCAATACCCACCACCTGGTTCCCCCAACCTCCTACCCCCCACCCCTTCAAAACCCTCAGATTGTTTTTCAGAGTCCATAGTCTCTCACGGTTGTCACGGCCAGCATGACAAATCGACCAGGAAAACGTGAGGGCTAAGAGGATGGTGAAAAGAAATTAAGAGACAGAGATGGGGGCAGGAGGGACACTGAGGAGGATGTCCAACAGTGCCAGTTTTATTCCACATCTTACAATCATTTATAAGGCAGACCAGAATAGGAAGAGTAATACATCAGTACCTAGTCAGATGACCGCAAGTTTCTATAACAAGTTTACATTGACTACAAGCAAATCTCGTAATGTCAGGTAGTTTCAGCTAAAGCCATTAGCAAGACAATCAACCAGGGAGTGGGTTATGGGAGGTACAGAACAACAAGGACCAACTAAGAATTCATGACCCTGACCACATTGTTCCCTTCTGTAAGGGGAGTGTGTGGGAAGTCACGTAGCACACGACACATAGCACAGACCCTTTTCTCAGTGTACTCAACTTTCCCGTCCTTAACCTTGTCAAGATGTCCGGACTTTGAAGGAGACACAAGTCAGGGCCTGGTTTGATCCTCGACTCCAACCATGCCGTGGCCTCCAACACATGGTTCACCTCCCCTTCCAATTTCCCTCAACTCCCTTCTCCTCTCTAACTCCCCTTGTCCTCCATGCTATTTGTTATGCTCCACAAATAAGTGAAACCATATGATAATTGACTCTCTCTGCTTGACTTATTTCACTCAGCATAATCTCTTCCAGTCCTGTCCATGTTGCTACAAAAGTTGGGTATTCATCCTTTCTGATGGAGGTATAATACTCCATAGTATATATGGACCACATCTTCCTTATCCATTCGTCAGTTGAAGGGCATCTTGGTTCTTTCCACAGTTTGGCGACCGTGGCCATTGCTGCTATAAACATTGGGGAACAGATGGCCCTTCTTTTCACTACATCTGTATCTTTGGGGTAAATACCCAGTAGTGCAATTGCAGGGTCATAGGGAAGCTCTATTTTTTTTTAAAGGCTGGCTTGCATTACTCCCTTTGAAAGCCACAGCTCCTATAATGCAGCCCTCTCTCATTACAACAGCTACTCTTCTTTGCTTTTTTTTTTTTTTTTTTTTTTTTTTTTAAAGATTTTATTTATTTATCCGACAGAGAGAGATCACAAGCAGGCAGAGAGGCAGGCAGAGAGAGGAGGAAGCAGGCTCCCTGCTGAGCAGAGAGCCCGATGCGGGGCTCGATCCCAGGACTCTGAGATCATGACCTGAGCCGAAGGCAGCGGCTCAACCCACTGAGCCACCCAGGCGCCCCGGGAAGCTCTATTTTTAACTTCTTGAGGAATCTCCACACTGTTCTCCAAAGTGGCTGCACCAACCCACGGAATGGGAGAAGATATTTGCAAATGACAGTACAGACAAAAGGTTGATATCTAGGATATCTGTAAGGAACTCCTATATAGAGTTCTATATAGAACTCCTCAAACTCAACACACACAAAACAGACAATCATATAAAAAAATGGGCAGAAGATATGAACAGACACTTCTCCAATGAAGACATACAAATGGCTATCAGACACATGAAAAAATGTTCATCATCACTAGCCATCAGGGAGATTCAAATTAAAACCACATTGAGATACCACCTTATACCAGTTAGAATGGCCAAAATTAGCAAGACAGGAAACATGTGTTGGAGGGGATGTGGAGAAAGGGAAACCCTCTTAACACTGTTGGTGGGAATGCAAGTTGGTGCAGCCACTTTGGAGAATAGTGTGGAGATTCCTCAAGAAATTAAAAATAGAGCTTCCCCACACCCCTATTTCTTACTTCTTTCGAAACCCATCTTTCTCCAAGTCCCTTACCCTTGGAGGACACACTCTTATTTTACTTGAAAGAGGCTACTGTGGTCAAGGAAGGGTGAGATGGGGTGGTGGGGAAGACAGGTAGAAAACAGCAGGAAGACTGGGTTTTAGAAATGGTGGAAAGGAGATACCCCAGAGAAATTGTGGACTGTAATGCAAATGGAACTTTTATTAGATTGCTGTGGTATTAGAAGTTTTAAGAAACCCGAATAGGGGATGTTAAAAGTACTTTAGATTGTTGGATTCTGTTTCTTTGTTAAGAACGAACTATGTGGATTCTAGGTTGTAATACTTGTAATACTAATAATAGACGGCAGTGGTTGGATTCTTTCTTTCTTTGACTTTTTATTGAAAGTGTATTAATGTATTTTCACAAACAGAACATATCACTCAAGGTGCTTGTATATTGGGCTTCAGTATTTCTAAATCATTGCTAGTGAGGAAGCACTGTTTTTTAGAGACTTCCTGAAGTTCTTTCCTGGCTCTAAGAGTAGAAGCTGCATTCTGCTTTTGGGGTAAGCTCACTCTCTGTTCTGAGAAAGACCATGCTGAAGAGTGTTTTGAGTTATGTATCCATTCATTTTTGTTGAGAGAAGTGCTGATCCTTGTGGAGGAAGGAAATGAACAGAAACTCAGTCTTGTAGCAGGACAGGAGCTAAAGAGGAAAATGGACTATAGAGGGCCCATATGAAAGGGGATGGCTAATAGATACCAAGAACAGTTAATATTTAATACTGATTTATTTTTTCTAGTGATCATAGTCCCTTTATGTTATTTTCAAAATAAAGGTGTTAAACGTAGTAGTCTTTTGAATGTAAATATTAAGGAGGTTTATGTGGATTCTTTGTGGTCAAAATGTATTGTTGAGAGCTTAAACAACACAGAAGTACACATGATTACCAGAGAGGAATGATAAGGAAATTTAGAGTAGTCTGACATAAAATGAAGACCACAAACCAGGAAAATGTAAACACTCCTCAGAAATTATTGGGTAGGTGACTAAAATGCCTATAGCCACACAGAATAGAAATTATTTAGTTGTTAAAGGAAGGAGAGCCTCTGAAGGCTGGAGAACTTGGGATCACTTAGGGAACATATATCCTCATATATTTTCCTCAAAAATATGACTGGAAAGAGGGAGTACAGAGAAATGCTAAATCCAACTCAAAATTAGCATTTTATAATAAAGGTATTTTATTGACCATATTGCTAAAAGGAATAATTGGGGAAATCAGAGGGGGAGAAAAACCATGAGAGACTGTAGACTCTGAGAAACAAACTGAGGGTTTTGGAGGGGGGCGGTGAGGGGTTGGATGAGCCTGTGGTGGGTATTATGGAGGGCATGTATTGCATGGAGCACTGGGTGTGGTACATAAACAATGAATTTTGGAACACTGAAAAAAAATTAAATTAAATTAAAAAAAATAATTGTGAACTGATATTAGGCACAGCTGGATCAAGGTCTTAAAATAGGATCACACACATACTCTTCCTCCTTCTCTCAACACTTCTTTACCTCTCAGATAGGCTTCCTGCTCTTTTTGACAGAGATTGACCCAGGCTTACCTTTCACCCTGTTTAGCAACTATAGGAGGAAGAATGCCTCTTTTCTTAGCTGGAGACAGCATTCTTGGATTGTGTTTGATTAGCCTGGCAGAACTCACCTTCTATGCTGAATGAATCACTGTAACTTGAGGGATTTGCTTTTGTTACAAGCTGTACCATTATTTCCAGAGGGTAGGATCAGCCCCGTCCAGTACAGATGGACTCAGAGGGTGGCACTGTTGAATGTCAGAAGAAAGAGTGTGTTCTTATACCAGAATAAGGGATACTAGACAACAAAATAATAGATGTTCAGTTCAAACTGACTGAGAAGGGAGACCAGGAAAATAGAAGGAAGGTGGAGAAACAAAGTAGATGGAGAAGGGGAAAGGAAAAGAAGGAGGAGGAAATGGGGAAGAGAAGAGAGAAAAACAAGGAAGAGAGAGGGAAGAGAGGAGATAGTTTTTTCTTGAGGAAAAGTCATGTGCCCTGCATGGGACCAAATGGCAGAGCTGCATACAACTAGAAACTGCAGACGAGGCTATTCAGAAGGCTTACGTGAGAATTCTGTGTTGAAAAGAGTTTAAGTCCTGTGTTTAGACATATGAGCAGACAAGCTCTCTTAACACTAGCTTCAGTGACTTAATCTGTGAACATAAAAGATCTGATCTGGTCTCACACTGAGGATATCACTTGCTTTAAGACCTTTTATATTTTCCATAGATGCAAGTATCTGCTCAGGACTTTCTTCACAGCCTCTTTCACCTCCTTATTCCTCAGGCTGTAGATGATGGGGTTCAACATCGGGGTTACCACTCCATAAGACAGTCCAATGATTTCATCAGATGCTTTTGTGTCCTTTGACTTGGGCTTCATGTACATAAAAAGAGCTGAACCATAGAATAAGATAACCACAGTGAGGTGGGCTGAACAGGTAGAAAAAGCTTTCTTTCTCCCCTCAGTAGAATTAATTCTCAGGATGGAAGAGAGGATAAAAATATAGGAGATGAAAATTAACAGCAGAGGAATCACCAGTAAAACAATACTTGCCGCTGTCATGATAAGCACATTCATGGAAATATCTGAACATATGAGTTTAAGAAGGGCCAGGATCTCACAGGTAAGATGATCAATAATGTTATTTCCACAGAAAGGCAACACCATTGTCAGGGCTGTTTGCACGAAGGAGTTCATACAGCCTATGATCCAGGACCAAGCAGCCATGTGCACATAAAGCACTCTGTTCATGATGGTGGGGTACCTCAGTGGGTTGCAGATGGCCACATACCGGTCATAGGCCATCACAGCCAAGAGGACACACTCAGTGGAGCCCAACCCAAGGGAGGCAACCATCTGCAGAGCACAGCCAATGAAGGAGATGGATTTTGTCTCTGACCTAAATATGATGAGCATTGGAGGAATGGATGATGATGTATAACAGATGTCCAGGAATGAGAGGTTCCCAAGGAAGAAGTACATGGGGGTGTGGAGGCGAGAATCCAGTATGCTGATGATAATGAGGAGACTGTTTCCCAGGAGGATTATCACATACATGATGAGGCAGAGAATGAACAGAAAAAGCTGGAGTTCTGGGTATTTGGAAAGTCCCACCAGGAAGAATTCAGTGACTGCTGAGTAATTCCCCATCTTCCTGTGTCCATGTTACCTTAATGCTTGAGAAAAGGACATGACTCAGGAAATAAATTGATTTATCAAATTACTTTTACTTCCATTACTTTGTTTTATTCTTAGCGTCTAGAATCAGCAAAGATAGGGATATTACATTAATTTTATTAATGATGAAACAGGAACTGAGAGGTCAACACTACTGAGGCTCACACAGCAGTGAAAGCTGAGAATTGTGTTAGAAAGTTTCAGGCCTCTAATTAATAAAACTTAGGCAAAAACTGCTTTCAAATGTAGCTACATAAGAATCTATTAATGAATATTTTGAAATGTAACTGCATCCTAATAAAACTGGATGTAATTTGAAAATATATATCTTCGGTACCATGACACTTATCCTCAGTATGACTATTTTAAGTTACTTAACTTTTTTGAGGCTCAGCTGCTAGTCTCAGCTAATAAAATTAGGGGGAGGGGCAGAGAAGCTATAACTCTTTGGTAGTTTGTTGTGAGAATTAAATTAGATAACATCTTAAAGTAACATGCATAGTAGGTAGTTTCAACATGTCATCTAAAATTATATGCAATATAGGGGTGGCTGGGTGGCTCAGTTGGTTAAGCATCTGGCTTTTGATTTTGTCTCAAATCATGATCTTAGGGTGGTGAGCTTGGGCCCCGCTCCACACCCAGGAGCTTGAGGTTCTCTCTCTCCCTCTCTCCCCTGCTCATGTGCTCTCTCTCAAAAAATAAAATACACATCTATAATGGAATGCACTATAATAAAATATGTGATAGAATATAACAATATTAAGTATTTATATGTTCATAGGATTATAACTTTTAAGTCTATTTGGCTCAGAAGGAAGAAAATCGCTTTACTGTTTTTTTTTTTAATTTTAGGAAAGTCATTGAATTTTGGGACTGTAATTGATAGAATATGAACATTTCTTGATCTACGAAATAATCTGATCCAGAATTTTAAAGAGTCTAGGAATCAGGGCCTGGAATCTGTCCTCCTATAAGTCACTTACTTTTCTTCCTAATTTCTATAATTTTTAAAAAAGATTTTATTTATTTATTTGACAGAGAAACAGTGCGAGAGGGAACACAAGCAGGGAGAATGGCAGAGGGAGAAGTAGGACCCTGGAATCATGACCTGAGCTGAAGACAGACACTTAATAACTGAGCCACCCAGATGCCCCAACTTGTTTTCTTTTTTTAAAACATTATACAGATAGTAAATGTTTATTATTAATAAAGCGGAGGTCCAGATCTTCCCTCCCCTCCTGCACTTCTCTTCCTGACCTTGTGCTCCTCCCAGCGAACACCTTCACTGTGTTCTTGGCCGCAGGTCCCTTAGCCCCTCAGGACCTCAGGCATGGGAACCCCAACCCACGCAGCTCCCTCCTGCTGCCCTGCACCCTCAGTTTTATTTGTGATTGTGCATAATTTGATAGTGAACTCTAAAAGGCTGGATCATAGCAAATACTTATTTCTTCATGCACCTCCATTCCTGTTTCTGGTCACATTAGCGCATGGACTTATTTCCACAAAGCAACCAGTTAAAGCTGAAGGTTTAATTTGTTTGAAAACATTAGTTGTAAAGGAGGGAGAAGGAGGAAAGGAGCCAGTTTTTACTATTATAGAAAACACATTAAACGTAAAACTTATATCCTAGGGTGAAGTTGTTGCGGGGAAAGGTATGAAGGAGGAATGGCTGTCTTTCTGTTCAGAAAAGGTCCTAGATGAGGGAGGATAGTATCCAATCCAAGGTGAATAAGAGAAAGCAAAAACAACCCATCACAAAAAGCCTAGTTTAATCCCCTCAGCTCTTTTCTCCCACTTTGGCTATTTCTCCCCTCTGTGTCGAGGAAGGATTACTCGGTAGGTTTGTTTCCCAGTAATCTTCAGTAGCCTCTCCACAAATGACTTCCTAACAGAAAAGTACAACCTAAGGAGAAGCAATGTACTTACTATAAAGATGACTTCATGTAAAGTTCTCTAGTCCCTCCTTCAACCACACTGCCACTTCTAAATTCCTCTATGGAGAAATACTGAAGTCACTCCTGATATCCTCAAAGCTGTGAAATGGCCATGCTGAATTTCTTCTACTTTCCGGAAAATACTACACTCTTTCTTCTTCATGCATTTGTAAATGCTGTGTTTTTAAGCTGAAAGGATTTTCCCAACTTAGATATTATCCTTTCTAGGAAAGATTTCTTACCTCCTGGTATAAATAGGATGTCCCTACTGTGTGCTGTCACAGAGCCCTGTGCTTTCCACTCTGCTAGTTTTCTTCATTTACTCAGTTTTTTTTAAAGATTTTATTTATTTATTTGACAGAGAGAGATCACAAGTAGACAGAGAGGCAGGCAGAGAGAGAGAGAGAGGGAAGCAGGCTCCCCGCCGAGCAGAGAGCCCGATGCGGGGCTCGATCCCAGGACCCGGAGATCATGACCTGAGCCGAAGGCAGCGGCTTAACCCACTGAGCCACCCAGGCGCCCCTCATTTACTCATTTATTCAACACATACTATGGCACAAATACTGTGATGTGTATAGGAGTCTCACTGTGAGTACTAGACTTTCAAAGTTGACACTAGATGCAGAATGCTTATAATAATTATTTTATGCTTTTAAGAAACAAATAATTTGGAGTCCCTGGGTGGCTCGGTTGGTTAAGCAACTGCCTTCGGCTCAGGTCATGATCCTGGAGTCCTGGGATCGAGTCCCACATTGGGCTCCCTGCTCAGTGGGGAGTCTCTTTCTCCCTCTGACCTCTCCCTTCTCATGCTCTCTCTTTCTCTCAATAAATAAAATAAAATAAATCTTAAAAAAGAGAAACAATTTATGTGCTCTATAACATGTTCCAATGTGAAAAAATTATGGAACACTTTGCAGATTATTTTATCAAACTAAAATTGCCTTTATACCCAGAACTGTCAGAATAAAACTATGATCAATCCCATTTATAAATGCATATGCAAAGAATAATAAGTGTATCAAGCTAAAATGATATCATTTTATCATTTAGCTAAAATGATATCATTTATTTTTATTAATACATGAAATTCTAAGTTAATGCTTGGAAATCTATCAGTTTAATATAATAAACAGGTAATAAAAATAAAATAGTCATCTAACTAGATGCTGCAAAACAACGATAGAACATAAAATTCATTCTTGATAAAACCTCTTGGTAGTCTAGATCTAGGAGGATAAATCACTAAGATGGTAAAGATTCTCTCTCAAACTGTTGGTCAGCATGATTTCAAATGGTGAGATGCTGAAACTATTTCCCTAAAAGTCATTCGAAGATGCATTATTATTATTACTTAACATTTACCCCTAAAACATCCAACAATAGAATAGAAAAACAAAATAAATGACATTGCATGTAATATCATATGTCAAGTTCAGTTATGCTTTAATAGGTGCCATAATTTTTTTCCTCTAGGATGTTAACATTCTGGCATGTCATGGTTATGGTATACACATGAGAAGACATAATGTCATATGTATTATCAACAGTACAAGTTGTAGTCTTAGAGAAGAGGTAAAGATAAGGGACAGTGCTCATGATATTACATGAAGAAAAACAAGTTTCTTAATATAAATATTATAAATGGTTACAACTAATATAAATGTTCACACACATATATACACATATTTGTATAGAAAGTACTCCAAAATTTTAATTGCAGTTTCTTCTGGAATATGGGATTTGGGGCACTAATAATTTTCTTTATCTTTATCTTTATCTTTTCCAAATAATTCTTACTTAACCTGTATTTTATGGTTATAAATATCAGAAATAACATTTTCAAATTTTTCTTAGAAGGAGATAGTGGCTAAGATATCCAGAGGTTCTGCCGCAGTTTCTTTAAAACTCAAGTAGGAAATAAGATATGGACAGGAAATTGAGGAGGGGCTTTATGTTGCTTTATATTACATAGACTAATTTAATGCCACTAATGTTCCAAGTTCAGTCAATCTCACACATATATCCACCATCAGCAGACATATTGACTCAAGTGTTGCAAAAGGATTCTAGAACATTTAGAATGTGACCAAGCTTAGTGGTACACTAGAAAAAGAGAGATACCTGGTAGGTAGGAAGGAACATGGGAAAACATCAGGCATTTCTGTTACCTAGGCTTTTTCTTTCTGCCATAAAGGGTAGCATTCAGTTTCTTGTTCTCCAGGTTTTGTTCATCTCTTTCCAAAGGCCTGGTCATTAGATCTGTCCTCTCACCTTTGGGCTTCAACTATGAAAAAAAAGGAAACTCTGCTTGAGGACTCTGGATTACGAAGCATTCACTCTTCTCCCCCTGTTTACCAACAGAAGAGGGGTAGTAGTTTGTTTGTAAAGCATAGGTACTCACCCATGCTCCTGGATTTTAACCCAGGGAACTTTTCAAAGCAGAGTGTAGCACACTCACTATGGAAGATTTCCTTCAGAAGAAATTTTTAGCACTAAGTATTGCATTCTATATCCTGTATCCAGTTTTTCCTACTGTTTATAAAGTACTCGTGTTCTAAATAATACAACATCTCTGGCAGGATATCCTAAATGACCCTTGTCCAAGTAAATGAGCTTCAAAAGGTGTTGATAATAAGCAATACTGGGTGAGTTAGAAATAGGTCCTCTTCTTTTTCAGTATGATCTTGAGAATTATCCTGAGTTTTTTGTTCTGTTTTGTTTTTGTTTTTTAACTAACATTGCTGTGTGGTTACCAAATGCAATTCTTTGTTGCTTGCTGAAAATTAAAGCTGAAGCTTTAAGCTAAAGCTGAAGCTTTAAGTTCTTATCTTATAGAAGCTTCTGTCTGACCTGTAGAGTCAATTCTGGGATTGATTAGAATATGCTATATACTAATTTCTAGGGCTGCTGTGCTCCAAGTCCTCTTACGCTTTTGTTCTTAATGCAAGTAAGTTGTATTTGAATAGAAAGAACAGTTGTCTTAGAGTCAGGGGACCTAGAGTTCAGTCTTGGCTCTGTGGCTGAATAGTTGTACAAATCCTAAGCAACACACTTAACATGAGCATGATGTAAAAATGAGGTGACAGTACTTATTTTGTAGAATTATTGTGAGAATTAACATGACATGCTTGGAAGATCTTGGTACAGTGGGAGTGCACAATATGTATTAGTTTAATATAAACTCCCAGGCTACCATTTATTATTTTCCATGGTAAAGAAAAACAACTAATTTAAAGTGATGTTCATAACTAACCAAGATATTTCCTTCACCCACCAATACCTCTTTCCCAAGATTTTCACTGTTTTATTAAAAACTTTACAAGTAAAATAAATGATTCAGAATTCCTAACTACCTTATCTTCTCTCCTTTCTGAAAAAAGCCTCTTCCCAACTCTGCTAAAGTCTACCTCATTTATGCATCAGCGTAGGATCCTCAATTCTCCATTCACAATAGATAGCATAGTTTATTGGGACTACAGTCTTCAAAACAAAGAAGCCATTTTAGACACAAGCATGGATCCCTCTGTTCAGCATTCCTTTTCTCCAGTGATTCACTAACTTTTTCTGCCTACATATAGAAGTTACTGCTGCTATTCCTACTTAGATTCGTTAGAATCTTAACTATCTTCTCCAAGAGCTATAGTCATTTTACTAGAACCCACAGGCAAATATCCCACAGTTCCAGTTGACTTCTAGTAGTGGTAAGGGGGCAGATCAAAAATAAAGCTTTTATTCTCCGTAGAGATTCATGTTATAAATTTGTATCAATAATAAGTCAAGCTGTCACATAAGTACTCTAACCTCTAGGCCCTAAACATTCCAGAGGGCACACCAGTGGCTCTGGTAGCCAATTTAAATACTCCTTTGTTTTCTTCTAAGAGACTCTCTAATCCCAGAAGTGATTTAGAGTTGAACTCTTAAACCTTATAACTTTAAGATACATTCGAGATAATGTCCAAAGACCTAAATTGTATGTTACTTATTCAAAAGCAATTTTCTTTCTTTGAGTTCATTTTTTCCCCTGATTATAGAAATGATACCTATTTATTGTGGAAAATTTGGGAAATAAAGAAAAGCCTAATGGATAAAATGAAAGTCACCCACAATTTCAGATATAACTTGGTATTTTGATTGTTTTTATGCAAGTACTACATATAGTAAAAACTTGAGAGCACAATGCATTTCCTGTTTTGTAACTTGCTATTTAAAATAAATATGTATAAATAAATGTTATTTTATTAGACATTTTTAATGAATATCATAGCTTTTTACATAAGTACACAAGGGAGGGGGAGCACATGAAACAAGTAGAAATGAAATTGTTTCCTGTTTGATTCTTGGCAATTTTCCACTTTTTTTTTTTCTTTTTGGCTTTTTGAAGGTAATGACAATGTTGGAGGAGTGGAAACAGAGCATCCTTCACTGTCTATTCTTTTTGAGTAAAAAAGTCAGGTTTTAGTATTTTAATTCTCCCTACATTTATTTTCTTCCAGCACCTCCACAAATGTATAGACTTTAGAGAACACTCACTTTAGCAAGAAGACTTTAGCTCATCTAGAATAATTATACCAAGAAATAAGGGGATGTAACACATAATTTTAAAAGTGGAACAATCAGTTGTATTTCAACTATATAGAGCATGTGGTTTATTTTTCTCTGGATGTTTTATAGTTTTGGATTTTGTTTTTTTAAATTTAGATATTTAAATTTGTCTCAAATTTATTTTGGGCACAGTGTTGGGTAGAGTTTTAATATTTTTCAGTATAATAGGTTCAATATCCAGACATGGTTTATTTAATAGTTCATCCATTTTCTCCTGATTAATAATGCTAATTTATATCAAATACCACTTCGTGTTGTATATTAACTTCCATACATAGTCAAGGCATTTCTGGATTCTCTGCTTTGTTCCTTTGATAGACTTGTTTTTACCTGAACCAGTACCACACTATCTTTATGATCATTCTTGATGTCTGGTATAGTGAGTCTGCATTTCTTTTTCTACACCATAGTTTTGGCTATTATTAGCTCTCTACTCTTCCATGAATTTAAGGATCAGCTTGGCAAATGTAAAAATCCTATTTCATTTTGTTTGCTTACACCAAACACAAAAACAGACTCAAAATGCCTTAAAGACCTAAATGTGAGCCAGGAATCCATCAGAACCCTAGAGGATACAGGTAGCAACCTCTGTGACCTTGGCTGCAGCAACTTCTTTCTCAACATGTCTCCAAAAGCAAGGGAAGCAAAGGCAAAAATAAACTATTGGGACTTCATCAAGGTAAAAACCTTTTGCACAGTAAAGGAAATAGTTACTGAAACCAAAAGACAACTGACAGAATGGGAGAAAATATTTGCAAATGACATATTAGATAAAGGGCTAGTATCTAAAAATCTGTTAAGAACTTAACAAACTCAACACCTAAGGAATAAATATTCCATTCAAGAAATGGGCAGAAGACATGAACAGACATTTCTCCAAAGAAGACATACAAACGGCCAACAGACACATGAAAAAATGCTCAACATCTTTTGGCATCAGGAAAATGAAATGAAATACCACCTCATACCAGTCAGGATGGATAAAATTAACAAGTCAGGAAACAAAAGATGTTGATGAGGATATGGATAAAGGGGAACCCTTTTACATTGTTGGTGGGAATCAAACATTGTTGGTGGGAAGCTACTCTGAAAAACAGTGTGGATGTTCCTCAAAAAATTAAAAATAGAGCTACCCTACAACCCAGCAATTGCACTACTAGATATTTACCCCAAAGTAAATGTAGTGACCTGAAGGGACCCAGCACTCCAGTATTTATAGCAGCAATGTCCACAGTAGCCAAACTATGGAAAAAGCCCTGAAGTCCATCAACAGATGAATGGTAATGAAGATATATATATATATACACACACACACACATATATATATGCACACACACACACACACACACACACACACACACACTACTCAGCCATCAAAAATGAAATCTTGCCAATTGCAATGACGTGTATAGAACTAGAGAGTATAATGCTAAGTGAAAGTCAGTCATAGAAAGATAATTATCATATGGTATTTAAGAAACAAAACAGGATCATAGGGGAAGATAGGAGAAAATGAAACAAGACTAAGTCAGTGAGTGAGACAAACTATAAAAACCTATTAATCATAGGAAACAAATTGAGGGTTGCTGAGGTTAGAGGGGTGAAGGGACGAGGTAAGTGCGTGATGGACATTAAGGAGGGCATGTGATGTAATGAGAACTGGGTATTATATAAGACTGATAAATCACTGACCTCTACCTCTGAAACCAATAATACATTATATGTTAATTAATTGAATTAAAAAAAAAGACAAGATCCATTTCACCATTTAGGATATCACATGTCTTTTTTTTTTTTTTTAAAGATTTTATTTATTTATTTGACAGATCACAAGTAGGCAGAGAGGCAGGCAGAGAGAAAGGAAGGGAAGCAGGCTCCCCGCTGAGCAGAGATCCCGACGTGGGGCTCGATCCCAGGACCCTGGGATCATGACCTGAGCCGAAGGCAGCGGCTTTAACCCACTGAGCCACCCAGGCGCCCCAGGATATCACATGTCTTAAAGCATTTCATGATTTCAATAAATGCCGGTGTCTCTTCAAAACTTTTATCATGGCTTCTTTCACTTCTTTATTCCTCAAACTATAGATGATGGGGTTTAACATTGGGGCTACCACTCCATAAAATAGCCCGATGATCTCATCAGAAGTGTTTGTGTCCTTTGAGTTGGGCTTCATGTACGTAAAAAGGGCTGAACCATAGAATAAGATAACCACAGTGAGGTGGGCTGAACAGGTAGAAAAAGCTTTCTTTCTCCCCTCAGTAGAATTAATTCTCAGGATGGAAGAGAGGATAAAAACATAGGAGATGAAAATTAACAGTAGGGGAATCACCAATATAACAATACTTATCATTGTCATGATTATCATATTGGTGGTTATATCTGAGCAGATGAGTTTGAGAACGGCCAGTAATTCACAGGTAAGATGGTCGATGACGTTATTCCCACAGAATGGCATTATCATTGTCATGACTGTTTGCAATAGGGAGATCAGATGGCCTATGATCCATGACCATGCAGCCATATGCACATAAAGTACTTTGTTCTTGATGATGGGGTACCTCAGTGGGTTGCAGATGGCCACATACCGATCATAGGCCATCACAGCCAAGAGGACACACTCAGTGCAGCCCAACCCAAGGGAGACAACCATCTGGAAAGCACAGCCAATAAAGGAGATGGATTTTGTCTCAGACCTAAATATGATGAGCATTGGAGGAATGGATGATGATGTATAAACAGATGTCCAGGAATGAGAGGTTCCCAAGGAAGAAGTACATAGGGGTGTGGAGGCGAGAATCCAGTATGCTGATGATAATGAGGAGGCTATTTCCCAACAGAATTATCACATACATGATGAGGCAGAGCATGAACAGAAAAAGCTGGAGCTCTGGGTATTTGGAAAGTCCCACCAGAATGAATTCAGTCACAGGTGAGTAATTCCCCATCTTCATGTGTTCCATTTCACTTTCAGTGTTTAGGAAAAGACAAGACTCAGGGAAATTTAAGTTTATAATGTAGATTTTTAGTACACCTTCTCTTCCAATAGTGTATTTGATTCATCTTGAAACACTCCTAGGAATCAAAGGAGGAGGGATATGGTATTTATTTTATTGACAATGGATGGTAGTAAGGCTTTGGAGAAATCCAACACATCTGAGGCCTAACAGAAACAGTGTCAAGGCTATTAATACTCCAAAAGTGCCAAATAAAATTTAAGACAAACTGCTTTCAAATGTAGATATTGGGGATGTCATTATTAATGGAGAATTTTAAATTAAAGGTGTTTCCTGATGAAACTGGTCTCTATTTAAAAGATTATGTAGATCAAGCACCTGTCATTTAACCTGGATATAACTTTAGTAAACTGTTTATTTTTTCAGGGTCTCAGCTCATAGCTGACTTGGAAAAAGCAATAATTATTTGTCAAGTTATCATTAGAATCAACTTAGATAAAATCTGTTAGGCACCTACAACAGTAGATGGTTCCAACATGGCATATATATAATATATAATCATATAACATAGTATTAAATATGTATATATTTAATACAGATATATACACACAAAGATGAAGGAGGTGTGACTTTCTCTGTTCAAAAAAGGTCCCAGATGAGGGAAGCCACTTCTCAGAATTTAGGTCAAAACAAGAGAAAATTGAAACAATAAGTTTACCAGAAACACCAAATCAGCCCATCATGTGGACCTATTCAACTTCAGTTACCTTTGCTTTCACTTTTGCCATTTCTTCTCCTTTGGTAGTATCAAGGGAGGTTTTGTTTCCTCATGATCTTCATCAGCAACAGCACAAAAAACATCTTAATAGGAAAATATAATCCATGTAAAACAGTGTGCTTCCTGTGTAAAACAATTTTTTTTAAGATTTTATTTATTTATTTGACAGAGAGAAATCACAAGTAAGCAGAGAGGCAGGCAGAGAGAGAGGAGGAAGCAGGATCCCCGCTGAGCAGAAAGCCCGATGTGGGGCTCGAACCCAGGACCTGGGATCATGACCTGAGCCGAAGGCAGCGGCTTAACCCACTGAGCCACCCAGGCGCCCCGAAAGTCCAAATTAATATTTGAAAATCTATCAATATAATACACTAAACAAATAGACAAAAAACCAAAACACATGTTCATCTAATAAGATGCCAGAAAGCATTTGATAAAATATCATACTCATTTATAGTAAAATCCCCTAGAAATCTAGATATGGGATGATACATAATTAATATAGTAAAGATCATCTCTATCAAATCATTGGGCCACATAACTCAAAATGGTGAAACTCTGGAGTGTATTTGTAAACGTCATCAAAGATTAATATTAGCACTATTATTATTATTTTTTTAAAGATTTTATTTATTTATTTGACAGAGAGATCACAAGTAGGCAGAGAGGCAGGCAGGGGCGGGGCGGGGTGGGGAAGCAGGCTTCCCGCTGAGCAGAGTGCCCGATGTGGGGCTCGATGTGGGGCTCGATCCCAGGACCCTGAGATCATGACCTGAGCTGAAGGCAGAGGCTTAACCCATGAGCCACCCAGGTGCCCAGCACTAGTACTATTATTATTAAACTTTTTTTTTCCTGAATGATCCACCAAGTAGAAATAGTAAGAAAAATAAATGATACTTATTTATTGATATTTTTTGCATGTCCTTCCATGTTTCGAGTTCGATCAGGATTTGAACAGTTGCAGCATTTTTTTTTTCTTTTAGGTTGCTGAAGTCTGGTTTGTGTTGATCGTGGGTCATTCTATATTTGTGAGATGACATACCTTCATATGTTATATAGCCAATAAAAATTGTAATTTTGGAGAGGAGTAAAGGGAAAGGAAAATACTCATGGTATAATGTTACATTAAAATGGGAAGTTTCATAGTGATATAAATGATTGCAATTTGTATATATGTGGCTGAAAAAGAGCCACAGCAAAATATTAACTAGTTTTCTCTGAAATGCATTTGGAAGCATTACTAATACTTTTTATTTTTCTTCATTTCCCCCAATTTTCCCTCATTGTCCAAATTTTCAAGACATGGAGAATATGTATTTTATGACTGTGAAAGTCAGAAGTATTTTAAACATCTTCAACAATATACTAGCAAACTGAATCCAAGAATACATTTAAAAAAATCATTCACCACAATCAAGTGGAATTTATTCCCAGGATGCAAGAGTGTTTCAATATTCACAAGACAATCAATGTCATCACATCAATACAAGAAAGGATAAAAACCACATGATCATTTCAGTAGATATAGGAAAAGCATTTAACAAAGTAAAGATCCATTCATGATAAAAACCCTGAACTAAGGTGCAGAGGGAACATATCTCAACATAATAAAGGCTACTGATGAAAATCCCACAGCTAACATCATCCTTAATGGGGAAAAATTGAGAACTTTCCCCCCAAGGTCAGAAACAAGACAAGAATGTCCACTCTCATCACTTTTATTCAACATAGTGCTGAAAGTCCTAGCCAAGGCTATTAGACAACAAAAAATAAAAGGCATCCAAATTGGTAGAGGGGAATAAAACTTTCACTTTTTGCAGATGACATGATACATATACAGAAAATCCTAAAGACTTTACCAAAAACTACTAGAATTGATAAATGAATTCAATAAAGTCACAGGATACAAAATCAATATACATGAATCTGTTGCATTTCTATACACTAATAATGAAGTACCAGAAAGAGATATTAAGAAAACAATCCTATTTATAATTCCACCAAAAAATAACAAAGTACCTAGGAATAAACTTAACCAAAAAGATGAAGGACCTATATTCTGAAAACTGTGAAACACTGATGAAAGAAATTGAAGATGACACAAAGAAATGGGAAGACTTTCTATGCTCATGAATTGGAAGAACAAAGATTGTTAAAAAGTCTACACTATGCAAAGCTATCTACACATTCAATGCAATCCTTATCAAAATACCAACAGCATTTTTCACAGAGCTAGAACAAGCAATCCTAAAATTTGTATGGAACACAAAAGACCCTGAATAGCCAAAGCAACACTGGGAAAAAAAAAGCAAAGCAGGAGGCATCACAATTCCAGACTTCAGGTTATTTATTACAAGCTGTAGTCATCAAGACAGTATGACATAGATCAATAGAATAGAATAGAAAACCCAAAAGTGCACCCACAAATATATGGTTAATCAGTCTTTGACAAAGCATGAAAGAATATGCAATGGGAAAATCAACAAATGGAATAATCTTAACCAAAGTCCAGTTGGGAAAACTGGACAGCTCCATGCAAAAGAAACTGGACCACTTTTTTTTTATACCATACATGAAAATAACCTCAAAACAGATTAAAAATCTAAATGTGAGACAGGAAACCATAAAAATTCTAGAAGAGGGAACAGTCCGTAATTTCTGTGACATCAGCTGTAGCAATACTTTTCTGGATATGTCTCCTGAGGCAAAGGAAATAAAAACAAAAATGAACTTTTGGGACTACATCAAAATTAAAAGCTTCTCCACAGCGAGGGAAGCAATCAGCAAAACTAAATGAAAACCTACTAGATGGGAAAAGATACTTGGAAATGGCATATTCAGTAAAGTGTTAGTATCCAAAATATATGAAGAACCTATACAACTCAACTCCAAAAAATAATCCAATTTAAAAATGAGAAGACATGAACATACATTTCTCCAGAGAAGACATCCAGATGGCCAATGGACACATGCAAAGATGCTCAACATTACTCACGAGGAGGGAAATGCAAATCTAAAGCACAATGAGATATTACCTCATACTAGTCAGAATGACTAAAATAAAAAACACTAGAAATAAGAGTTGGCAAGGATTGAAGAATAAATTCTCATGCCCTGTTGGTAGGAAGGCAAACTGGTGCAGCCACTGTGGAAGAGTAAGAGCTTCCTCAAAAAATTAAAAATAGAACTATCCTATAATCCAGTATTCACACTACTGGGTATTTACCCCCCAAAATTAAAAAATGCTAATTCAAAGGGATACATGCCCTCCTATGTTTTCTGCAACATTATTTACAATAGCCAAATTGTGGAAGCAGCCCAAGTGTTCACTGATAGATGAATGGATAAAGAACACAATGGAGTATTATTCAGTCAAAAAAGAATGAAATCTTGCCATTTGCAACAACGTGGATAGAGCTATAGAGTATAATGCTAAGTGAAATAAGTCAGAGAAAGGCAAATACCATATGATCTTACTCATATGTGGAATTTAAGCGATGAAACAAATGAGCAAAGGAAAATAAAAGGAAAAAACCAAGATATAAACTCTTAATATAGAGAACACACTGATGGTCATCAGAAGGGAGGTAGGTGGAGGGGTAGGTGACATAGGCGATGGGAATAAAAGAGTAAACTTACTATCATGAGCACTGAGTAATGTAGAAAATTGTTGACTCACTATTTTGCACCTCTGAAACTAATAGAACACTATGTTAACTACACCGGAATTAAAATAACTTAATAAAAAATCAGAAGTATTTTAAAAGTAGTCCTTTTAAGGAAAGTGTGGCAAAAATTTAAGGAATTCTGTTCTCAGTTTTCATTAAAACCCAAGAATGGGTAAGAATAGTTAATGGATATTTGAGAGAAATTTTCATTGATTTATTACACAGACTGACTTAAGACAGTGTTTTGATTTCAAGCAATCACTTCACAAATATATGCACCCTGAGCAGAGACACTGAAACAGTTCCAATACTTGGAATAAGTTTCTAGAGGTCACCAGTTAGAATGTCCAGGTGGGCTGTGTAGATAGGATGTACTTTATGAGGGACCCAAGTATATCACACAGTAAAAAGATAAGGCAGAGGAGAGACCCAACATGACGAGTGTGTGGGATATTAATGAGAACTATTACCTCGGCTTCTTTATTTCTACCAAAGAGGAGAAGTTTCAGTTTCTTTTCTGGCTGTTTTTTGTCAGTCTGTCTCCAAAGGGTCTGTCCTTGGATTGATGCTCATCTTCAGGGATCACCTGTAGAAGGAAAGCAAACTGCATGAGTAATTGCATCATGAAGGATTCACCCTTCTTCCTATATTTACCAAGAGAAAAGAGTAGACGTTTGTAAAGCACAATAACTCACCCAGACTTCCTGATTTTAACCTGAGGAACCTCTTGAAACAGGCTGTGCCTCATTCCCCTCAGAAGGAAACCAAACGTACCATTGTGTCCTGCTCCTGCTTCAGCTGGCTTCCCCTCCTGTTTATGAAACAACATATTCTTTATGGTATCAGACATCCCTGGTGCTAGATCTCCAGTGCTTGTCCAAATAAGTAGCAGCCCCAAAGTTGCTGATAATAAGCAATAGTGCTCTAGTTAGAGCAAGGCTTCTTTTCATTTCTTATATGGTGTTGAGAATTATCCCGGGTTTTCTCATTTTCATTTCTGTGTGGAAACAAAGAACACTTCTTTGTTGCTGGGAGCTCCAGTGAACTGGGCTCACTGCTAGGATCAATTCATCCAGCTCATCTTCTTTACGCTCTAACCATCTGTTGGTCTGTATAGTACAGTGCATAGCCCCCTGTCTCTGGAAACCTACTATGTCCCAGTCCTCTTTCTCCTGTGTCCCGTTAGCAGCTGCTAAAGAGAAGCACTATGTCTTATTGGAAAGTACTTGGCTTGGAGGACCTAAACTTCAATCTTGGACCTTTGGCTTAATGGATCTATAAATCTTGTGCAAAACATTATCTCACAGCATGATGTGTCATTTAAAATGGGGTGATGATACCTATTTTTAGAGTTGTTTTGAGGATTAATGTAACATCCTTAAAAATCACTGGCATAGATTGAATGCGTAGCGCTTGTTAGTTAATTTAAATGCCTAGGGTGATATTCTTTTGTTTTCCATGATAATGGAAAGTGACATCTAAAATGATGTTCATGTATATCCATGATATTTTCTTCACCCAATAATTCCTTAATTTTTGCTTTGTCTTATTTAGCACTTCTAAAATAAATTATTCATTATTCCCAGTTCCCATTCACCCTTTCCTTTCTGGAAATATCTCTTCTCACCTTTGTCCTAATGTTCCCCATTAAATCTTCAGGATTTTCATCTTCTCTATCTACAATAGATAGCATGGCTAATTAGGATTTCAGTTTTCAAAGCAAGGAAAACACTCTGCTGTTTTTTTCCTCAGTGTTTCACTAACTTCTTGTGACAATTTGTTGCTCCTCCTCAATGAGTTGACTTACTTTTCTTTTTAGAACTAACGCAAGTAAAACCTAGGTTGAGTATTCCATAATCACACACACAACTATTAGTAGTGGTGAGGAAGAGGGAGAAACATCATGCTATAAATGTATATGCAATAGAAAATTAATATGTCACATAAGTACTTTCCTACCTTTGGGCCCTAAATATTTATTTTCGAGGGCCTTACCAGTGGTTCTGGTAACCAGTTTAAATCCTCCTTTGTTTTCTTCTAAGAGACTTTGTAATCCCAGAAGTGATTTCTTTTAATAATATAGAAGGCAGTAACTTTTAGGTACATTAGGGATGATGTTTCAAGAACTGATTATACTTAACTTAATAAACAATAATTTTTCTCCTCTAAATTATTACTTTCTGATTACACGGATTATGTATACTCAGTATAGAAATTTTAGAAGTCCAGAAAATCCAAGGAAGAAATCAAAGTCATTCATTATTATAGAACAAATACTAGTATTTTGACACATTATCTATTCATGTACTATATTTACAGGCATAAGACCATGCTGCATTTCTTGATTTATTAAGTTTTTAAATAATTAACAATAGAGTGTGTGTATTTCCCATATTAGGCAGTTTTAATGAATTTCATAGTATCTTCAGCTGATAAATAGGAAAAAAATGTAAGTAGAAATGAAACAGTTTTTTGCTGGAATCTCAGTAATTTTTCACTTTTTTGGCTTTTTGAATGGATGACAATGTTGAGGACTGGGATCAGATTCCCTTCATTTTATTTCCTGTGAGGAAAAGGGAGGTACAGCCTCAAGGAGTGTCCAGCGCTCTCCTGCTATTGCTTCCCATTGTTCCCTCGACTTCACTTACTTGCTAACAACTTTCTGGCCCTTGACCCTCCTGTACACTTCCAGGTTTTAGTGTTTCAACTCCATCTACACTTCTGTTTTTCTAGCACTCCAAAATTGTGTAGGCCTCAGTTAGAAGAACACAATTCTACTCACATTTTAAGATTCAAATATGTGCCAGGACCTTTGCTAAAGTCCGATACCAAATATATTCACTCCGTGTTGTGGGGGTACATAAAAAAATCAAAAAGACTCTACCTCTTGATGGAGGGAGTAGCAAAGTTTCAGAGCTTGTTAGAGTAGAACTCTCTGCAACTGTTTTTGGATATTGGATTTTTTAAAAAGATTGTATTTACTTATTTGTTAGAGTGAGAGAGAGCAAGAGCTAGAGTACATAAGCAGGGGAGCAGCAAGCAGAGGGAGAAGCAGGCTCCCATTGAGCAAAGAGCCCTATATAGGACTCACTCCCGGGACCCTGGGATCATAACCTCAACCGAAAGCAGAGGCTCAAGTGACAGAACCACCCAGGCACCCCTGGATATTGAATTTGCCACAAGTATTCATGTTTTGTTTTAGTGGGCAGTAACCTGGCAGGGCTCAAATTTCAAACTTATCGGGACACCTGGGTAGCCCAGTGGGTTAAGTCTGCCTTCAGCTCAGGTCATGATCTCAGGGTCCTGGGATCAAGCCCCCGACTGGGCTCTCTGCTCAGTGGGAAGCCTGCTTCCCTGTCTGCTGCTCTGCCTACTTGTGATCTCTCTGTCCGTGCCAAATAAATAAATATAATTAAAAAAATATCAAACTTGTGTTCTCTAAGGTGGGCAGCCACTGAAATCTCTACTCAAATATTTTAGGCTTAGCTGTACTTATGTGTATTTTAGGGATCAGTCAGTATTTAGGCAGAGCTTATGTAGAAATCTGGGGTTCCCATTCTTTAGCTATTTTCTTTCTGTGTCTTTTTTTTCTTCTAAATCTTTAACTACTGTGATCTTCCCAAATGCTCCTCTGTTTCTTCAAGTTGATGAGATTGCATTTTCTATCTGAATGTTAGCTACCCTATAGAAGGTAGCTACTGAAAGGGAACTCACCTGGTGCTGTTTCTTCTTCTTCTTTTTTTAAAATTTATTTTAATTTTTTTTATAAACATATATTTTTATCCCCAGGGGTACAGGTCTGTGAATCGCCAGGTTTACACACTTCACAGCATTCACCATGGTGCTGTTTCTTCTAACAAGTGTTGACTGCCCTCATTCATTGTTGGCCTCATGGATACTGTTGGCCATTTCAGGAAGGCATTTATTTATTTATTTATTTTTTAATCTTTAACTTTTAAATTTGAATTCCAGTTAATTAACATACAGTGTAATATTAATTTCAAGTGTACAATTTAGTGATTCAGCACTTATATATAATACCTGGTACTGATCACAAGTGTACTCCTTAATCCCCATCACCTGTTTCACCCCATTCCCCTTACCCAGCTTCTCTCTGGTAACCATCAGTTTGTTTTCTATAGTTAAGAGTCTGTTTCTTGGTTTTCCTCTCTTTTCCCCCATGATCATCTGTTTAGTTTCTTAAATTCCACATATGAGAGAAATCACCAGGTATTTGTCTTTCTCTGACTGAATTCCCTTAGCATAATACTCTGTATTTCCATCCCTGTCATTGCCAATGGCAAGACTTCATTTTTTATGGCCAAGTAATATTCCATTGTGTGTGTAGTGTGTGTGTGTGTGTACACACTGTATGTGTATATACCACACCTTCATTAGATCTAACCCTTCTTGACAAATTTATAAGTGTACCATACCATATTGTTAGTTATAGGAAAAATATTGTACCTCAGATTTCTAGAACTTATTCTTTGTAAATATCTGAAACTTTATACCCTATGGAATAATAACTCCCCATTTATTCCTCCCCTCAACCTCTGGCAACCACCATTCTGCTTGCTTCTATGAGTTTGACTATTTTAGATTCATTATGGAATCAGAGAGTATTTGTCCTTTATGACTGGTTTATTTCACTTAGCATAAGGTCCTCAAAATTTATCCATGTTGCCACATGTGGCAAGATTTCCTTCAATTTTAAGACTGGTGAATATTCCATCGTGCGTGTGTATGTATTTGTGTATATATACATATACCACATATACGTGTGTGTATATATATACACATACATATATCTATCTATCTCACATCTTCTTTAACTGTTTATGCATCTTTTGACATTTAGATTGTTCTGTCATTTTGACTATTGTGAATAATGCTGCAGGGCTGCTGGGTAGCTCAGTGGGTTAAGCCTCTGCCTTCAGCTCAGGTCATGATCTCAGGGTCCTGGGATCGAGTCCCACATCAGGCTCTCTGCTCAGCGGGGAGCCTGTTCCCCACCCCCGACCTGCTTCTCTGCCTGCTTGTGATCTCTCTCTCTCTGTCAAATAAATAAAATAAAATATTTAAAAGAAAATAATGCTGCAATGAACATGGGGGATCAAATATCTCTTTGAGATCCTGGTTTCAGGAAGTTGTAAAAAATTTTTTTGTCTAGAGTTTATGGGTGATCCAAGATTCATTATTAGAACATTCTATTTCATGGAATACATACATTCTATTTCATATTCTATGCATTTTTTACACATCTATGTTATAAGTGAAATAAAACAAGAAGTTATATTTTCTTGTATTGTCTTTACCTGGTGCTGAGATAAAAGCAAAAGGATGGGGGAGGTTTCACTCTGGTTTTTGCTAAATAACTTGAATAAAATGAAGACTATCTGTAGCTTGAAAGTTTGGTAAACTTATATGTAAAACTGAACTACTAAATTTCACTTAGAGGTTAATGAAAATAAAGATATATACTTTTTTCCCATCTAAGTTACAAGTCCCCTTGAATTTTATTCATAGATATCCTATGGGGTTAGGAACCACTGCTAGAAAGTATACATAGGAAAGGAATTTCTGTGTTATAGTCTATACATATACATCTTTTTTGGTAATGTTTAGTTTTTATTTTAACAATTTTTAAAAGTTTAGTAGTTTCTTTTTGGGGGGAATCTACATTAATCTTTACTAATTTTCCAAATTTGTACTCTAACAGAAGTGTATGAGAGCTCCTTTTGCACAATGTTCTTGTCAATATTTAGTATTGGCCAATTTTTAAATTATTAACAATCCAGTCTGGTTAGTTTGGAGAAGCATTCTTTAAGCCTCACGTAACAGTAGATATTTTTTTGAAGGGTTTTGGGAATTATATGGGGTGGATATATGAAACACTGCCTGAAGATGTTTGTTTGGTTGGTCATGAGGTTAGGTTCAAGCAAATCCATAGAAGGAACTAAATAGGTGGAGCCAAATGCTGGCCCAATAGAGTAGTGGGGGCAGTAACTACATGTATAAACTCTACGTGTTTGTAAGTTGTTGGTGCATTCCTGTGTAGGTACTTTCAAGAGGGAGAGATGAAGTATGAGAGACTGTTGACCCTGAGAAACAAACTGAGGGTTTTGGAGGGGGTGTGGAGGAATGGGTGAGCCTGGTGGTAGGTATTAAGGAGGGCACATATTGCATGGAGCACTGGGTGTGGTGCATAAACAATGAATCTTGGAATACTGAAAAAATAAAATAAAATTAAGATGTTAAAAAAAGAGGGGTGCCTGGGTGGCTCAGTGGGTTAAAGCCTCTGCCTTCCGCTCAGGTCGTGATCCCAGTGTCCAGTCGAACCTAGCATCGGGCTCTCTGCTGGGTAGGGAGCCTGTTTCCTCCTCTCTCTGCCTGCCTCTCTGCCTACCTGTGATCTCTGTCAAATAAATAAATAAATAAAATCTTTAAAAAACAGATGTTAAAAAAAAAGTCTTTTGTAAGCATTGTGGAGGGGATCATATTTTCTTTTTCTTTTTTTTATTATTAAAAGTTGGTTTTGGCATAGAATTCTTTTTTTATTTTTTATTTTTTTAAATTTCTTTTCAGTGTAACAGTATTCATTGTTTTTGCACCACACCCAGTGCTCCATGCAATCCATGCCCTCTCCAATACCCACCACCTGGTTCCCCCAACCTCCCCCTCACCTCCCGCCCCGCCCCTTCAACCATGAGAGACTATGGACTCTGAAAAAAAAATCTGAGGGTTTTGAAGGGATCATATTTTCTGTTATATTCTGAGGCCACTAGATGGTGGCACAGACTTGCTTTTTCTTCATCCTTTGTGTATAAACCTGTAAGTGGAATTAAGGATCAACTCCACTGGTCTTGCTTGTTTGCTCTTCAAAACGTTAATTCATACTCCCAGTTGCAATGAATTAGATTTTGTGTTTCTCCATATTATTTTCATAATTTAGTATTTAAGTTTTGGGTGGGCAGTGTCACATTTATAAATATTTCATTTCTCTGATTACTTGTGATTTGGTTATCCTTTCATATTTTTATTGATATTGGTTATAGAACTGTGCTGTAAAACTTGCTATTTTTTCATTGGATGTCTGTGTTTTTTAGAAACATATTCTGGACTCTCATTTTTGTTTTTGTGTACTATAGATAAATTTCCCCATTTATGACTAATATTTAAGTTTGCTTAATGGTGTCTTTTGTCATATAGAATATTTAATTTTCAGGAGGCTGAATTTCTCATTTTCTCTTTTTGTTTTTTAGCTTGTTTAATAAATACTTTTACTGTCTGCATGTCATAAAGGTATTCTTTCCTAATTTTTTATAGATGTTCTAAAGTTTTGCTTTTTAGAATTTGGCTATTAAATCCTTTTCAAATTTTTATGTAGTATAGTATAAGATAGATATCTATTAGTTATCTTTTTTGTCAGTATGAATAACCAAGTATGATTTATCAAATAGTCCGTTTGCTATGTACTGATTTACAATGCCTTATCAGTTATCAAACCCTGTGATGATATCTGTTATCAAATTCTTACATATGCCTGAGATATTTCTGGATTTTCTATTCTATTCTATTGATTTGTTTGTCTTTCTGTCTTCACTGATACTACATTATTAGAACTTTATAATCAGTCTTGATGTGATATAGTGGTAACCATCAACTTACTCTTATTCTGCAACATTTTCTTGGTGACCCTTGATCTTTTATTCTTTTATGTAAATTTTAGGATCAACTTAACAATATCCAAGGAGGGGAAGGAAGCTCATTCCATTAGAGTTTTGATAGAATTATATTAAATTTAGAGAGAATGTTGGGGGTAAATATTTTTGAATTTCATAACTATGTGTTAAATATAGCTCCCTGTGGGGCACCTTGGTGGCTCAGTGGGTTGAAGCCTCTGCCTTTGGCTTGGGTCCTGGTCCCCGGGTCCTGGGATCGAGCCCCACGTCCGGCTTTCTGCGCAGTGGGGAGCCTGCTTCCCCCACCTCCCTCCGCCTGCCTCTCTGCCTGCTTGTGATCTCTGTCTGTCAAATGAATGAAAAATCTTAAAAATATGTATATATATAGCTCCCTGTTTATTTAGGCTTCCTATTTTTCAAAAGATTTATTAGAGAGAGAGAGAGAGAAAGAAAGCATGAGCAGGGTGAGGGGCCAAGGGAGAGGGAGAAAGAGAATCTTAAGTAGACTACCCGCTGAGTGCAGAGCCTGATGTGGGACTTGATCTCATGACCCTGAGATCACGACTTCAAAAGCTGAAATTATTTTGTTTTTTAATAAAGATTTATAGGTTTCCTCAAAAAGTACTTGTGAAACCATAAGAGACTCTTAATCTCACAAAACAAACTGATTGTTGCTGGGGGGAGGAGGGTATGGAGAGGGTGGTTGGGTTATGGACATTGGGGAGGGTATGTGCTATGGTGAGTGTTGTGAAATGTGTAAGCCTGACGATTCACAGACCTGTACCCCTGGGGCAAATAACACATTATATGTTAATAAAAATAATTAATAAAAAACATACATTATAAAAAATGACTTGTGATATTTTTATTAGATTTATTCATAGGCACTTGACATATATATCACTATTGTGAGATTCTTTTTAAAATATGTATTTAAAGTTTTAATTATAATTAAAAAAATTTGAGTATAATCTATATACAATGTTATGTTATTTTCAGGTGTACACCATAGTGATTCAACTCCTCTATATAAAATATGTATATTTTTAACTAGTTGTGATTGGTACAAGGAATACAACTGATTTTTAAAATATTGATCTTTAGGGGCACCTGGGTGGCTCAGTGGGTTAAAGCCTCTGCCTTTGGCTCAGGTCATGATCCCAGGGCCCTAGGATCAAGCCCCACTTTGGGCTGTCTGCTCAGTGGGGAGCCTGCTTCTCCCTCTCGCTCTGCCTGCCCCACTGCCTGCTTGTGATCTCTCTCTGTCAAATAAAGAAATAAAATAATAAAAAAATTGATCTTTAGACTCAGCAACCATTATTAATTCAAATAATTTGTTTATAACTTTTCTTCATTTTCTATTAGATAATTACATGTCTGGGAAAGTGGTAACTTAATTTTTTCCTTTGTAAGCCTTATATATTCTATTTCTTACTCTTTTTTAAATTAAAAAAAAAAATTAACATTTCTTTTCAGTGTACCAGAATTCATTGTTTATGTATCACACCCAGTGTTCCATGCAATATGTGCCCTCCATAATACCCACCACCAGGCTCACCCAACCTCCCACCCCCCCTATTTCTTACTCTTTTTAAAATTGAACTCTAGTCCAAAGTTGATAGAAGAGGCAAAAACAGGCATTTAAAAATCTCATTTTGGTCACCTCACACCAGTCAGAATGGCTAAAATGAACAAGTCAGGAAATGACAGATGCTGGCGAGGATGCGGAGAAAGGGGAACCCTCCTACACTGTTGGTGGGAATGCAAGCTGGTACAACCACTCTGGAAAACAGCATGGAGGTTCCTCAAAATGTTGGAAAATAGAACTACCCTATGACCCAGCAATTGCACTGCTGGGTATTTACCCTAAAGATACAAAGGTAGTGATCCGAAGGGGCACGTGCACCCGAATGTTTATAGCAGCAATGTCTACAATAGCCAAACTATGGAAAGAACCTAGATGTCCATCAACAGACGAATGGATAAAGAAGATGTGGTATATATACACAATGGAATACTGTGCAGCCATCAAAAGAAATGAAATCTTGCCATTTGCGACGACGTGGATGGAACTAGAGGGTATCATGCTTAGCGAAATCAGTCAATTGGAGAAAGACAACTATCACATGATCTCCCTGATATGAGGGAGAGGAGATGCAACATGGGGGGTTGAGGGGGTAGGAGAAGAGTAAATGAAACAAGATGGGATTGGGAGGGAGACAAACCATGAGTGACTCTTAATCTCACAAAACAAACTGAGGGTTGATGGGGGGAGGGGGATTGGGGGGGTGGGATTATGGACATTGGGGAGGGTATGTGCTATGGTGAGTGCTGTGAAGTGTGTAAACCTGGCGATTCACAGACCTGTACCCCTGGAGATAAAAATATATGTTTATAAAAAATAAAATTGAAAAAAAAATCTCATTTTGGGAAAAAGACAACTATCATATGATCTCCCTGATATGAGGAAGGGGAGATGCAAAATGGGGGATGTGGGGGGTAGGAAAAGAATAAATGAAACAAGATGGGATCGGGAGGGAAACAAACCATAAGAGATTCTTAATGTCAGAAAACAAACTGAGGGGTGCTGGGGGGAGGGGGGTCGAGAGAGGGTGGTGGGGTTATGGACATTGGGGAGGGTACGTGCTATGGTGAGTGCTGTGAAGTATGTAAACCTGGAGATTCACAGACCTGTACCCCTGGGGATAAAAATACATTATATGTTTATAAAAAATATTTAATTAAAAAAAGAAAAAAATCTCATTTTGAACATTAAAAGTAATATATTTAATTTTTCCTTATTAACTCTGATATTTGCTGTGAGGTTTTGATATAGGTATCATTTATCAGGTTTAAGAAGTTCCCTTCTGTTCTAATTTGCTAAGAATTTTTTCAAAAAATTATAAATGCATATTGAATTTATCAAATGCTTTTTCTGCATTTCCTGAAATGGACATTTCCCCCCTTTAATTGATATTGTGAGTTACATTACCCTGTTTTATTGTGTTCAAACTTCCTTGGATCCCTGAGACAAATCTTACTTGGACATTAGACATTACTATTTTATACATTGCTGGATTATGTTGTTATTATATATTTTAGGATTTTTAACTGTTTTATATATTACTAGATTATGTTGTTAATATGTTATTTAGGATTTTTATATCTATGTTTGTATTAGAGTGACATATATTTTCCTTTCTTTTATTGTTATTGCTTAGTTTTTGTTTCACTTTATACTAGGCTCAAAATATTAGTTTGAGAAGTTCTTCTTTTTTTATTTTCCTTTTTTTAAAGGATTTTATTTATCTGAGAGAGAGAGAGAGAAAGAGAGCACGAGTAAGGAGATTGGTAGGCAGAGGGAGAGGGGAAAAGCAGACTCCCTGCCAAACCGGGAGCCAGGCTAGGTGGGGCTAGATCCCAGGACCCTGACATCATGAGCGGAGCCGAAGGCAGAGGTTTACCCAGCTCAGCCAAATTAGCCAATTTTCTGAAACAAAATTGCAGAATTTGTACTGAAACAATTTCTGCATTCAAAAATTTATTAGAATTTTCTAGGTAAACTGTTTTGTACTGGCATCTTTCTAAACAACTATTTCAATACTTCCTTGTGTTTATTATTTTTTTCTGCTCATTTTTTTTGTAATGCTTGAACTGAATGTTTAGTGCATTAATTTTCAATCTTTATTTTCATGCTTATACTGAAGATTGAAATATCTATTTATCCCTATATATTTCCTTCTAGAGTTAAATTACATTAACTGGTTTTGATGGTAATTTTATTGCCAAGTTCTAAATAATTTG
The DNA here is from genome assembly GCF_902655055.1 of Lutra lutra. Taxonomy (NCBI): domain Eukaryota; kingdom Metazoa; phylum Chordata; class Mammalia; order Carnivora; family Mustelidae; genus Lutra; species Lutra lutra. Next base: position 68,146,007 of record NC_062290.1, on the reverse strand, counting down.
TTATTTCCATCATTATTTCTTTTTCAGTCAATGAATTATATAGAAGCACTTTTCAAAATTTCTTAATATAAAATATATTGTTACTGGTAACTAATCATATTGTGTTGTAACTAGAAATTGTGGTTGAGTGTTTTTAATTTTTTTTATTAACATATAATGTATTATTTGTTTCAAGGGTACAGGTCTGTGAGTCGTCGGTCTTACACATTTCACAGCAACTCACCACAGCACACACCCTCCCCAGTGCCCATCACCCAGCCACCCTACCCCTCCCCTCCCAGCAACCCTCAGTTTGTTTCCTGAATGTTTTAAATTTTTAAATATTCATTAATAGTTGCTTTGTATTACCAATATGTGTTCTCTAGTGTTTGAATATAAAATTGTATAGATCTTAACATATTATCTAATTTATACATTAGAATATATATTTCTTGTATATATATTTTAATTAATATTAATAACTATAGAATTAATATCTTCTGTTTTCACATTTTTTTACCTGTCCATTTGAGAGAGGTGTGTATTAAAACCACTTACTTTTAATTGTTGTCTTCACAAAATTTGTGTCTTTAGTTCTGGAGATTTTGTTTTCTTTATTTTGAAGCTGTGTGTATAACTAGGTTGTATGACTAGGTTGAAGATTATTTTTTCTGGTCTTTCTGCTATTATGATTTTTGCTTCAATGTCTATTTTGTCTACTCTAAGTCAATAACTTTTTTTGGTTGTTGTTTGTCTGGCATGACTTTTTCTACTCCATTGCTTTTAACCTTTTGTCAAGTTTTATATGTTTTCCTTATAAATAAAATAACAGTGTGATTAATGAGAATCCAATCTGAGAATCTCTGTTTTCTAACTGGTATGTTTAGCATAATAGTAACTATTGTGATGGGTACTAATGTGTTGAATATATATCTGTAATCCTATTTCCCTTATTTGTTGTTTTCATATTTGCTGTACTTTTTTATTTGCTTTTCCTTCCAACTTTCCTGACTTCTGTTAGATTGTGAACTTTTCTTTAGTTTCTTGGCTGGCCTGAAAATTTGATATCTTTTTTCTACTGTTTTGTATTAACCCTTATTTTTAAAAGATTTTTTGTTTGTTTATTTATTTATTTGAGAGAGAGAGAGAGAGAGAGAGAGAGAGCGCATGCGCATGAGCAGGGGCAGGCAGATGGTGCACAACCTAACATGGGGCTAGATGTGAGGTTCTATCTCACCACCCTGAGATTATGACCAGAGCTGAAACTGAGAGTCAGGTTCTCAACCAACTGGGCCACCCAGGCACCCCAACACTTATTTTTAAAGATGTTTGCCTAACTTCGCAAAGTCTAAACCTAACTAACTACTTTACCCTTCCTGAACAACCACAAGGATCTTAGAACATTTACTTCTGATTGCCAGCCTCTCATATCATCTTCTTTATTTTGGGTTCTAGAACTTTATTTCCATGACCTTGTTTTTAAATTTGCATTTTTTTGGCCTTTTTAAAGTATAGGCAGTAAGTTTATAAATTTATTCATGTATTTATTAATTCTTTGTTGACTCTTGCTTTTCTTTTTTATTCCACACTTTCCATCTAGACTGAATTTTCTTCTTCCTTAGATATATTCTTTAATAGTTCTCTTAATAGGGGTGTCTGGGTGGCCCAGTTTGTTAAGCATCAGACTTGATTTTGGCTCAGGTCATGATCTTGGAGTCCTGGGATCAAGCCCTGCATGGGCTCTGCACTTAGTGGGGAGTCTGCTTCAGGATTCTCTCTCCCTCTGCCCCTCCTTGCTCCGTGCATGTGCAGGTGTGCATATTCTCTCATTCATTCTCATTCATGTTCTCTCATTCATTGGCACATATAACAAAGTACTCTTAAAACATGGGGCGCCTGGGTGGCTCAGTGGGTTAAGCCGCTGCCTTCGGCTCAGGTCATGATCTCAGGGACCTGGGATCAAGTCCCGCATCGGGCTCTCTGCTCAGCAGGGAGCCTGCTTCCCTCTCTCTCTCTCTCTCTGCCTGCCTCTCTGTCTACTTGTGATCTCTCTCTGTCAAATAAATAAATAAAAAATCTTAAAAAAAAACACAATAGGACTGCTTGTTACTAAAAGCAGACTGTGCTTCCTATTTTAGAAATGATAGTAAATGCTCCTTCTGTAAAATAGCACAACTTCTTTTTAGACCCACTTCCATGTTTTATTACTGGCATTATCTTTGCTAACATATTTTGCTATATTGTAACTATTAATACTCATTTATTTGATATTGATGAGAAACTCTTTATGTTTTAAATGTGAGTTGATAGAGTTCTGCCAAGTCATAAAATATACTATGTATGTATGGTACACACAAGAAAAAGCAGGAAGAGGTCTTCTGTCACAACTATACAAAGAACCATAGTCTAAAGTTTTGATAGACTTTATGCTCTTTATTTTGTAAAAGACAAGTGAAAGAAAATTCTGTATTTTATGTTTTCATCACAGAGGTGATATTAAGAGAAAATATTAACAAGTTATATACCTATTGAAAGATAATGTAATTCTGCACACACCATACTCTTATATCATTATACTTAGAATTTATTAAGATTTATTTCATCATTGTACTTAATGTAACTAGTAAGATAGGGAGGTCAAATTCCCTACCTTAACCTGATGCTAGAAAACCCAGAGCATAAGAGCTTCTTAAAATTTTGTCTTCTTTTACATGATTATTTTGTTGCTTATCTCTCTTCTCTTCTATAATTTACTTTTGCTTCATGTTCCTGAATTTAAATCTCAACTAGTATGCTGGCCTTTTTAAAAAATTTGTGTATACTTTAATTTCTTTTTTTTTCTTTTTTATTTCTTTTCAACATAAGAGTATTCATTGTTTTTGCACCACACCCAGTGCTCCACGCAATCTGTGCCCTCTCTAATACCCATCACCTGTTTCCCCCAACCTCCCACCCCCTGCCCCTTCAAAACCCTCAGATTGTTTTTCAGAGTCCATAGTCTCTCATGGTTCATCTCCCCTTTCAATTTCCCTCAACTCCCTTCTCCTCTCCATCTATGACAGAGTTCTTGAAAAGAGAAAAAGCAACCCAAATTTATATGAAAATTGGTGATTTTTGTTTTTTACATTTAGATGCTTATTAAAGTTTAGTCTGAGATTTCTTATAAAATTTTATGAAAAATGATAGAAATTTCTTTAAATGTGCATTCTTGTTGCAACTATGCAATAATCAGACAAAACTGATTGTGACCAGACTTATTTAGTGATCTGAATGACCTTTTTTTTGAGATTCGTTTGCTTCAGAAGAAAATTCTACATTGTCTGGTATCTAGAGAACACATATCTAGATATGCCAATGGATCATATATAGTTTTTTTTAATTTATTTTCAGAATAACAGTATTCATTGTTTTTGTACCACACCCAGTGCTCCATGCAGTCCGTGCCCTCTCTAATACCCACCACCAGGCTCCCCCAGCCTCCCACCCCCTGCCCCTTCAAAACCCTCAGGTTGTTTTTCAGAGTCCATAGTCTCTCATAGTTCATCTTCCCCTCCAATTTCCCTCAACTCCCTTCTCTTCTCCATCTCCCCATGTCCTCCGTGTTATTTCTTATGCTCCACAAATAAGTGAAACCATATGATAATTGACTCTCTCTGCTTGACTTATTTCACTCAGCATAATCTCTTCCAGTCCTGTCCATGTTGCTACAAAAGTTGGGTATTCATCCTTTCTGATGGAGGCATAATACTCCATAGTGTATATGGACCACATCTTCCTTATCCACTTGTCCGTTGAAGGGCATCTTGGTTCTTTCCACAGTTTGGTTATCTTGGCCATTGCTGCTATGAACATTGGGGTACAGATGGCCCTCCTTTTCACTACATCTGTATCTTTGGGGTAAATACCCAGTAGTGCAATTATGGATCTTAGGGAAGCTCTATTTTTAATTTCTTAAGAAATCTCCACACAGTTCTCTAAATTGGCTGCACCAACTTGCATTCCCACCAACAGTGTAAGAGGGCTCCCCTTTCTCCACATCCTCTCCAACACACGTTGTTTCCTGTCTTGCTAATTTTGGCCATTCTAACTGGTGTAAGGTGGTATCTCAATGTGGTTTTGATTTGAATCTCCCTGATGGCAGGTGATGATGAACATTTTTGCATGTGTCTGATAGCCATTTGCATGTCTTCATTGGAGAAGTGTCCATGTCTTCTGCCCATTTTTTGACATGATTATCTGTTTTTTGTGTGTTGAGTTTGAGAAGTTCTTTATAGCTGGCCTTTGTTATGACTATTTGCCATGAAGACAGAATTTCACTTTTTTAAAAAGATTTTTATTTATTTATCTAACAGAGATCACCAGTAGACAGAGAGGCAGACAGAGAGAGAGGTGGAACCAGGCTCCCTGTTGAGCGGAGAGCCCAATGTGGGGCTTGATCCCAGGACCCTAGGATCATGACCCAAGCTGAAGGCAGAGGCTTTAACCCACTGAGCCACTCAGGCCCCCCCCAGAATTTCATTTTTAACAAAGAGTAATATGATGAATGTTCTTTTTGTTTGCTATTTAAGTATAGTCATGTTGGTCTGGTTCAATAATCTCTTTCATCACTGCTCTGAACACTGAGGTATCAGTTTATTGTACCATTCAAAGTCCTTTGCAAATTAAATCTTTTAGATTTGATGCATAAAATTTACATCCAATAGCTTTCTCACTAATTGCAGTAATGGTAATTGTATTGGCTGAAGTCCCAATTTTTTCTTTAAAAAACCAATAATATACATTTTGCCTACATATTAACACTGATATCCTGTAATCAACTCAGTCACTCTCACGGTGTAACTACTATTAATTTAGATAGTCTCTAATCAATAATATCTCATAATTTAATCATTTTAAAATCCCTTATCTGTGTAAGAATATGAGTAACACAGAAAAAGAGTTCCTTCTTTCATTCAGGTTATAGTTTAACTTCTTTGGGTTGAACTTCAAATCTTTAGTGCTCATTACAGTTCCGTATTAGAATAGGTCCTGAGAAATGTTAGTAATTATATAATTTATTTGTTTGAAAAACAGCATTACAAGATATATAGGTGATTATTACATGAATGTAGAAGAATAGTGCTATCAAAAGTATCTTTATTGCCTTGTGGGTATTGAATGTGAGACCGCAGAAAAGTATTGTAGGAATAACGAAGATACTTTTGCTGTGGTCTATTCGATGTGATGTGTCACAGGAACCAGTAGTTCCTACAGAAGTAGCTAAAAACAGATGGAATACTTCAGCATAGAACATATCATGTGACAGAAGTTTATTTACAACTTTCTCTTCATTACTTAGAATTTAAGTTTGGTTAATCACCTGATGCTTTAACTTGCTTCCCTCTCCTTTCTTCCTATCCCCCAGGAATAAAAATGAAACAGTGTTAACTGTTCAGTATAGGAAACTAAGTTTCAAAGGGACCATTAAAATTTATTTTTCATTATTCCCTTGTTGGACTTGTAAACAATATATTAAAAAGTTTTTCTTTTTAAATAGGATAACTTTTTTTTTCTGAAAGTTTAAGGACATTTATAATGACACTTAAAAAAATTCATTTGTCACTCTTATTTCCACTAGAGTCTGTTTTGCATCACACATTTAACTTGACAAGTTTCCTGTGAATTTAAAAGATATGCATTTTTACTATTGGGAAAAAACCTTCTATTTCAGGAAATCTCGTACAGACTGGTTTAATAAAGAATAATCTCTTGGTGATGTGAAAAAAAATCCTCTATTTTGTTTTGTTTATTTTATTTACTTTATACACTTAGATATTTGAACCTTCTATTAGTCACACACAATGCTGCCTTGTTTCCTCAAAAAAGGAAGCATAAACTAGCTTCTTCCTCAATGACACACTTATTTATTTTCATTTAAATGTCTTAAGGAGTTACCCAATTATCTAATCATATTGATAGAGTATTTCAAAACTTGAGTATTTGCCACCATTTACTTATTTATTTGTATAATCATAAGACATTTGATGTTTTCTTTATATAGAGCATAACTTTTAAAAAATTTTGTCAGAAATATTTGTAATCTCAAGTCAAAAATTCCTACCAGTATGTCACAATTTAAATTTCTTTTTTTTTAATTTAATTTTTTAAAAAATTTTTTCAGCATAACAGTATTCATTATTTTTGCACCACACCCAGTGCTCCATGCAATCCGTGCCCTCTACAATACCCACCACCTGGTGCCCCCAACCTCCCACCCCCCACCCCTTCAAAATTCTCAGATCGTTTTTCAGAGTCCATAGTCTCTCATGGTTCACCTCCCCTTCCAATTTCCCTCAATTCCCTTCTCCTCTCCATCTCCCCTTGTCCTCCATGCTATTTGTTATGCTCCACAAATAAGTGAAACCGTATGATAATTGACTCTCTCTGCTTGACTTATTTCACTCAGCATAATCTCTTCCAGTCCCGTCCATGTTGCTACAAAACTTGGGTAGTTATCCTTTCTTTTTTCTTTTTTTTTTTTTTCAGCTTTATAAACATATATTTTTATCCCCAGGGGTACAGGTCTGCGATTCGTCAGGTTTACACACTTCACAGCACTCACCATAGCACATACCCTCCCCAATATCCATAACCCCACCCCCCTCTCCCAACCCCCTCCCCCCATCAACCCTCAGTTTGTTTTGTGAGATTAAGAGTCACTTATGGTTTGTCTCCCTCCCAATCCCATCTTGTTTCATTTACTCTTCTCCTACCCCCTCAAACCCCCATGTTGTATCTCCTCTCCCTCATATCAGGGAGATCATATGATAGTTGTCTTTCTCCGATTGACTTATTTCGCTAAGCATGATACCCTCTAGTTCCATCCACGTCGTCGCAAATGGCAAGATTTCATTTCTTTTGATGGCTGCATAGTATTCCATTGTGTATATATACCACATCTTCTTTATCCATTCATCTGAAGATGGACATCTAGGTTCTTTCCATAGTTTGGCTATTGTAGACATTGCTGCTATAAACATTCGGGTGCACGTGCAAGATCAAAAGCTTTTGCACAGCAAAGGAAACAGTTAACAAAACCAAAAGACAACTGACAGAATGGGAGAAGATATTTGCAAATGACATATCAGATAAAGGGCTAGTGTCTAAAATCTATAAAGAACTTAGCAAACTCAACACCCAAAGAACAAAGAATCCAATCAAGAAATGGGCAGAGGACATGAACAGACATTTCTGCAAAGAAGACATCCAGATGGCCAACAGACACATGAAAAAGTGCTCCATATCACTCGGCATCAGGGAAATACAAATCAAAACCACCATGAGATACCACCTCACACCAGTCAGAATGGCTAAAATTAACAAGTCAGGAAATGACAGATGCTGGCGAGGATGCGGAGAAAGGGGAACCCTCCTACACTGTTGGTGGGAATGCAAGCTGGTGCAACCCCTCTGGAAAACAGCATGGAGGTTCCTCAAAATGTTGAAAATAGAACTACCCTATGACCCTGCAATTGCACTGCTGGGTATTTACCCTAAAGATACAAACGTAGTGATCCGAAGGGGCACAATTTAAATTTCTTGAATCCTCTGGGACTGTTTTGCCACTGGACAGAGTAGTAAAATGATTTTAACTTCTAGTTTTGCAAAGATAGTGTATCTTATATTTCTTTAGTTATTACATTAGTAAATGATGTCATCCCAATTTTTTCTCTTAGTGAGGGCACCAAACTGTGTAACATGGTAAGTAGTATATCAGTGTGAATTTGGAAACTGATTCCTAGCTTGGACTCCAATCAAGATGTGAGTCTTTCTAGCAGTGGGATTATATTATCATTATTTTCTTTATCAAAACAAACAAGAAAACAAACAAACAAGCATGGATTATGGCAGAGCACATTGACTGGAGTCCAAACACTTAGATTTTGAGATAAAAAGAGCTTCATCAACATAGAAATGTGTGTGTGTGTGTGTGTGTGTGTGTGAGAGAGAGAGAGAGAGAGAGAGAGAGAAAGAGAGAGGGAGACAGAGGGAGGAAAGAGAAGAAGTGATAGCTCTAAGAATTAAAAGAAATCCACCTGAAACACAGGGTGCCCAACAGTGGGGAGAGATAAACAGGGGTGAAAGATGAAGCTGAAGAGTTACAAAGGATCTAGATCTTGGGCAAATTTGCAGGTCATTTTAAGAGTTCTTTAACTACTTTTACTAAAGTATGATTGACATACCAAAAACTCTAGATACTTAATTTGTATAACTTTATCTGTTTGGAGCTAACCACACACCTGTAAAGCCATCATCACTATTAATACTGTAAACTTATCCATCACCTCCAAAAGTTTTCTCCTTCCCTCTTTGGTTTTTCTTCTTTGGAAGTTTCATTTTTGTTTTATTTTTTCATTATCCTTGTAGCCTTTTGTAGGTGACTGTGCATTTGAAGAACCTTTAACTTCTTCCAGTCTTTACAGACTGATTTTGGCAGGTAATGACCTTCTCCTGCTGAAGAAGATAGGACTACCTCTGGAATCTCTGTCAAGTGAGGCTAGAACTGGGTCACAGGGCTACTTCTATGTCTGCAGTTGGGTTTGTGGTGGGTGGATTTATTAGTAGGGGTTTGTTCATGTGTAGCTCATACTGGGTCCCTGGGTGGATAGGACTGGTGTAAAACAAGAGGCTGCTTCCAGGTCCACAGTCAGACTGTAGATGGGGTGGGGACTGTTAGTGGAAGCCATTTGGGTGTGGTTCCTGCCACCTCTGCTTAAGAGCAGGGCTGGTGGCAAGTCCAAGAACATGCAGTGCTGAAGCTAAGTCCACAGATGGATAGGGCTGCTTCTGGGTCTTGGAGGCCCACAGTTGATGGTCCTGCTACTGGGGTATTGTCCTACTTTCTCAAACAACTTTTCCTCAGTCTTAGACTCCACTGATATGTTGCATCCTCTTAACTGGGTCCTGAAGCTTGCACAAAGACACTTGACTCTATGGATGGTTACCAAATCAGTGTTTCTGTGTGGAGACTAGACCTGGGGACCTTCTATTTTGCCATCTTGCTGATGTCATGCTTTCAATTTAAGAATTTTGGAAATTATCAAAAGAGCAGGAAGGTACTCATGAAAAGGCATTTTGTGATGGGAAAATGGCAGGAAGACAATATGGTGTAAGATAACATGATGAGTGAAATAAATGTGTTTTATTTATTGCACTTAGATAACACTGTAAAATCCCCTAGAGAAAATGTGTGATGTACCTGTAGATTTGGATTAATCATTTTATTTGTGGTTCATTGAAACAATGAGAATGGATGAGTTTGCTCTATGAGATAATACTAGAATTTTAGGTGGTGACCATTTTGTGGAGGGACATTAATATCATGTCAGTGTGTTTGCATTTTAGTTGGAAAACCAGACTAAGTTTTTGAATTTTAGTGATGATGAATACCTTGAACTAGAAGGATTAATCTAGAAGGTAGACAGACTGCATTAAATTAGGAAAAATTCAGAGATTGTGAAACCAATTAGAACATTACTGTAATATCCAAGCTGAAAGGTTGTCCAAGCTATAATCACAGGGTAGTAGAAGGGGGCAAAAGATATGAAATGGCCTTTAGAATAAAACAGATCTGTGTTCAAATTCTTTCTCAGACATTAATGTTCATATTGTTTTGCCTTATCTAGAAGAGTCTAGATAATTCAGGTATTTGTTGAATGCATGAGTGAATTGAACTATCTCCATTAATTCTAAGAAGTAGTAGCGTACTCTAAAATATAAACTAATTCTAGTCCTAAAAATAAACTCAAATGATATTTTCCTAAAGTTTATGACTAAGAATAAAAAGTGGAAAATATGAAAGACTGGTTTTGGCTTCATATAAGAAGATGTTTCTAATAACTATTGATTAAAGTCTCTCGGGAGGTGGTGAGGTTACCACTGCAAGAAAGGATGGATAACCACTCATAATGGATGTGTTAGAGGATATTCAAGCATGAAGTGTTGAGCTAGATGCTTGTAATTCTGTGAGATTTGGCTCTTGTGTTAACTGACCTTTAAATATTATTTGGCAGATTAGAATCTTATTTCCCTTGGAGGTGGATACAATACTTGATATCTGATATTGATATCTAGTAATTGCATGAGAAATACTACAAATAATTTAGATCAAGATCATTTTTGGTGACAGTGAGGAGATAGCCTGTTTTAGTTGATAATATGTTTCAGAGGTTTTCCTGAAGAAATTTTTTTTTCATCACAAAATCTATTATTTCACTAGATGGGTTTAGATGATAGAGGTATCTTTTTATTGTTATGTGTTTCTTATTCTAGTTTTTTTTTCAAGATTTTATTTATTTATCTGACAGAGAGATCACAAGTAGGCAGAGAGGCAGGCAGAGAGAGAGGGGGAAGCAGGCTCCCCGCTAAGCAGAGAGCCTGATGTGGGGCTCGATCCCAGGACTCTGAGACCAAGACCTGAGCTGAAGGCAGAGGCTTAACCCACTGAGCCACCCAGGCACCCCTGCTTTTTTTTTTTTTTTTAAGATTTCATTTACTTATTTATCAGAGAGAGAGAGAGAGAGAGAGAGAGAGAGAGCAAGAGCACAAGCAGGGGGAGCAGCAGGCAGAGGGGGAAGCAGCCTCCCCACCGAGCAAGGAGCCCAATATGGGACTTAATTCCAGGAGACTCTGGGATCATGACCTAAGCCCAAAGCAGAAGCTTAACCACCTGAGCCACCCAGATATCCCACATGTTTTTTATTTTTGAAGTGGATGAAATCTACAAGGTGCTGGGATCCAATATTTCTAAATTACTGGTATGATAGTGAGGATACATTTTTTTAAGATTTTAAAAACTAATTAATTAATTTATCTAGAGAGCAAAAGTGGGGGTAGGGGCAAAGGGAGAAGGGGAGAGAGAATCTCAAGCAATCTCCATGCTGAGGGTGGAGACCAGTGTGGGGCTTGATCTCAACACTGAGATCATGACCTGAGCCAAAACCAAGAGTTAGATGTCTAACCAACTAAGCCACCCAGGTGCCCCGAAGACTGAGCCATCCAGGCGCCCTGAAGACACATTGTTTTTAAAAGTGCCTAAACTTCTTTTCTATAATTATAAGAGTAGAAGATCCCATCTGTTTTGGGCGTAGACTCACTCCTTTGAGAAGGACCATAAGGAGGAGTGCTTTTAGTTGTCTACCCATATGTTTTTATTGGGTTAAGCTTAATGTTGTAGAGGAAGCAGAAGGTGACTAGCCAGGAGCTAAACAGGGAAATGGCTTTAAGAGGCCCTTATGAGGGAATATGTCTAGTAGATACTAGGAGCAGTGATATTCAGCAATGAGGTAGAGTTTTTTTTCTGCATCACTTTATTTTATTCTCAAGCTAAGTAGTCTGTTAAATGTGACAACCTCTTGAATGTATGTTTTGTATATACTCTTTGGGGTGTGAGATGGGCTGTAGAGAACTTAAGTACAATGAAAAATAATTGTAAGATAATCAGAAAAATGATAGAGAAGAACAGTAGAGCTATCTGGAGAAAAGTTGACCAAGAACTAAGAAAATGTAAAAAGTCCTCAGCAATATTTGCAAGGGGGGATAAATTGTGTGCATTCATGCAGCAAGAAGGTTATATTATTGTAATTATTATATTTTTATAATTTGTACTAAAGGAAGAAGTGACTCCTGACTTTTTTTTTCCACAGGAAGGATACAAGAGGTTTATTAGACAACCCATGGCAAGATACAAAATAATTGATAATGAGAACAACCATACTCTATCAGCCAGGTGCTGCTTGGGACTATGACACTATCCCACAGGACATTTCTGGGTTCCTATCTCCTGATGCGCTACCTAAAGAAATGAATCCCCTCAAATCAGGACTCAAACACAAAGGGATTATACAAAATGATTAATAATGACAACAACCATACTCTCATCAGCCAGGTGCTATTTGGTTCTATGACACTATTCCACAGCACATTTCTGCATTCACATCTCCCAACATGCCACCTAAAGAAATGAATCCCCTCAAATCAAGACTCAAACACAAAGGGATTCCAGAGACCACTAGGGAGGAGACTGGCTTTGAAAGCTCTCCCTTATCAATGTAGAGAAGGGATGGGGGAAGAAAACTTGGCAGGACAATTTGAATTTCCAAACTTAGCAAGAAGGAAACAAGTGTACAAGGCAGGGTCTCCTGGGACTGGGGCGGAGGGCAGGACAGTGGGAGACAGGAGAGGCAAAAACGGCAGTGGCTGAGACCTGACAGCAAGTTTCTCTTCTCTACTTCTTCCACCCGCCTCTCTCCTTGAGGGCCAGGTGGATGATGGCGCCGTTGGCCATGTTGTAATAAGCCAGTGAGTCGGAATCCTTGATGAAAATGCCTTCATACTGCAACTTCTGTTTCCCTGCAGGCATACCCGTGGCTTCGTGAATCTTCACCTTGATGACAGAGACCTGGTCTGTGAGTGGGAGTGTGAAGACCAGCACCTGTCCATTCAGTTTCCATTCAGTCTTATCCTGCGTGTTGGGCACTTGGACTTTGATGGACACTGGACCCTTGTTTCTGCGCAGGAACTCCTCTTCAGGCACAAGGCTGTCTTCTGTCTTCAGTTTTTTGGAGGCAGGCTGGTGCTGGTGAATTTGGGAACAACAGTATTCTTAAAAATGACAAGTTTTTGAGACAGAAGATGAAAGAGCAAGAGTGAGAAAGAGATGGAAACAGAGTCACAAAATGACAACGAGGGGGAGAGACACAAACAGTATTCTAAAGAATCAGGAAAAAGGGATATACAGAGGAAAAGTTAGAGCCCAGAGCTAGTGAGGGAGAGGGTGAGGGAGAGAATGAGTAAGATTTTATCTTAACGAAGTCCCAGTAGTTCATTTTTGTATTTGTTTCTTTTGCCTTTGGAGATGTATCTAGCAGGAAGTTGGTGCAGCCGAAGTCGAAGAGGTTGCTGCCTATGTTCTCCTCAGGGATTTTTTAGGAAAAGATTTTATTTATTATTTGAAAGAGAGAGAACACAAGCAAGGGGAGAGGCAGAAGAAGAAGGAGAAGCAGAATCCTTGCTGAACAGAAAGCCCAATATGGGGCTCGATCCCAGGACCCTGAGATCATGACCTGAGCCAAAGGCTGGTGCTTAACTGAGTCACCCAGGTGCCCCTCTCCTCTACGATTTTGATGGACTCTTGTCTCACATTTAGGCCTTTCATCCATTTTGGGTTTGTGTGTGTGTTGTGTGTGTGTGTGTGTGTGTGTGTGTGGTGTAAGAAAGTGGTCCAGTTTCATTCCAGGAGTCTAGGAGTTGAAGAGACTGTCTTTTTTCCATTGGATATTCTTCCCTGCTTTGTCAGAGATGAGTTGACCATGTAGTTGAGGGTCTATTTCTGGGTTCTCTATTCTGTTCCATTGATCCATGTGTCTGCTTTTGTGCCAGTACCATACTGTCACAAATGGCCACCAGACACATGAGAAAACGCTCAACATCACCAGCATCAGGGAAATACAAATCAAATAACAATGAGATACCACCTTGCACTTGTCAGAATGGCTAAAATTAATGATTTAGGAAACAACAGATGTTGGCGAGGATATGGAGAAAGGCGAACCCTCTTACTCTGTTGGTTTGAATGCAAACTGGTGCAGCTACTCTGGAAGACAGTATGGAGGGTCCTCAATAAAGTTAAAAATAGAGTTACCCAATGACCCAGCAATTGCATTACTAGGCATTTACCCGAAAGATACAAATACAGTGCTCAAAGAGGCATCTGCATCCCAATGTTCATAGCAACAACATCCACAAGAGCCAAACTATGAAAAGAACCCAGGTGTCCATCAACAAATGACTGGATAAAGAAGAGGTGGGGTATATATTCAATGGAATATCACTTAGCCATCAAAAAGAAAGATCTTGCCATTTGCAATGACGTGGCTGGAACTAGGGAGTATTATGCTAAGTGAAATAAGTGAGTCAGAGAAAGACAAATACCATATATTTTCACTCATATGTGGAATTTAAGAATCAAAACAGATGAACATAGGGGAAGGGAAGGAAAAATAAAATAAGAGGAAAACAGAGAGGGAGGCAAACCATAAGAGACTTTTAACTATAGGAAACAAACTGAGGGTTCCTGGAGGGGAGGTAGGTGGGGGGATTGGGTAACTGAGAGATGGGCATTAAGGAGGGCACTTGAAGTAATGAGCAGTGGCTGTTATATACAACTGACAAATCCCTAAATTCTACCTCTGGAACTAAGAAAAAGAGAATGCATTAGTAAGGATTTATAGGCTTATAAACAGTGGAAATGAATTCAATCTATTTTTTAAAAAGATTATTTATTAATTTATTTGACACAGAGAGAGAGATCACAAGTAGGCAGAGGGTCAGGCAGAGAGAGAGGGGGAAGCAGGCTTTCTGCTGAGCAGAGAGGCTGATGCAGCGCTCCATCCCAGAACCCTAAGATCATGACCCGAGCTGAAGGCTGAGGCTTAACCCACTGAGCCAGCCAGGCACCCTGAATTCAATCTATTAAAGGAACTTTATTGGCTCACATAACTGAAAAGACCAAACATTAATGTTTTTAGACCCACCTTGAACCAGGAGTTAATAATGACATCAAGCACACCCTAAGTTCTTCCCTCAGCTCTATCTTCCTCTTTGGTGATTTCATTTTCAGTCTGGCTCTCCCCATGTATTGATAAAGATGGCCAGGAGAAGATCCGGGCATATGTTCTGCCTCTTAGAAACTGTTGAAAAAAAGAGCGACTCTTCTTTGATGCTCAGGCAACATTTCGGCAATTAAGTGAGATTAGCATGGCTTAGGTCACATGCTACCCTGAACAAATCACTGTAGCTAGGGGATGTTCATTTTTCATTGGCCCAGTCTTTGTTTCATGCTTATCATTTGATACAGAGAGTGTGTGTCAACCTCAGCCAAATATAGACTGAGCATGGGAGACAGTTGATTCCTTAAAATAAAAAGATGTGTTCTTTTACAAGATGAGAGGATGCTGGGCAGACTAAAACAATATATACATTTATACCTGGAGGAGACTGAGAAAGAAGATAAAGAAGAGAGCAAAGAAAGAAAGGTAAAAGAAGGAAAAGGGAGCAAAGATGAGAGAGAGAAGGCAATCCATAGAGACAGAGAGATATTCTTAATAAACAGCATCCATCATGACCTCTATGGGATCAAGAGGCATGGTTCCATATAACTAGAAGGACTGCTGCAAATATATTATATGAAAAGATTTACATGGAAATTCTCTGTTGTAAGAATGAGAATTACACATTTGGCCTTATGAACACAATGCTTTCATTATATTGAGCTCTGCAACTTCATCCGGGACTACATAAAATACGTCTCTCCAGATGTGTTCACATGTCCTAAACACTTTCGTATTTTCCATGATTTTAAGTGTCTACTCAAGACTTTCTTCAGAGCCTCTTTCACCTCCTTATTCCTCAGGCTGTAGATGATGGGGTTCAACATCGGGGTTACCACTCCATAAGTCAATCCAATGATTTCATCGGGTGCTTTTGTGTCCTTTGACTTGGGCTTCATGTACATAAAAAGAGCTGAACCATAGAATAAGATAACCACAGTGTGGTGGGCTGAACAGGTAGAAAAAGCTTTCTTTCTCCCCTCAGTAAAATTAATTCTCAGATTGGAAGAGAGGATAAAAATATAGGAGATGAAAATTAACAGCAGAGGAATCACCAGTAAAACAATACTTGCCGCTGTCATGATAAGCACATTCATGGAAATATCTGAACATATGAGTTTAAGAAGGGCCAGGATCTCACAGGTAAGATGATCAATAATGTTATTTCCACAGAAAGGCAACACCATTGTCAGGGCTGTTTGCACTAAGGAATTCATACAGCCTATGATCCAGGACCAAGCAGCCATGTGCACATAAAGCACTCTGTTCATGATGGTGGGGTACCTCAGTGGGTTGCAGATGGCCACATACCGGTCATAGGCCATCACAGCCAAGAGGACACACTCAGTGGAGCCCAACCCAAGGGAGGCAACCATCTGCAGAGCACAGCCAATGAAGGAGGTGGATTTTGTCTCTGACCTAAATATGATGAGCATTGGAGAAATGGATGATGATGTATAACAGATGTCAAGGAACAAGAGGTTCCCAAGGAAGAAGTACATGGGGGTGTGGAGGCGAAAATCCAGTATGCTGATGATAATGAGGAGACTGTTTCCCAGGAGGATTATCACATACATGATGAGGCAGAGAACGAACAGAAAAAGCTAAGAGTTCTGGGTATTTGGAAAGTCCCACCAGGAAGAATTCAGTGACCGCTGAGCAATTCCCCATCTGCATGTGTCTGTGTTGCTTGTGGAGTTCAGATAAGTATATGACTTCAGGAAATTTAACTTTATAATTTAGTTTAAAACATCACTTTTACCTGCAATATTTTGATTTTTCATTCGGCTCTGGGTATCAGGAAAGGCATGGATACAATTTTAACTTTATTGATGATGAAAGTGAAGCACTGAGAGATTCAGTACTTTGTAGGGCCATGCAGTAGCAGAGGCAAAGCTACCAGTAACCCCGAGAATTGTGCTGTGAAGTGTCAGGCCTCTAATAAAGTAATAGGGACAACATTATTCTAAATGTACATATAAATCTCAATATTAATGAATATTCTGAAATAAAATCTTTTAAAAAGGAAGCTGGTTCTATTTTTAAAATAATACATCATGAACAGTTAACACCATGCCATTTAGCTTTGTGTGTGACTTTCAGTTGGTTCATGGTAAGATGTGGGAAAGAAATAACTTTGGCAATTTGTTGTGAATGTTAAATTACATGAAATATCTGAGGTGCCTATAATAATACATGGTTAAAACACTGTATCTGTAATTATAATACTTGTATAATTATATCATTGATTATAATTATTAAGTTTCTTGACTGACTCTGAAAAATTTATGTAGTGTGTTTACGGTGATAGCACTGAAGTTTGAGGTCCTAATGGACAGACTCTGAATATTTTCTTGTCTCAGATTGACATATATCTATTCTTCTTTTAAGGACCAGTCTAGAATTAATCTGGAACTATTTGAGATGGATGCAAGGAGCATCCAGGGATTAAGTGGCCTGGGTCCACATTAGTACAATTTTTTTCAGAACTTGGCTTTCTCCCATGTCAGTATAAGTTACTTGTATTCCTAGCCTTTCCTAACACATGTATTCTTCTAAATTCTGTAATCATTCTCTTCTTTCTTTGTCACCAAAATCCTTGATGCAGATTTTATATTTTTTTCATGCAAGTTAATATACTAAAATACTAATATTTAATGTTAAGTAACTTTTTCTCTTAATCTTTTTATGTGCTATGTTGGAACGCATCTCTGTGTCTTTTTCTTCTTTTTAAAAAAAGATTTCACTTATTTATTTATTTGGCACAGAGAGAGCATAAGTAGGGAGAGCAGCAGTCAGAGAAAGAGGGAGAAGCAGGCAGCCTGATGTGGGGCTCGATCCCAGGACCCTGGGATCATGATCTGAGCCAAAGGCAGGCACTTAACCAACTGAGTCATCCAGGTGCCCAGGTGGGGGCACCTGGGTGTCTTCATATTATTTTTATTTTATTCTATTTTATTTTATAACAAGAAACCTTCTGATAATGAACATAAGCTGTGCTTATAACAGTTCCTGAAACAAAGATTTTATGACTCTTGGTAAGTATTCATATGGCTGGCCCAATAATAGCTAGCTAATATTTATTGAGAACTAATTCTGTGCAAGGCACTGTTCAAAAGCACTTTACCCTATTAACTAATTTAATATTCATTGCAAACCTATGAGGTAAGTAATTTGTATAAGAGCAGTATGAGATACTCTTGTTATCCCCATTTTACAGAGGAGCAAACAGATAAATGGAAGTTAAATATCTTCCCCAACATCTTGTAATTAGAATCAGGATTTAATAACTGGAAGTGTAGATCAAGAATCGGCCTATCTATCACAACACTACAGTACCTATTACAGATCCTCTTTTTTACCTCTGAAAATGCTACGTGGTCCTCAGGTGTGTTGAAATTAAACACTCTTGCCTTGTTTTTTCTACCCCACATTGATCTTTCCATGTATAAGTTACTATGATATACATGGTTAATACCATATGAAAACTCAGCTGTGCTCCCATTGTTTTGTATTTGTCTGATACAGTACTTTCAAGAAAACTCTCCTGCAACCAGACTGTCATCCCTAAATGTGGCTAATATAGAACTTCTGGAGCAACTAGTGACCATTCTCCCCATGCTCTATCATAGCCATACTGAACTCCTTACAGTTTACCCTAAACATCATTCTTGTTCTTCTCTGTGCTTTTGTAGATGCCCTCATCTTAAACTGGAAAGGCCCTTCCCCATTATTACCTTTTTCTAAGAAACCTTCCTGAACTAGTTTGGGTAGGATTCCCATTTTGAGAGCTTTCACAGAACTGTGCTACCTCTCTCATAGAAACTTTCATTTATTCGACTTTTAGCACAGTAAATACTGTAGTTTTATTAGAAATCCAGTTGGGATAAAGATAGACACTGATCTTCAAAATAGACACTAGACACAGATTACTTAGGAAAGAGGTTATACTTTCTGGAAACAAGTAATTTCTGTGCAACACAAAGAGTTTAATGTCCAAAAAATTATGGAACAGCTTTCAAGTCATTTTATCAAGCTAAAATAACTTTTTTTTTAAGATTTTATTTATTTGTCAGAGAGAGAGGAGAGCGAGCGAGCACAGGCAGACAGAATGGCAGGCAGAGGCAGAGGGAGAAGCAGGCTCCCCGCCAAGCAAGGAGCCCGATGTGGGACTCGATCCCAGGACGCTGGGATCACGACCTGAGCCGAAGGCAGCTGCTTAACCAACTGAGCCACCCAGGTGTCCCTAAAATAACTTTTATACCCCAGGTGTCAAAGACAAAATAAAACTGTGGCTTAATCTCATTTAAATATACCTGTAAAAACCATAAATAAATATAAAACCAAATCCAACTGTATAATAATTTCATAAATTCAAGACACTTCAAATTAATATTTAGAAATTGATCAGTATATTGGGGCGCCTGGGTGGCTCAGTGGGTTAAGCCGCTGCCTTCGGCTCAGGTCATGATCTCAGGGTCCTGGGATCGAGTCCCGCATCAGGCTCTCTGCTCAGCAGGGAGCCTGCTTCCCTCTCTCTCTCTCTCTGCCTGCCTCTCCATCTACTTGTGATCTCTCTGTCAAATAAATAAATAAAATCTTAAAAAAAAAAAGAAATTGATCAGTATAATATGGCAAACAAATTGGTAAATAAAAAACCCTATATGATCATCCAGATAAATAAATAAAATCATTTGATGGAATTCAATTTTCTTTCTTTTTTTTTTTAAGATTTTATTTATTTATGTGATACAGAGAGAGGTCACAAGTAGGGAGAGGCAGGCAGAGACAGAGAGGGGGAAGCAGGCTCTCTGCTCAGCGGAGAGCCCAATACGGGCCCGATCTCAGGACCCTGAGATCATGACCTGAGCCGAAGGCAGAGGCTTTAACCCACTGAGCCACCCAGGTGCCCCTCAGTTTTCTTTCTAAATAAGAACTTAATAATTAGACATGAGCCAACTTGATTTTAAATGATGAAACTCTGTATTTCCCTAAAAGTCACTCTATGATTACTTTTATCATTATCATCATCCTCGTCATCATTATTTAATAATTATTTTTCTGAAATATCTAACCAACAGATAGTCATAATTTTTTTTTAAGGGTTCTGAAAATTGGGCGCTTGAGTGGCTCAGTTTTTTGTGTCCATCTTCAGCTCAGGTCATTACCCAGGGTCCTGGGATCAAGTCCCACATCTGGTTTCCTGCTCAGTGGAGAGTCTGCTTCTCCCTCTGCCCTTCCCCCGTGCTCATCATCTTTCTCTCTCTCTCACTCTCTCTTTCAGATAAATAAAATCTTTTTTTTTAAGATTTTATTTATTTATTTGTCAGAGAGAATGAGCACAGGCAGACGGAGTGGCAGGCAGAGGCAGCAGGGAGCCGGACGTGGGACTCGATCCCAGGATGCTGGCTGGGATCATGACCTGAGCTGAAGGCAGCCGCTTAACCAACTGAGCCACCCAGGTGTCCCAGATAAATAAAATCTTTAAAAAAGTTTTAAAAAGGATTCTGGGAATCTGGTATGTGGTGATAGGACATATTATATAATATGTGAGGAAACTTACCTTCTTTTGTTATACCATTGAAAATTTTAGTTTTGCTGGACACCTGGGTGGTTCAGTCAGTTGAGCGTCTGACTCTTGGTTCCACTCAGGTCGTGATCTCAGGGTCATGAGTTGAGCCCTGTGTCAGACTCTGCGCTCAGCACAAGTCTGCTGGAGAGATTCTCTCTCTCCCACTCTTTCCTCTTCTATTTCTCCCCCTGTGCACACTCTCTCCCTCTCTCAAATAAATAAAACCTTAAAAAAAAAGAAAATTGCAGTCTTGGAGAATAGTTGATGACAAAAATGCTCATGATATGATATTATCAGATTAAAAACAAGTCTCACACAATATAAATTATCCTATATGTGCATTTTTTATACATGTAGCTGAAAGAAACCTCATCAAAATATTAGCTATGGTTTTCTTTATCAGATTTGGTTTTGAGGTAGTTAAAATTTTCTAAACTTTTACATATTTTTCACATTTTTCTTTAATAAAACTATATTTCTGATTGTAGAAATAAAAAAAAAAAGAAGTTCTTAACAGGAAACTACCCTGGGGCAAAGATTGATATCTCTGTATTCTTTCTAATGATTAGGAGATTACTGAAGAAGCCAAAAGGTCCAGTTATTTGTTGGCCTCAGTTTTCTCTAAAACCCAAGAAGGGAAAAGAACAGTCAGTGGACTGGAAATTGACTTGAGATGTTCTGGTGCTTTATTACATACAATAATTAATGCCTTTTAACATTCTGATTTCAGTCAATCTCACAAATACATCCACTCTGAGAAGACATACTGACACAGCCCAGTTTTTGCAAAGGGATGCCAGAGCCCACTATTTGGAATGTAACCAGGGTTAGCAACCAGGATGCAGCAATAGGATTATGTAGTAAAAAGAGAGGAGATACCTGCCTGAAACACAAGACTATTCGGAAATAGCAGGAGCTTCTGTTACTTTTGCTTCTTTTTCTTTGTCCATAAAAAGGTAAAGTTTCAATTGCTTGGCTTTCTGAGCTTTGTTTATCTTCTCCAAAGGGCCTGTCCTTAGATTGTTTTTCACCATTGGGCACCACCTATGCAAGGAAAGAAAATTTTGAGGCTCACGGGTCACGTGCCTCTACTGTCTTCTACCTGTATCTATTAACAGAAGTTTGTAAATAAAGTATATAAATACATCCAGCATTTCATATTTTGCCCCGTGGACCTCTTATATCAGGCTATATGACAGCTATCCTGTAAAGCATCCTCAGGAGAAAATTCCTAGTACTAGGTATTGAATTCTAGTTCCAGACATAGTTTCCCCTATTGTTTATAAAGCAACTTTGTTCCTCACAATATAAAACATCCCTCACAGGAGATCCCCAGTGCTTGTCTGAATAAATAAGCCCTATGTGCCTCAAAAGAAAATGGATAAGGTGGAATGAACAAAGGCAAAGACAAAAAGCAAAGGCCTTTTCTCCTCTTTCTACATGGTATTGAGAATTATCCTGTTGTTTTTTTTTAGTTTTCCTTCACTGTGGAAACCACATGCAGTTTTTTGTTTTTGTTTTTGTTTTTGTTTTTCTCCTGGAAACACAGCAAAAATGTTTAGCTCTTATCTGGTGGGAACTTATGTCTGAGCAATAGTCTCACTCCTGGAATTGATCCACCTTCACTCATCCTGCCTGCTCTGACCATCTCTAAGACTGTGTTATGGAAGTCTACTGTGCCCTAATCTCTTTATCCCTTTGTCCAGACCACTGATAAGATATATTTGTATAAAAGAATACCATGTCTTGAAGGAGAGCAATTGGCTTGGAGTCTGAGAACTTAGGATCCCAGTCCACTCTCCGTTCTAGGTCTTCATAACTGTACTGATCTTGGGTAAGACACTTAACTTCCCTGAAAATGATGTGTTGTCATCTGTAATATTAGCATAATAGCACCTACTTTATAGAATTGTTTTGAAGATTATTTGTGATATGTAATAATCCTTGACACAGAATGAGAATACAATGTGTTAATTTAATCCAGTCTCTCAGGCTGACATTTTCCCTTTTTCATCCTAAGGAGAAATGAATAGTTTAAAATTATGCTCATAGGTACTCAAGATACTTCCTTGATATAATAATTCTTTTCATCCATTTTTTCATTTTTTTAATTTGGAACTTTTCAAATTAGTAAAAAAAAAAAGATTGAGGAATAGTTATAAATTGGAATGGAAGAGATAAGGGAGAAATAACAAGTATATACAATGTGGAATCCTGAGGAGGATCCTGAAATAGGAAAAGACATTAATGGAAAATTGGTGAAATTTGAATAAAGTCCATAGTCAATATAACGTACCAATGTTACTTCCTTATTCTTGATATTTGTACTATGGTTCTGTAAGATGTTAACATTCGAGGTTAGGTGAGATATATAAGGGAACTCTTTGAGCCAACTTTGTAAATTTTCTGGAAGTTTAAAGTCAGTTTGAAGGAAAATAATTAAACATAGAAAACATAAATTATTTATGATTTATCATTTCCAGTTCTCCTTCTCTTTCTGAAACAAATCTTTACAACTCTGTAGTGTTTTCTATTCAGTTCTTAGTGTAGGATTCTTACCTGCTCCCCACACAAGTAGGTAGCATTGCTGTTGATTTCAGTTTCTAAAAAAGGACTTAGTTTTAGACGCAGGCACACTCATCCCTTTATAGTTCCTTTTTCTACTATTTTACCATTTTCTTTGTGTCCAGATGATAAATTTGTTGTGGTTGCCCTTCCTCGGGCTGATATCTTTGCTCTCTTCTTTTTGAGCTGTGGGGCCCACTGTTAGGAACACCACCATTTCACATTACTGTGGTTAGTGTCAAGGGAACAGAACAAAAGTAAGGCTGTCATCCCTACTAAAATGTTCTGTCTTGAATTTGTATCAATAAATATGTGTTCTCTAATCTCTGGGCCTTAAAAATGTCCAAAGGACCTATCCACGGCTCTATTTAAATCATTCTTTCTTTTCTTCTAAGGGACCTTATAATCCCAGAAGTGATTTAAAGAGTATCTTTAAATTGTGTGGAAGGTAGTAGCAGCTCTTAAAGCTTTAGGGATATTGTCTTAAAAACCTAATTATAGTATAGCCTATCAAGCAAGAAATTATTTTTTGATAAATTAAAAAATTTCCTGATTAAATAAAGAATATATACTTATCACAGAAAAGCTGGGAAACTTGGAAAAGCCCAAAGAAAGAAAAATACATACATAATTTCAGTTGTAGTAACTATTAATATTTTAATATATTCATTTGCATGTACTGCATATAAAATTGAGAGCATAGTGTAGTTCTGACTTTTTAACCTACTTTCTAAAATAATTGTGTATTTTGAATTATCCTGTGTCATTTTTAAAGACAATTATAACTGTTGTCAAAATATTTGTAAATGGAAAATAGGAAATGAAAAGTAAATAGAGAGTGAAATGGTAATTCTCCACTTATCTTTGACTTTTGAGAGTAATGACAACAGAGAAAGACTGGGATCAGAGATTCTCTTCTTTCCCTATTTTTAATGAGTAAAGCCTCATTCCCCTCATAGAGCTTTTTAGGAGGCCCTTTTTGTAGAATGGAAAAGTCAGTGTGGTACATTTTTCCTTGGTGCGGTGGGAAAACACAGGCATGCCGTAACCAAAGCTATGAGTTCGCAGCCTCATCTGAATGGCCAATACACTATTTCCATTCCTTTGCAACTACCTCCTCTGACTCCAGTACACTATTTCCATGGCTTCCCAACTGCCTCCTCTAACTCAGCTGGCTCTCTGGCCATGCTATGATGATTCTAGATCTTATTATTTTAACTTCATTCACATTTACATTACACTACCTCCTCTAGAATACGTTTATTAGTAAGATGGATGTGACTTTAAGAAGGAGACTCAAGATCAATTGTAATAGATAAACTGTGAAGCAAGGAGATGGGAAGAGTATATTTTTGAAAATGTAATAACTAACCCAAAGGAAACAAAAATAAACTATTGAGACTACATCAAACTAAAAAGTTTTTGCACAGTGGAAGAAACTAACAAAACAAAAAGGCAGCCTACTGAATAGAAGAAGAATTTGCAAATGATATATCCCATAAAGGGTTAATATCCAAAAATATAAAGAATTTATACAAATGAACACTAAAAAACCCCACAAATGATTCAACTAAAAAGTGGGCAGAATACTTGAATAGATATTTTTCCAAAGAAGATGTATAGATGGCCAACAGACACATGAAAATGTACTCAACACCACTAATTATCAGGGAAATACAAATCAAAACTACAGTGAGATACCACCTCACAACTGTCAGAATAGCTAAAATCAAAGACAAGAAACAACAAAAGTTTATGAGGATGTGGAGAAAAAGGAACCTCATGCACTGTTGATAGGGATGCAAATTGTGGAAAAGAGTATGGAGGTTCCTCAAAAAATTAAAAATAGAAATACTATATTCACTAATTCCAGTCCTGTGTATTTACCCAAAGAAAATGAAAACAGTAGTTTGAAAAGATATGCACCCCTATGTTTATTGCGATGTTATTCGATATTATTTACAATAGCTGAGATATGGAAGCAACCCAAGTGTCCATCTATAGATGAATGGATAAAGAAGATGTGATGAGGATCTAGAGGGTATTATGCCAATTGAAATAGTTGGATAGAAAGAAAAATACTATATGATTTCACTTATACATGGAATCTAAGAAACAAAACAGATGCTTACAAACAAAAAGTAGAGACAGACCCAGAAATACTGAGAACTGATGGTTGTTGGAGGGGTGAGTGAGTGGATGGGCAAAATGGGTGAAGGGAAGTGGGAGATACAAGCTTCTAGTTATGAATGAATAAGTCATTGGAAGAAAAGTTACAGGGCAGGGAATATAGTCAATTGTATTATAATAGTGTTGAATGGTGGCTGATGGGAGCTACAGTTGTGCTGAGCATAGCATAACCTATAGATTTCTTGAATCATTATGTTGTACAGCCAAAACTAATGAATACTATGTATCAAATACAATTTTAAAAAAGTAATAGCCAACAATACTTTAATAACATTATAGACATTTGTTCTGTTTCTTTAAATTTATTCCTATTTGAAATCCCATTATATGAAAGACCTTTCACTTGATGTTAACATTATAGGGATATATAGAGACGAAAAAGGCAAGGGAGTGCTTTCAAGTAGCTAATTACATGAACAGAAGAAAAGGCAAAATGAAACTTGTTCCATAGCTTTAAAAACAGAACAAAAATCATAATAATTTTATGCCTCTCTAAATGTTGCTATGTGATATTTCTTTTTTAAATAGTATTATAAACTTGTGTTTTGGTTTTAGAATGTTAAACCACTCTTACATTTCTACCTCCATTTAGATGTAATCTATTGTTCTTTTTATGTAACACTTTATTCAATGTCCTAATTATTTTTTAGGATTTTTTTCCATCTGTGTTCATGAGAGCTAGGTTCTTAATTTTTCTTTTTAACCATATCCTTGTTAGATTTTTGTTTCAAGTTTGTGATGGCCTCATAAAATGAATTAAGGTAGTTTTCTGTCTGTGGATAGATTGTATAAAATTTAATTTGTCTCTTTCTTAAAAGAGTGAAATAATTCATTGAGATATCATTTTGGCTGGAGTATTTTCTAGGGAAGATTATAATAATGGATTCACTTTTGAAATGGATATAGGGTTTTTCTAGTTCCAGACAAGATGGAATAAAAACTTTTCCCTATTTTGTTAAATACAGCTAACACTCTGGACATTATGTATAAAGAAAGCATAAGAAGACTCTGAAAGGCAGAGAGGAGAAAGATAAACTAGGGACTCTGGGATCTAAGGAAACAAAAGGTGCAGTGAGTTTCCTGAGTTTTCTTTTTGCGTTCTATATATCCCAGACTGAGTGCAACATAAGCTTAAAACTCCCAAACACCAATGGGAGCGAACCAAAAAAGCACAAGAAAATTTACTCTTTTTAGCCAAAGGAATAGAAAAGGGGTGGCTTAGCAAGACAGAATACGTAATGGCAGTAATTTCCCTACTCCAGCCAAACACCAGAGGAAAATACTGCAACCCTGCTCTCCTACTTCAGCATTTTCAACTGGGGAGCCTAGGTTTCAACCCTCTACCATCTGTCTTTTCCCTCCAGACAGGATTTCAAGAGACAAATTAGTAGGAAGTCAAGGCTTTCATCTATACCCATTAGGGATGAATTCTTCCATCTCCATTGTGTCATCAAATCCATGTGAGGAGCTTAGAATTTTGCCAGATGTGGCAAGAATGAAGTAGTGACTCCTTTCTCTAAAGGACATGGTTTTAGAGGAAGCCTGCTGAAATAGATCTGAATAAGATCCAGACTGTCATAGTACCTAAAATATCCAGGATACAAATGAATATCACTCCTCATACAAAGAATCTGATATCTCAATTTGAATGATAAAGGACAATCTCTAGATACAACAAAAAATGAACAGATGTTGGAATTATTTGACAAGGAATTTAAAATGCTTCAGTGAACAATTATACACACACTTGAAACAACTGAAAATACAGAAGGCCTTCACAGAGAAACAAAGGCTCAGAAAAGATACAGAAAAAAGAACCTAATGAAAAAAAACCATAATGGAAATAAAATATTCAGTGGGTAGGTTCAACAGCAGAATGAAGGGGGCAACGTGTTGATTTGATTTTATGTTCTTTTTAAAATTTTGAGATAGAGTATAAGATCATCTAATATATGTATTTTGGGCTATAAATTTTCTTCTAATCACTGGCTTTAGCTGGATTCCATAAAATTTTATTGGGATGCTCCTTATGATTTAGTTCAAAATAGTTTTTTTCCTTCCCTACCCCCTACAAGCCCCCCACCTCTCAGATTCCTCATATCAGAGAGATCATATGATAATTGTCTTCCTCTGCTTGACTTATTTAACTTAGCATAATCCCCTCTAGTTCTATCCATGTTGTTGCAAATGGCAAGATTTCGTTTTTTGATAGCTGTATAATATTCCACTGTATATATATATATACCACATCTTCTTTACCCATTCATCTTTTGATGGACATCTAGGAATGGATATCTGGGCTCTTTCCATAGTTTGGCTATTGTGGACATTGCTTCTATAAACATAGAGGGGCTTGTGCCCCTTTGGATCACTGCATTTGTATCTTTGGGGTAAATATCCAGTAGTGCAATTGCTGGGTTGTGGGTTAGCTCTATTTTAAAATTTTTGAGGAGCTTCCGTACTGTTTTCCAGAGTGCCTGTACCAGCTTGCATGCCCACCAACAGTGTAGGAGGCTTCCCCTTTCTCCACAACCTTGCCAACATCTGTCATTTCCTGACTTGTTAATTTTAGCTATTCTGACTGGTGTGAGGTGGTTATCTCATTGTGGTTTTGATTTGTATTTCCCTGATGCTGAGTAACGTGGAGCACTTTTTCATGTGTCTGTTGGCCATTTGGATGTCTTCTTTGCAGAAATATCTTTTCATGTCTTTTGCCCATTTCTTGATTGGATTATTTGTTCTTTGTGTGTTGAGTTTGATAAGCTCTTTATAGATTTTGGATACTAGCCCTTTATCTGATATGTCATTTGCAAATATCTTCTCCCATTCTGTCGGTTGTCTCTTGGTTTTGTCGACTGTTTCCTTTGCTGTGCAAAAGCTTTTGATCTTGATGAAGTCTTGATAGTTCATTTTTGCCCTTGCTTTCCTTGCCTTTGGCGATGTTTCTAGGAAGAAGTTGCTGCAGCTGAGGTCTAAGAGTTTGCTGCCTGTGTTCTCCTCAAGGATTTTGATGGATTCTTGTCTCACATGGAGGTCTTTCATCCATTTTGAGTCTATTTTTCTGTGTGATGTAAGGAAATGGTCTAATTTCATTCATCTGCATGTGGCTGTCCAATTTTTTCAACACCCTTTGTTGAAGAGACTGTCCTTTTTCCATTGAACATTCTTTCCAGCTTTGTCGAAGATTACTTGACCATAGAGCTGAGGGTCCGTTTCTGGGCTCTGTATTCTGTTCCATTGATCTATGTGTCTGTTTTTGTGCCAGTACCATACTGTCTTGATGCTTAAAGCTTTGTCTTAGAGCCTGAAGTCAGAAATTGTGATGCCACCAGCTTTGCTTTTTTTTTTTTTTCAACACTCTTCTGGCTCTTCAGTGTCTTTTGTGCTTCCATACAAATTTTAGGATTATTTGTTCCATTTCTTTGAAAAAAGTTGATGGTATTTTAATTTTTTTTAAGATTTTATTTATTTATTTGACAGACAGAGATTACAAGTAGGCAGAGAGGCAGGCAGAGAGAGAGGAGGAAGCAGGCTCCCTGCTGAGCAGAGAGCCTGATGTGGGGCTCGATCCTAGGACTCTTGAGATCATGACCTGAGCCGAAGACAGAGGCTTTAACCCACTGAGCCACCCAGGTGCCCCAAGTTGATGGTATTTTGATAGAGATTGCATTAAATGTGTAGATTGCTCTAGGTAGCATAGACATCTTCACAATATTTGTTCTTCCAATCCATGAGCATGGAACATTTTTCCATTTCTTTGTATCTTCCTCAATTTCTTTCATGAGTATTCTATTATTTTCTGAGTATAGATTCTTTGCCTCTTTGGTTACATTTGTTCCTAAGGTATCTTATGGTTTTGGGTGCAATTGTAAAGGTGATCAACTCCTTAATTTCTTTCTTCTTCTCATTGTTAGTTTATAGAAATGCCACTGATTTCTGTGCATTGATATTATATCCTGCCACTTTACTGAATTCTTGTATGAGATCTAGCAGTTTTAGGGTGGAGTCTTTTGGGTTTTCCACATAAAGCATCATATCATGTGCAAAGAGTGAGAGTTTGACTTCTTTGCTGATTTGGATGCCTTTTATTTCTTTTTGTTGTTTGATTGCCGAGGTTAGGATTTCTAGTACTGTATTGAATAGCAGTGGTGATAGTGGACATCCCTGCCATGTTCTTGACCTTTGGGGGAAAGCTCTCAGTTCTCCCCCATTGCGAATGATATTTGCTGTGGGTTTTTCATAGATGGATTTTATGATATTGTGGTATGTACCCTTTATCCCTACACTGTGAAGAGTTTTGATCAAGAAAGGATGCTGTACTTTGTCAAATGCTTTTTCTGCATCTATTGAGAGTATCATATGGTCTTCTTTTTTCTTTATTAGTGTATTGTATCACATTGATTAATTTGCGGATGTTGAACCAGCCTTATAGCCCAGGAATAAATCCCACTTGGCCATTAAAAGAATTGAATAATTTTTTTATTTAGTTGGATCCTATTGGCTAGTATTTTGGTGAGAATTTTTGCATCCGTGTTCATCAGGGGTATTGGTCTATAATTCTCCTTTTTGACGGGGTCTTTGTTTGGTTTTTGGATTTAGGTAATGCTTGCCTCATAAAAAAAGTTTGGAAGTTTTCCTTCCATTTCTATTTTTTTGAACAGTTTCAGAGGAATAGGTATTAATTCTTGTTTAAATGTTTGGTAGAATTCCCCTGAGAAGCCATCTGGCCCTGGGCTCTTATTTTTGGAGAAACTTTTGATTATTGCTTCAATTTCCTTACTGGGTATGGGTCTGTTCAGGTTTTTCTATTTCTTCTTATTTCAGTTTTGGTAGTTTATATGTCTCTAGGAACGTATCCATTTCTTCCAGATTGTCTAATTTGCTGGCATATAGTTGCTCATAATATTTTCTTATACTTGTTTGTATTTCTTTGGTGTTGGTTGTGATCTCTCCTCTTTCATTCATGATTTTATTTATTTGGGTCCTTTCTCTTTTCTCTTTGATAAGTCTGGCCAGGGGTTTATCAATCTTAATTCTTTCAGAGAGTCAGCTCCTAGTTTCATTGATCTGTTCTACTATTTATGTGTTTTCTATTCCATTGATTTCTGCCTGATCTTTATTATTTCTCTTCTCCTGCTGGGTTCAGGCCTTATTTGCTATTCTTTTTCAGACTCCTTTAGGTGTAGGGTTAGGTTATGTATTTGAAATCTTTCTTGTTTCTTGAGAAAGGCTTGTATTGCTACATACTTTCCTCATAGGACCACCTTTGCTGCATCCCAAAGATTTCAGTTCAAAACAGTTTTTTTTTTTTTAACAAGAGAACAAATCTACACCTTTATTTACTTTTCATTAAATTTAAATCCTTGAGGGGTACAGCATCACACGGATTTTGTGGCCAATGGCTTTAGCAGGAAGGTTGCTTCGGAATTTGGCACGAACCATGCTGTTGTTTCCATGAGCACGAATTACTTTTCCCCAGATTACTCTGGTTTTGTTTGGTTTTCCACCAGGAGTCACTGTGTTGTTCTTTGCTTTGTACACGTAAGCACATCTCTTGCCTAGATAGAATTCCGTTTCATCTCGAGCATATACACCTTCGATTTTAAGAAGAGCTGTGTGCTCCCTCTGGTTGCGGAGACCCCGCTTATAGCCAGCAAAAATGGCCTTGGACCACAGCCTTCCAGACATTATTCGGTGTTTTAGAGGAGTCCTGTTCCCAGCAGGCCTCAATTACTGCGCCTGAAGTTCAGCAACCCAAAACAGTTTTATTTTTTGTTGTGATTTCTTTCTCATACTTATGTTACTAGGAGTGCATTATGTAAGTTTCTAACATTTGGAGATTTTTTAAAGTTATATTTTCTTTTTAAAAAAATTTCCTGGTTTAATTCTATATGGCCAGAGAACATTCTCTGAATGATTTAAATTGTTTGAAAGTACTTAAAGCTTATTTTAGGACCCATTATAGAGTCATAGTATTCATTGTACTACGTGTCCCATTTACTGAGTTCCTTATTTGAGCCGTTACATGTTTCATACCCAGTATTACCATGTGATTCTTTTTTGTAACTGTTTATTCCTGCTATGTGCCACAAATATTCTTCCTTATCACATCAAGGATATTTATTTTGCTCTTTCAAAATTTTTGCTCTCTCTGTTCAATGAATTCTTTCTCATATGATTTCGAGTTGCTCATTTTATTGCCTTTCTTTTTATAAAGGTTGTGTTCACCATATATCACATTATTCTTCTCCATGGAATTCATTTCCCCTGCAGTATTTTGATCAATAATGTGTACCTTATAAAGAAAAGGCAAAAGTCCAGGCCCCAACTTATACTACTTCAGGTGAGTTCAAAGTTTGGGGTTCCTCAAGGCAGAGAGCCCATTATACTATATATTGGGTATGTGCAAATATGTTTCCTTCCATGGAAACCCACATTCTTTCCTTTACCTCTTTCTGGATGCTGTTCTTTTCCAGGTCCCTTTTTTCACTGATAAAAATATCCCAACTTTTTTAGTGAGATAAAGCAGAAAGAGGCAACTCCAGGTAGGGTGCTCTGTGTGCACTTGTAATGAGTTGTTCAGTCTTCACCCTTCTTAGTTCTGGACCACTCTGATGTTACTGTATCTACCATTAGTTTGTGAGGGTCAGAGGAGGGTCAAGCATAATTTCCTCATGGTAAGACAGTAGAAAATAATAACTTGACTCAGAACTACTCCCCCAATGCATTTCTTGTGAATGGCTACATGGTTTCCTTGGGTTTCTTCCAGTTTCATACTGTTCTTCAGATTGATACATTTTTAATCTTATTCCTATGGCATTTCCATATTTGAGTGAGGAAGAAGTCAGAAGATGATAGCACTTTGTTCTTTCTAGAAGCTGAAAATATATTACTTTCATAATAACTTGTTTATTGAATGACTAATTAGATTAAGAAGTTATTAATAAACAACCCTCAACCTGAGACCTATCCTTGAACTCAGTTAGGTTAGATTGATCTCTTTCTTTTCCCATGCCTCCATCGCTTGCTATCTCAGCCACATTTATTGATGTATTTATTTTTAATCACACCTATTCTTCTTCTTCTTGACTTTGGGGGTATTCCATTTCCCATTTAAATTCTAGTTAACTGATCCCAATTTGATGTCCTTGTTCTGTTCCTTATATAACGGACTAATTGGTATTTTCTTTCTGCCTTTTACTGCCCCTCAAATCTGCTACCAGTCTGATCTGTCTTCCTAGATTCTTTCCTGCCAGGTAAAAAACCCACCTTTTAGAGGAATAAGCAGCATACAAACAGAGAGAATGATAACGAGAGTGTGAGAGAGACTGTCATGATCAAATGAGTTGAATTTATTATGATGTGGCTGCATTATGACTAATATTAACTATTTTGATAAACTTTAGCTTGAGGATCTAGGTGAGGTTTTGTGTCTACTCAATACAAATGCATGAAAACATTGCCTTTATCTAACTTCAAGGTGATGAAATTAAATTTTTTAGAGTTATCATGAAATCAAAATTTTGTATACAGTTCAGATAAAATGTAGCCATATTTGAATGGAGTAAATTGCCTTAGGGAACAGAAGAGGCTTGAACCAGATTCAGTGTCTTGTACTTAATCATATTGTTAGTTTGTCTTGACAGACTAAAGTGGACAGGTATGACAGCTTTCTGGTAAATTGACAAGATGCAGAGGAGATGCAACTAGGAGTAGCAGAGGTACCTGGAATTTATAGAGACTGAGTAGTATGTGCTAGTTCCTCAGGGAAAAGCATGGATTGATGTGTGGCCCAGCATGAGGGAGAGCAAGGTAAAGGGAAAATCTAGGGCAAACTCTGTTTGGAATATAGACAGGCAGTTGGCATTAGGAGAGTTGACCCCAGATATTAAGACCCTATGTACTGCTTGCCATTCTTCTATGGGTTATAGTACCTGGCATGAGACCAAAGTAATTTATGGCATTTAGGGAAGAAGCTGACATCATTCCTGGAGAGGAGGCCTCAATTGGTAACCACTGAATTAAATGAAATGAAAAAGGGAGAAGTTGAGACTAGGCCTTAGAAATGTTGAAGAGGAGTACTTGGTCATGCAGCCCTGCAAGTTAATGATAATTCTTTCTTCTTACCATGTTTGTCCTGGGAAGGGATTAAGATTGTAGCTGTAATTGATATTTATGTCATGGCTGGGTACACTTGAGGTAACAGGTGTATGATCCTGTGGTTTAGAGTGATTTAGAGAAATACACTAAATATTCTCTTTCTGCTCATTTGAAAGTTCTAAAAGTAGTGCTGTCTCACAGAATTATTGTGAGTACGACTGCCCAGACAACTAAGTCCTGTATTCTCTCCAATGCCTGGGAATGGTGGTGGTGGGCAGTCCAGGTTTAGGCTGGATTTCATGTAAATCCTGGTTAGAAAGTTAAGGTTGCCAGGTTAACAAATGAAAATAGATAGCACCAACTTAGATTTGAATTATTTCTGATTGCCTTTGCATATGTACACTGGGATAAAATAAAAATAATTCATAAGAAATAGTTGTATGAAAAATTATTATCTGAAATAAATTATAAGTATTCTACATACCTCTCTAATTAGAAGTATTTGGCTCCATTTAACATTGTTTTGTATAATTTACTTAAAACTCCTTGCAGTTACAGTCTATCTTTCATTTGTATTGTAACATAGTTTTTACTGTGCTCACATCAAAACTATTTAATTCCTTTGTCCACTGAACATTAATGAGAAAACATGCTAAATATTTACAGTATGAGCCAATATACTGAAAAAGTACTTGCATAAAGTTAAGAACTCTGGGAATTGCTCTTTAAATTTGTTTTGATGAAATAGATAATACCATCTTTCATGGCATAAATTGCTTTCCCATTGCTCAGGATTATGTTGCATCTTTTACTCAATGACTTTTAAAAAATATTGTTCACTGACAAGAGTTTTGTTGTCAAATTTTATTCTCTTTTTAAAAAGACTAATCACAGGGATTTCAGTCATTTCCATGCTGGAAGAGTATTTTATAACATTCATGTAAAATGATTGAATTCTTCAAATATTTATATTGATTTCAAAAGATAGTCATAGAAAATGTCATAATAATTATCCAACTCAAGTTGGAACTTCTTTTCCTGTTCATAAGTAAAGTATGGTTTGCTCAAATAATGGAAATTGTTGATATGGTCTCTTCCATGTTGTGTCATACCAGTATAGGTATGCTGAAAAACAGATTGGTTAAGTTTGGAGTATTGTGTATGTATTTGAATAGAGAGCATGAGTGAGCAAAATTAAAATGACAGTGCCTATTATTCTGGCTATTTGGAGAGGGCAGTGAGACCAGAATAATGTTTATCAACTCCGAGAATCTAGGATTTAGAGGTGAAAATAAAGGAATTGGTAGACAACTTATTTATTAAGAACAAAATATCATTTTAACCTAAGCATCACAGATTACTGCCACATCTCTTTATCAGATATAGTCAATTCTAACATCCATGTCTTGACCATTTTACCTGGGTAGCAGTTCTAAATTTGCTCTCAGTAGGGTGCCTGGGTGGCTCAGTGGGTTAAAGCCTCTGCCTTCGGCTCGGGTCATGATCCCGGGGTTCTGGGATTGAGCCCCAATCCCAGGGTCCTGGGATTGAGCCCTGCATCGGCTCTCTGCTCAGCAGGGAGCCTGCTCACCACCCCACCCCCGCCTACTTGTGATCTCTCTCTGTCAAATAAATAAATGAAATCTTTAAAAAAAATTTTGCTCGCAGAGAGTGTAAAGACAGAAGAATTGTTTTTTATGTGTGAGTTACACTTAAGTTTAATGGTATTAGCAACTTTGTTCTAATTGCTTCTAGGGGACTTCATCCCAAAAGGACTAGAGAGTTCCTAAATTCTAAGCAATCCACATTGCCAACTTTAAATTACTTTTGGGATTAGAAAGATCCTCAAAGCAGCAAAGACTTTAAGTTGCTTTGGTTCTCCATTGGCTGGTCTTTTTTTTTTTTTTAAGATTTTATTTGTTAGAGGGGGGTGGTGAGCGCAAGCAGGGGGAGTGGCAGGCAGAAGGAGAGGGAAAAGCAGGCTCCCCACTGAGCAGGGAGCCCAAGGCAGGACTCAGGACCCTGGGATCATGACCTGAGCTGAAGGCAGATGCTTAACTGACTGAGCCACCAGGTGCCTCTTGGCTGGTCCTTTAAAGACTCCTTTACTAGGGAAGTGACTGTAAAGAGCCCCAATTTTTATTTTTACTGGAAGTCAGTCCAGTTTTTCTACTGATTAATTGTTTTGTTTGTTTTTTGTTTCATTTTGTTTTGTTTTGTTTTTTTACTGTAGCAATGACAGCTACTTGGTGTTAATGAAAACTGAGAAGCATATAGTTATTTTAGTTTTATTATTGAACTTATTAAGATGGAATTTATGAGACGAGCAATCTCACAAAAAAGTAGGATTTTCATTTCTGGCATTTTAATTTAAAAACATTGTACTTCTAGTCAAGTGGGGATATAAATAATTAGAATGTATTAGTAACGCTTAAGAATATTTTGAATGACCAATCCCTCTTTATTATGGGTGTTCTGAATATGCAGTGAGAAAAAAATTGGGAGAGCAACTGTTTGATCAGAAGCTGATTTCTGTGCAGGGAAAAAATAGTATGTATTTTCTCATACCTGCAAGTAAAAGAGTAAATCCCTCGAGTTTCTTAGGTTATATCTTTATTATGATTTGTAGATTGAGACATGTACACTAGAGTTTTTCTGAGATCTACTTATAATTCATTATATATATATTAGGCAAGACAATAGACACCCCAATTTGTACTGAAAAGTACAATAATTTTATCTAAAAATGTTTCCTTTTTCTTTTACAACCACTAGTAATGTCTATAATTAATATCCTTAGGATATTACAGTATACATTTCCTCCCAGATTTAAATTAACCCAAATTTCTTTTTCTAAAAATGTATCTTTTCAGCTTGTTTTTCTAGCCACAAGATTCTGAAACTGAGATGAAACCATTAAAGCAGGACTTACATACACCATTTTATTTTAGTAACTGAAGAACAGTAATTTTTGTTGATGCTAACATATTAGTTGTGTTCCGGATTGTTTGGTCAAAATGCTATGGTGACATTGCATTCAAAATAATTTCAAATTCATAATGTAAATGAGATACATAATTCTAACCCAGTTGTATGTTTTCTGATTCTCTTTTCTAACAAGGACTTTTTTTTTTTTGAGCTGAAGTCTCCATGAGATCTAAAATTTAACTGAGCTTCGAGGATCTTACCATATTCTTATGTTATCTGTGTATCTATTTATAAGTCTATATTACCCATAAGGTAAGCCACTTAAGGATACAAATAACTTTTGCAAACACTGTTGTAACAGATCCACAGGTATTCTGGCTGCTAAAGAATTCATTTTAGTGAAAGAAAATATTAACATGGGAAAGACCAATCAGTCTTCTGTGACAGAATTTGTCCTTTTGGGACTTTCTGGCTATCCAGAACTTGAGGCCATTTATTTTGTGCTGGTCCTATGTATGTACCTAGTGATCCTGCTGGGAAATGGAGTCATCATCATTGTAAGTGTCTGTGACACCCACCTGCACACCCCCATGTACTTTTTCCTCAGTAACTTATCATTCTTGGATATTTGCTATACCAGTTCTTCTATTCCCCTATTTCTCAACAGCTTCTTAACGTCAAAGAAAACCATTTCCTTCTCTGGATGTGGAGTGCAAATGTTTCTCTCCTTTGCTATGGGAGCCACAGAGTGTGTCCTTCTAAGCATGATGGCATTTGACCGCTACGTGGCCATCTGTAACCCTCTGAGATACTCCATTATAATGAGCAGGACTTCATATGTGCCCATGGCTGCTGGGTCCTGGATTGCAGGGGGTGTCAATTCTATGTTGCAGACCTCTCTTGCAATGCGACTTCCTTTCTGTGGGGATAATGTCATTAATCATTTTACTTGTGAAATCTTGGCTGTCTTAAAATTGGCCTGTGCTGATATCTCCATAAATGTTATTAGTATGGCTATTGCTAATATAATTTTTCTTGTGGTCCCAGTACTTTCCATTTTTGTTTCCTATGTTTTCATTCTCTCCACCATCCTGAAGATTCCTTCTGCAGAGGGGAAGCGCAAAGCCTTCTCCACTTGCTCCGCCCACTTAACAGTGGTGATTATATTCTATGGAACCATCCTCTTAATGTATGCAAAACCCAAGGCTAAAGACTCTTCTGGTGCAGACAAAGTACAAGTCACAGACAAAATCATCTCTCTCTTCTATGGAGTTGTGACACCTATGCTCAATCCCCTCATCTATAGTTTGAGGAACAAAGATGTGAAGGAAGCTATGAAGAATGTACTGTGTCAGAAATGCTCCTCAGAGAGAATGTGAATGTTTTTTAAAGAAATTCCTTTACTCTAAATGCAGGACTAGTTCTCACCTCGAGGTTCCAAAATAAATATAAGGGTCAGTGATACCATTAATTCCTGAAATTCTCATTTTCCTGTTCCTGATATTTAAATGTGAGAGAAATGTAGAGCCTACCATTTTTCTTCATGACTGGATTAAGGAGATGGGACAGCAATTTATGGGTAAAAGGTTCTCATTGAAATCATCCACCTTCTCATGGATAACCGAATTTAGTTTAACTCTGGAATAATGAGTTCTGTAATCTTATGTGAAAGGAAATGTCGTTTTACTAGCTTAACTTCTTGTCTTCTATGTGCATTGGTTTTCTAGTCTCTTATCTTTCTTAGGAAGATAAAGTAGAACTCAACAAAAGTAATTTCTAATGGGTAGTCTTTGATCATAGAAAGGAAGAGTAAGCATTTTAGGATGTTAGGTACTTAGCCTGTGTATATGCCAAAGAGAGACAAGAGTAGTAAAACGAAGCTATTTTTTTAGGGCTGATTTCCTTTTAGCTGCAAACTGGCAGGCACACTTCCTTTTTTTTTTAAAAATTTTTTATTTTTTCAGCATAACAGTATTCATTATTTTTGCACCACACCCAGTGCTTCATGCAATCCGTGCCCTCTACAATACCCACCACCTGGTGCCCCCAACCTCCCACCCCTTCAAAATTCTCAGATCGTTTTTCAGAGTCCATAGTCTCTCATGGTTCACCTCCCCTTCCAATTTCCCTCAACTCCCTTCTCCTCTCCATCTCCCCTTGTCCTCCATGCTATTTGTTATGCTCCACAAATAAGTGAAACCATATGATAATTGACTCTCTCTGATTGACTTATTTCACTCAGCATCATCTCTTCTGTGCAGAAGTGTCTCAGGCAATGTGAGTCATTGTGCCAACACCCCAGCTGATGGGGAGATTTGGCTTATCATAGGTTTAGATAGATGAGGAGTGGCATCTTTGAGTGAAAACCATTGTTACTGTTAAATGACTCAAAAAATTAGTTTCTAAGGAACTTGTTTGCATAATTCTCTAAGAACATAGTAATAATGGGTTTAGAGTGTCACTAATTAGGTATTTTTGCATTTATATGAATTTCCTGTAGAATATGAGCTTTCTATTCTTTCATTTATTCCTTCATTCAATTATTCAAGCAACCAGTATTTACTGAATAGCAATTTTGTGTCAGGCATTATGCTAACTACTGGTAATATAAAAAAACTAAATACATTGAGACAAAACCCAAAACATGATCAAGGAGTGCACAGTCATGTGGAATACAGACTGACAATTTGAGGACAAAATTATTAAAGACTATTCACAGCTTATCCCTTTCCCCTACTTTCTAAGCTGGATCCTTTGTTTTTCATTCATAGTGTGTTAGATATTATTGGGCTGAACAGAATAATGAGTGGACTTGGAGAAGTTTAAATGGGATAAACTGATCTTCATATAGAAGGACTTGGACCAGCTCTAGAAAAGAAATAAGAGAGGACAATGAGATAGAGAGGATAATGCAATGAGGAAGAAAGTAGTGCATACTAGAGATTTGGAAGATAAATACAGGGATGGAAAAGTAAAGACAAATAGGCTTTGCATCTTGCTTTTGAGTAGTGTTCTGCAATGGCAGAAATGGGATAAAATGAAATAAAACAAGTATACAGGGCGCCTGGGTGGCTCAGTGGGTTAAAGCCTCTGCCTTCGGCTCAGGTCATGATCTCAGGGTTCTGGGATCGAGGCCCACATCGGGCTCTCTGCTCAGCGGGGAGCCTGCTTCTCCCTCTCTCTGCCTGCCTCTCTGCCTACTTGTGATCTCTCTCTCTATTTCAAATAAATAAATAAAATCTTAAAAAAAAAACACTAGTGTTAAAAAAAACAAGTATACATTGTGATTAAAATATAGGATGATACTAAAAACAATAAAGTCACAGAAAAACACCTTCCAGGTGTGAATTATAAACATTTTACCTGGTTCTGAAGGATAAGCAATCTTTTCCAAGTGGAAAGTGGGGGACAGACATTCCAGGTAAAGAGCACAACAGAACATTTTCAAAGGAAGACAGGGTTTGGGTGCCTTATTTAATAAGAGGATGTATTTTTACCATGAATAAAAATAGAAGGACTAGTAAGATGGACCCAATAGAAGGATATCATGAATTCAGAACTGGCTTCTTTCTGCTCCCACATTGTTAGGTCCCTTAAAGTTTTGCTGGACTCCA
The DNA here is from genome assembly GCF_902655055.1 of Lutra lutra. Lineage (NCBI taxonomy): Eukaryota > Metazoa > Chordata > Mammalia > Carnivora > Mustelidae > Lutra > Lutra lutra. The sequence continues at coordinate 68,106,411 of NC_062290.1, read as the reverse complement.
ACACTTATTCATAGAAGAAAGCCACACTGCTATGGCTTTCCTGAAATTTTCTTTGGAAAAAAGCTTCCTAGGATGGTATGTCCAAGTGAGGGTTCTTCTTCCCATTTCAGCTCACAGCCACACTCCTTCTGGTTTAAAAGTGTTAAGCTGGGGCAATGGCTATGGACCAATAGGACATAATTAGCCTCTTTTCCTTTGTCATATAAAATACACATCTAATATATTCACAAATGACATAAATTACTTTTTATAGATCTATACACATTCCTGCTCTTATTAGAGAGAAAATGTAGTGGTTTCAAATGAAGACAGAGATTTCCAGATTGTCCAGTTTTTTCTAAATTGATCTACAGTGTCCTGCCTAATAAGATGCCATCTGTATGGGATGGAACTGTGTTATTTTCCCACAGACTGGAATTTATAAAATGAGCCAGATATCAGCTCTTGGGTTTCAGGCTTCTTGGTGGAACACACATGATGAAGAAAGGTTACTTAGTCTTCTAAAACATGGACTTCAATGATATCAAGGATCAAGGTTCTGAGCTAGAAGGTATATTACATCCTTTTGTGGTTAAATATGCCAGTAACACCATAAGAACGTGTTATTTTAAATTGCATTAATGACATAATATGTGCGTGGTCATATAACCTGATTTACATGCAATAGTCCAAGTTACGTCTGTTGTCCCAGTATAATTGCTAATAACACCCTGTTTCAGCTTTGAAAGTTTGCTGATTTGGATGATAAGTGATATTGTGGCCCTTGTCACAGGGTAGTGTTCCTCAGAAATACTGTTACTCCATTTCTATCAGGCTGGGAAATTGGTGGATTCTAAGGGTTTCTTTCTTAGTGAGGTACTAGTGCAATATTTGTATTTTCTTAAATATACATTGCTGTGGCTAGACCTTTTCATTGCTCCATCCTCCAAAAAGGTTATCTTTTGATCAAAACAAATAGAATAAAACAAATATAATATCATAAAGAGGTTTGTGGGAAAGTCAAGTCCTTTCAGCATAAACTTTATGATCATCTGTCAATTTCTACAGAAAAAGCTACTGGAGTTATGATTAGGATTATGTTAATTTTAAAGATAAATTTGGGGAGAATTATTTCAACAATACTAAGTAAATTCATCAACATGGTTTATCTATCCATTTATTTTGGTTTTCTTTAATTTCTCTTAAACAGTTTTATAGTTTTGGTATATAAGTCTTATTTCTAAATAAATTCTGTTTATTCTTTTTTTTTATTATTATGTTATGTTAGTCCCCATACAGTACATCATTAGTTTTTGATGTTGTGTTCCATGATTCATTGTTTGTGTGTAACACCTAGTGCTCCATGCAATACTGTTTATTCTTTAATATTTTTGATGCTTTTTAAAAATTTTTATTTTTTTAAAGATTTGAGAAAGAGAGAGTGAGCGCACAGGAGGGGAAGAGGGAAAAAGAGAGACTCTCAAGCAGATACCATGCTGTGCGTGGAGCCCCACACAGGGCTTGATCTCATTATTCTGAGATCATGACTGGAGCCAAAATCAAGAGTCAGACACTCAACCAATTGAGCCACCCAGGTGCCACTGATGGTATTTTAAAGGGACTTTAAAAAAAACCAAAAAACAGAAACCCTTCTCAGGATTGCTCTATTTGGGGTCTTTTGTGGTTCTGTATAAATTTTTGGTATCTTTCCCTATTTCAGTGAAAAATGCCATTGGGATTTTGGTAGGGATTGCATTGAATTTGTAGATTTGGGTAGTATGGACATTTTAACATTAGTAATTTTTCCAATCCATGAACACAGAATATTTTTCCATTTATTTGTGTCTTTAGTTTCTTTCATTGCTGTCTTATAGTTTTCAGTGTGCTGGTCTCTCACCTCCTTGGTTAAGTTTATTCCTAGGTATTTTATTCTTTTTGATGTAATTGCAAGTGGAATTATATTCTTAATTTCTCTTTCTGTTAATTTATTACTAGTGTACGGAAACACAACTGATTTTTTTTTTTTAAAGATTTTATTTATTTATTTGACAGAGAGATCACAAGCAGGCAGAGAGGCAGGCAGAGAGAGAGGAGGAAGCAGGCTCCCTGCTGAGCAGAGAGCCCGATGCGGGGCTCGATCCCAGGACTCTGAGATCATGACCTGAGCCGAAGGCAGCGGCTTAACCCACTGAGCCACCCAGGCGCCCCCACAACTGATTTTTATATATGGATTTTGCATCCTTCAACTTTATTGAAATCATTTATTAGTTTTAAACTTTTTTGGGGCGGGGAGAGCCTTTGGGATTTTCTATATATAATGCCATGTCATCTGTAAATAGAGATAGTTTACTTCTCCTTTACAATTTAGAAGCCTTTTATTTCTTTTTCTTGCTCATTATTCTGACTATGACTTCCAATACTATGTTAAATAAAAGTGGGGTTATTGAACATCCTTGTCTTGCTTTTGATCTTAGAAGAAAAGCTCAGCTTTTCACCATTGATTATGATATTGGCTGTGGGCTTGACATATATGGACTTTATTATTTTGAAGTATGTTCCCTCTATACGCACTTGGTTGAGAGTTTTTATCAGGAATCAATGTTACTTTGTCAGTTTTTTTAATGGATCTGTTGAGATGGTTACATGAATTTATCCTTCATTCTGTCAATGTGATGTATCATATGATTGATTTGTGAGTGTTGAACTGTACTTGCATCACCGGAATAAATCCCACTTGATCATGGCATATTATTCTTTTTTTTTAAATTTAATTTTAGTTATTTCAGTGTTCCGAGATTAATTCTTTATGCACCGCACCCAGTGCTCCATGCAATACACGTCCCCCTTGATACCCACCACCAGGCTCACCCAACCCCTCACCTCCCTCCCCTCCAAAACCCTCAGTTTGTTTCTCATAGTCTACAGTCTCTCATGGTTTGTCTCCTCTCTGATTTCCCCCAACTCCCTTCTCCTCTCCTTCTGATGTCCTCTATGCTATTCCTTACACCCCACAAGTAAGTTAAACCATATGATAATTGACTCTATCTGCTTGACTCATGTCACTCAGCATAGTCTCCTCCAGTCCTGTCCATGTTGATACAAAAGTTGGGTATTCATTCTTTCTGATGGAAGCATAATATTCCATTATTCTTAATGTATGGTTGAACTCAGTTTGCTAATATTTTGTTAAAGATTTTGCCTGTTTGTTATTTAATTGATTTATTATTTCCTTTCTTTCTTTCTTGTATACCAGTTACATGTGTGTTTTTTTCTGCAGGTGTTGATTCTTTATCACTTTTATTCTATTGTTGAAACTTTTCAGTGTATTTTAAAATTTCTGCTATTATACTTTTCAGTTCTAGAATTTCCATTTGGTTCTTCTTATAGTTTTTATTTCTTCATTGAAATTTGGGATCTTTTCTTTCCTCATGAGCATATTCTCTTTTATTTCATTTAAGCAGTTAAAAGTAGTTGCTTAAGTAGTTGCTTTATCACCCTTTCTGCTAATTCCAACCTTTAGGGTATCACAGGATTAGTTTCCACTGATTGCCTTTTTATCTTTTTTTAAAAAAATTATTTATTTATTTATTTATTTGACAGAGAGAGAGAGAGAGAGAGAGAGAAAGAGAGAGAGATATCACTAGTAGGCAGAGAGGGAAGCAGAGAGAGAGGAAGGGAAGCAGGCTCCCTGCTGAGCAGAGAGCCTGATGTGGGGCTTGGTCCCAGCATGCTGGGATCAGGACCTGAGCCGAAGGCAGTGCTTAACCAGCTGAGCCACCCAGACACCCAAGATTGCCTTTTCATCTTGAGAGTGGGTCACACATTCCTGATTCTTCATTTTTTAAAAAGATTTTATTTATTTATTTGACAGAGAGATCACAGGCAGGCAGAGAGGTAGGCAGAGAGGCAGGCAGAGAGACAGGAAAGGAAGCAGGCTCCCTGCTGAGCAGAGAGCCCTATCAGGGCTCAATCCCAGGACCCTGAGGTCATGACCTGAGCCCAAGGCAGAGACTTAATCCACTGAGCCACCCAGGCACCCTTCCTGATTCTTTATATATGTTGAATAATTCTGGATTGTAGCCTAGACATTGTAAATGTGATAATGTGGAAACCCTGAGACCCACTAAATTCCTCTGAATAGTTTTGATTTTTTGGTTTTAAAATAAACCTGGTTTGACTTAAACTGCTAATTTAGTCTTTTTGTTAATAGTTCACATCTTAGTTCAAGATTTTTGATTTTTATCTTTAGCTCGGCTGTGCATACAAGACACAGGGTTCAGTCAGAGAACTGGACCAAGATTTTTACAGAGAATCTGATGTTTCCTCTTTTGTATTTTGCCCTTTCTGGAGTTCTTCCTGACTTTACACTAGCTGTGTTTTCCCTGAACTCTGAGGTTTGTCTAGAAGGACTGCCAGTTTATTATCAGAGTTTATACCACTCCATACAGTGCCTAATTGAGCCAGTAGGCATAAAAAATTTGAAACTTACACTAAAACATCACTTCTCCAAAGTGATTTTTTTTTTTAGATTTTTATTTATTTGACAGAGATCACAAGTAGGCAGAGAGGCAGGCAGAGAGAGAGGGAGAAGCAGGTCATGGGGCCATGACCTGAGCCGAAGGCAGAGGCTTTAACCCACTGAGCCACCTAGGCGTCCCTCCAAAGTGATTTTTTATAAATTTTTATAAAATTATAAATTTTATAAATTTTTATAAATTTTTATAAATTTATAAAATTTATAAATTTTTATGATTTTTTATAAAAATTTTGTACAAAACTTATCATCTCTGAGATGCTTGAGTTTGATAGGAGCTTATTCAGCCATAGTGAAAGCAGCAGAAATCAGAAGTCCCTCCTTCACATTTTTTTTTTTTTTAGATTTCTTTTTTTTTTTTTTAATTTTTTTATTTTTTCAGCATAACAGTATTCATTATTTTTGCACCACACCCAGTGCTCCATGCAATCCGTGCCCTCTCCTTCACATTTTTTTTATAGATTTTTTTTATTTATTCCACAGACAGAGATCACAAGTGAGACAGAGATCACAAGCAGGTAGAGAGGCAGGCAGAGAGAGAGGGGGAAGCAGACTCCTTGCCAAGCAGAGAGCCTGATGTGGGGCTCGATCCCAGGACTCTGGGATCATGACCTGAGCCAAAGGCAGAGGCTTTAACCCACTGAGCCACCCAGGTGCCCCCCTCCTTCACATTTTATGACTAGATTGTTCACACCTCTTGCATTCTCTGATCATATTTATGTTGTTTCTTTTTTTCCCCCAGATTTTATTTAAATTCTAGTTCATTAATGTATAATGTAATATTGGTTTCAGGTATAGAATTTAGTGATTCACCACTTACATATAACACCCAGTGCTCATCACAATGCCCTCCTTAATGTTCATCACCCATTGAGCCCACCCCCACCCACCTCCCTCCACCAACCCTCAGTTTGTTCTCTATCATTAAGAGTCTCACACAAACTGAGGGTTGCTGAAGTGGAGGGGGGTAGGAGGGGTGGGATGGCTGGGTGATGGACATTGGTGGAGGGTATATGCTATGGTGAGCACTATGAATTGTCTAAGACTGATGAATCACAGACCTGTACCCCTGAAACAAATAACACATTCTATGTTTACAAAAAGAGTCTCATATGGTTTATTTCCCTCTCTCTTTCTCCCCTTCCCATATGTTCATCTTTTTTGTTTCTTAAATTCCATATATGAGTGAAATCATATAGTATTTGTCTTTCTCTGACTGACCTGTTTCACATAGCACAATACACTTTAGCTCTATTCATGTCATTGCAAATGGCAAGATTTCATTCTTTTGATGGCCAAGTAATACTCCATTTTGTGTGTGTGTGTGTGTGTGTGTGTACCACATCATCTTTATCCATTCATTAGCTGATATTTGGGCTGTTTCCATAAGTTGGCTATTGTTGATAATGCAGCTATAAACACTGGGTGCAGGTGCCCTTTTGAAGTATCTATGTACCCTTTGGATAAATACCTGATAGTGCAATGGTTGGATGATAGGGTAGTTCTATTTTTAACTTCTTTGAGGAATCTCCATACTGTTTTCCACATTGGCCGCACCAGTTTGCATTCCCACCAACAGTGTAAGAGGGTTCTCCTTTCTTTACATTCTTGCCAACACCTGTTGTTTCTTGTGTTGTTGATTGTAGCCATTCTGACTGGTATAAGGTTTTATCTCATCATGGTTTTGATTTGTATTTCCTTGAGGATGAGTGATGTTGTGTATCTTTTCATGTGTCTGTTAGCCATCTGGATGTCTTCTTTGGAAAAATGTCTATTTATGTCTTCTTCTCATTTATTAACTGGATTATTTGTGTTTTGGGTCTTGAGTTTGATAAGTTCTTTATAGATTTTGGACACTAACCCTTTATCACATGTCATTTGCAAATATCTTCTTCCATTCCATAGTTTGCCTTTCAGTTTTGTTGATTGTTTCATTCACTGTACAGAAGCTTTTTATTTTGATGGAGCCCCAGTAGTTCATTTTTGCTTTTGTTTCTCTTGCCTCTGGAGATATGTCTAGTAAGAAGTTGCTATGGCTGAGGTCAAAGAGGTTTCTGCCTGTGTTCTCCTCTAGGATTTTGATGGTTTTCTGTCTCAAATTTAGGTCTTTCATCTGTATTGAATTTATTTGTTCATATGATGTAAAAAAGTGGTCCAGTTTTCATTCTTCTACATGTTGCTCTCCAGTTTTCCCAATACCATTTGTTAAAGAGACTGTCATTTCTCCATTGGATATTCCTGTTTTTTGAAGATTGATTGACCATATAGTTGTGGGTCCATTTCTGGGTTTTTCTGATCTGTTCCATTGACCTACATGTCTGTTTCAGTGCCAGTACCATGCAATTTTGTTGATTACAGCTTTGTAATATTACTTGAAGTCTGAAATTGTGATGCCTCCTGCTCTTCTTCTTCTTCGTCTTCTTTTTTTTTTTTTTTCAAGATTGCTTTGGCTATTCAAGGTCTTTTGTGGTTCCATACAAAATTTTAAGATTGTTTCTTCTAGCTCTGTGAAAATGCTATTGATATATTGATAAGGATTGGATTAAATGTGTAGATTGTTTTTGGTAGTATAGATATTTTATCAATATTTGTTCTTCCAATCCATGAGCATGGAAAGTTTTACCATTTCTTAGTGTCATCTTCAGTTTCTCTCACAAGTGTTCTATAGTTACCAGAGTACAGCGTTGTTTCTTAATTTACCTCAGAAACAAGTAATGCTGATATTTGGAATGGAGAATATGCTACAATGAATAAGGAATTTGTAATTCTCCAAAGTGAGAGATGAGCATACCATAGGGTTAAATAATATGGGATAACTCAGTAGTCTGATTTGATATTATTATCCTATTGAGGGTTAAATAGGGCTTTATGTGAAGGTTCATGGAAGGGATTCATTACATTTTGTTATCTTTTTTCTATTTGACTTTTAGTCTCTTTCTACCCTTAGTATAGCCCTAGTCCATTATTTCCTTGATTAGATAAAATGAAGGCTGACTTTCAGAGTTCCCTTCCTCTAGCTACATCATCCCCTTTGATCACTTTTTGCTAATCCTCCCTCCTTTTTGTACCTTATTCAAATATAACCATTTAGGACTCCATGATTAATTACCTTATTTTCCAGAACTCAGAAAACAAATGAAGAAGGCAAGTAATGGAATGAGAAGTAATATTTAAATAAAGCATACATATGTAAAATGTGCTAGGTAACTAGATAATTTATATATACTATTTTTAAGTTCCTTTTCATTAATTAATACTGGTGGAAAGTACAATATATGATTGTCCCTTACTGTCTCATTCAAATATAGACACCCAGAAATTCTTTCTTAATGTCCTATTTTCAAGAAAACAGAGAGCAAATGAGGAAGACAATAGATGGATTGACAGTGTTGTTTAAGAAATGCATAATATATACTATGTGGTGTGCTAGGCATCATATAATATTCTAAAATGATTTTCATTAATTAATAACAATGATATTAATGTTAATGTTGCTTTCATTTTTGTATTGATTACGTCTCTTATTTTTCGACAGTGTATGTGCGTGGTAGGGGCTGGGGATTCAATGCTGCCTATTACATTGTTCCTACTTTCAAGGATTAGCTTCAGATGTCTTTGTAATGTAGATAAGAAAATTTAGGCCCATACATAGTTCTTAAATGACAGCTAAAAGTTAAGTCCATTTTTGGCCTATATTTTCCATGTTAATTTTGAAATATGTTTGAGGATTAAATTAAATATGAAGTGATAGATCAAAAGGAAACAAAGAACTGTGAGAAGTTCTTAAAAAGTGAAGAAAAGATTGTCTACTACTGATGCTGCCATTGCTCTGAAGGAGAATTACCATTTTGATTCTGAATTTTGATTTTGAATCAGTGTCTTTCCATTTGTGCTGCAAACTGTGTGTGTGTGTGTGTGTGTGTGTGTGTGTATGTGTGTGTGTGTTTAAAAAACAAAACAAAACAAATAATCTTTGTATTCCAAGGTATTTTGAAAACATTCTTTAGAAATCTCATCACCCTGTATGTGCAATTAATTTAAAATTTGTTCTTAAAAATGAAATCTGAGTTTATAGTGCAGAATTGGAGTAGAATAAAACCCAAGAGGCAGTTATATCTTACAAACACTACTGTGTATTACAATTCAATAGTCACACAGAGGAGACATTTTTAGGACCTTTTCAGCATATTTTACTCAGTTCTACTTTTATCATCTCCTGTTTTCTCTTACGTTTAATGATTAGCTGTTGTTTTACAAAAGTATTCAGAATTGTAGTTGGGGATGAAATAATATAATTAAAGCCCATTTCTCTTATTTCCCTAAGTGGTATTTCAGATATTTGGACTTGTTTTTTTTTTTTTAAGATTTTATTTATTTATTTGACAGAGAGAGATCACAAGTAGACAGAGAGGCAGGCAGAGAGAGAGAGAGGGAAGCAGACTCCCTGCCGAGCAGAGAGCCCGATGCGGGGCTCAATCCCAGGACCCTGAGATCATGACCTGAGCCGAAGGCAGCGGCTTAACCCACTGAGCCACCCAGGCGCCCCCGATATTTGGACTTGTAATTTTACATTCTTTTTCCATTTCAACAGTTAATGATTGCCCAGTATTTTTTAATTAACTTGGCATTGTACTTAATAAGGAGAACAGTGAGCCATAGTTCTGCCATTGGGAGCATTTCAGAAGCTAACAAATGGTTATAACATAAAAGAAAAATTGCTGTAGCAGGTAAGGGTCAGGATAGCCTAGAAGAGGTAAGAACTAACTCAGTAGAGTTATTGGAAGGCTTTACAGAGGACATAACACTTGACCTATTTCTTCTGTCATTGCTAAGACTTCTCTAGAGAAGGAGAAATCCGACAATGCAGAGGACATAGCATTTGCTATTGTTCTTAGGTGAGAAAGAACATGAAAGAATTGGGTAACTACAGTGAGTGAAGTACAGTATGTGCAAAGGGAATGGGAGCAATACAGGCAAGAAACAAGAAGGTGAAATGTGTAGTTGGAAATGTAGGTTGGATCAAATAAGATCTCTGGGTAAAATGAAAAAGAAACAAGCACAAACAAACATATCAAAAGTATTTCAAATAAAAGCTACTAAAATATATGTTCTATTTGTTGAGTAGCTATATATGTTAGATTTTCTTGGAAAGGCTTAATTAATTAATTTTGTTTTGTTTTGTTCCTGTAAGTTGCGTTTCTTAGACTACTTAGCCCTACCTTTTAATGAGATCATTGTCATTTTCAGAAATTGATATAATTAGACTGGTAAATTCTGTGATTCTATATATTACCATCTTTTATTCTCTCTATGTTGAGAACACTTGCCTCATAATATGTGAGTTTCTTTCTTTTTTCTGTTTATGTTTTCTTTAGTGCCTGAACTCGAGCATATCAGTTTCTCGTCGTTTTCTCCAGAACCAGTGTCTACTCATTAATTTTCCCATAGCACTGGCACTTCCTTATTTCTCAGGTTATAGATGATAGGATTCAGCATGGGGTTGACTACCCCATAGGAAAGGGTAATAAGTTTTTCTGAAGTCACTGTCTTTGGACTTTAGCTTCATGTACATGAAGAGGACTGACTAATAAGATATAGTCACCTCTTATGTGGAAAAGGCGTTTTTCTTCCTTTAGCTGAAATAACTTTCAGTACAACATAGATGATGAAAATAGGGTAAATAGAGGGGTGCCTGTGTGGCTCAGTTGGTTAAGCAACTAGCCTTCGGCTCAGGTCATGATCCTGGAGTCCCAGGATGGAGTCCTGCATAGGGCTCCCTGCTCAGCAGGGAGTCTGCTTTTCCCTCTGACCCTTTCCCTTCTCATGCTCTCTTTCTCTCACAAACTCTCTCTCTCAAGTAAATAAATAAAATCTTTTAAAAAAAGAAAAAATATGGTAAATATAAATTAGAAGGAATGAAGCAAATGAAAATATTACATTGCCCAACATTATTATACTCTTATTCAAGAAAACACTGGTTCAGGCCAGTTTTATTAAAGTCAGTATTGCACACAAAGTGATTAATGACATTTTTTCCATGAAGGAAAACTCTTAATGTGAGTACATTTTGTGTCATTCTATTGAAAAAGCCTAATATCCAGGAGATAGCTGCCATCTAAACACAAAGTGCCTTGTTTATGATGATGCGTGATTTCAGAGATTTGCTGATGACCATGTAGAAGCCATATGCTATCACTGCCAGGAACACACACTCTGTGGATAGACATTTATATAATACAATCTGTGAATGAGAGTTTTTTTTTTTGTTGTTGTTTTGTTTTATGGTAGCAAGTTTGTCAGCATAGAGGGCACAAAAGAGGATGCATACCAGATACCCACAATGAAGAGGCATATGGAGGCAGGCTTCTAGGAGGGTTAAGATGACCAAAGTACTGTTCTCTGGGAGGATCATCAAATATACTCCTAACCAAATGACAAAAAGGAATTTTTTCAGTTCATTTGTACTCATCAGTACTCATAAAGATCTCTCAGAATGTACTCAATTTCAGTTGTCCAATTGGTCCTCTCCATTTTCCTTTTTCATACCTGAAATAAGCCAGAAAAAGAAACAGCATATAAGTTAAATATGTGGTCCCATATTATATAAAATAAAAGGTAAGTGGGGTAGGACATCCAACAACTATGTGAGCGCCACCTAGCCTAGTGGTAACAGCAGTGAGATTAGCTCATGGGATTCCTCTTCTAGCTCATAAAGCAGCTGACTCGCATGGGTAACTTATTAAAAATGCAGGCTTCTGTGTTCGATTTTCTGAGATTGTGATGCACAAGGTCTGAGGCAGGAAAGAGTGATTTGCATTTTAACAAACATCTGCTATTTCTGATGCAATCAATCCATAAACTCGGCTTAAAAATCAATATTTTAGAGAAAACACGCTTTATTTTCTCAACAAAGATTTATTTGATTGTACACTACAACAGTCACTAACAATATCATTTGTTTAGAGTTTTATAGTTTACAAATGTGTTCAAACATATTACTTATTTTATTATCACTATAATTCTCTGAGGAAAATGAAATCCAGAGAGAAGAAATTTATATAAAATTGTTAAGTGAATAAACTGTTATTGAAATCTGTTTTTTTCTGATTTTAAATCTCTATGTATTTCTTAACTACACTTTATTTTCATCCAAAAATTCTTTTTTTTGGTCTGATTGCTATGACTAGAACTTCCAGTACTATATTAAATAACAGTGGTAAGAATGGACATCCTTGTCTTGTTCCTGACTGTAGAGGAAAAACTCTTAGTTTTTTCCACATTTGAGGATGATTTTAGCTGTGGGTTTTTCCTAGAATTTCTTATGTTGAAGTATGTTCCCTCTAAACCTACTTTGTTGAGGGTTTCTGTCATGAATGAATGTTGTACTTTGTCAAATGTTTTTTCTCCATCTATTGAAATGAATCATATGGTTCTATCCTTTATTAATGTGGTGTGTCATGTTGTTGATCTGAGAATATTGAACTACCTGGCATCTCAGGAATAAGTCCCACTTGATTGTGGTGAATGATTTTTTAATGTATTGTTGAATTTGGTTTGCTAGTATTTTTATTGAGAATTTTTGCATCCATGTTCATCAGAGATATTGGCCTGTAGTTCTCTTTTTTTAGTGGAATGTTTATCTTTTTTTTTTTTTTAAAGATTTTATTTATTTATTTGACAGAGAGAGATCACAAGTAGATGGAGAGGCAGGGAGAGAGAGAGAGAGGGAAGCAGGCTTCCTGCTGAGCAGAGAGCCCGATGTGGGACTCGATCCCAGGACCCCGAGATCATGACCTGAGCCGAAGGCAGTGGCTTAACCCACTGAGCCACCCAGGCGCCCTGTTTATCTGGTTTTTATATCATGGTAATGCTGGTCTCATTAAATGAATTTGGAAGTTTTCCTTCCTTTTCTAATTTTTGGAATATTTGAGAAGAGTAGGTATTAAATGTCTTGTAGTGTGGTACCTGGGTGGCTCAATTGGTTAAGCATCCAACTCTTGATTTTGGCTTGAGTCATGATCTCAGAGTTGTAGGATTGAGACTTCCTCAGGCTCTGTGCTCAGTGGGGAGTCTGCTTGAGATACTGTCTCTCCATCTCCTTCTACCTCTCCCTCTGCTCTCTTTCTAAAACAAATAAATAAAATCTTTTTTTAAAATTATGTTCAGGTAGCCCACATCATTAGTTTTGATGTAGTGTTCAGTGATTCTTTAGTTGCATATAACACCCAGAGCTTATCACAACACATGCCCTCCATAATACCCATATCCCAGTTATCCCCCTTCTGGAACCCTCAGTTTGGTTCCTGGAGTCCAGAGTCTCTCATGGTTTTTCTTCCTCTCTGATTTCTTTCCCATTCAGTTTTGCCTCCCTTCCCTATGGCTCTCCATGTTATTCCTTATGTTCCACATGTAAGTGAAATCATATGATAATTATCTTTCTCTGCTTGACTTATTTCACTTAGCATAGTCCACCCCCCCAGTTCCATTCATGTTGATGGATATGGCAGGTATTCATCCTTCCTGATGACTGAGTAATATTCCATTGTATATATGAACCACATCTTCTTTATCTATTCACCTGTTGAAAGACATCTCAGCTCCAAATCCCGAAAAATGGTAGAATTCCATTGGGAAGCCATTTGGCCCTGGACTTGTTTATTGGGAGTCTTTTGATTACTGAGTCTATTTCTTTGCTGGTTATCAGTATTTTCAAATTTTCTATTTCTTCTGATTCAATTTTGGTAGTTTATATTTCTAGGAATTTATTCATTTCTTCTAGGTTGTCCAATTTATTGACATATTTTTCATAATATTCTTTTATAATTTTTTTTGTATTTCTGCAGTGTTGGTTATTATTTCTTCTCTCCTATTTATCATTCCATTTACTCAGATCCTTTATCTTTTCTTTTTTTTATTTAAAAAAAATTTTTTTTAATAAACATATAATGTATTAGCCCCAGAAGTACAGGTCTGTGAATTGTCAGGTTTACACACTTCACAGCACTCACCATACCACATACACTCCCCAATGTTCATAACCCAACCACTCTCTCCCTACCCCCCTCCCCCTGGCAACCCTCAGTTTGTTTTGTGACATTAAGAGTCTCTTATGGTTTGTCTCTCTCCCAAACCAACCTTGTTTCATTTATTCTTTTCCTACCCCACAAACCCCCCATGTTGCATCTCCACTTCCTCAATCAGGGAGATCACATGAAGTTGTCTTTCTCTGATTGACTTATTTCACTAAGCATAATCCCCTCTAGTTCCATCCATGTCGTCGCAAATGGCAAGATTTCATTTCTTTTGATGGCTGAATAGTATTCCATTGTATATATACACCACAACTTCTTTACCCATTCATCTGTTGATGGACATCTAGGTTCTTTCCATAGTTTGGCTATTGTGGATATTGCTGCTATAAACATTCGGGTGCACGTGCCCCTTCAGATCACTACGTTTGTATCTTTATGGTAAATACCCAGTAGTGCAATTGGCTGGGTTGTAAGGTAGCTCTATTTTCAACTTTTTGAGGAACCTCCATGCTGTTTTCCAGAGTGGTTGCACCAGCTTGCATTCCCACCAACAGTGTAGGAGGGTTCCCCTTTCTCTGCATCCTTGCCAGCATCTATAATTTCCTGACTTGTTAATTTTAGCCATTCTGACTGGTGTGAGGTGGTTATCTCATTGTGGTTTTGATTTGTATTTCCCTGATGCTGAGTAACGTGGAGCACTTTTTCATGTGTCTGTTGGCCATTTGGATGTCTTCTTTGCAGAAATGTCTGTATATGTCCTCTGCCCATTTCTTGATTGGATTTGTTCTTTGTGTGTTGAGTTTGATAAGCTCTTTATAGATTTTGGATACTAGCCCTTTATCTGATATTTCATTTGCAAATATCTTCTCCCATTCTGTCGGTTGTCTCTTGGTTTTGTCGACTGTTTCCTTTGCTGTGCAAAAGCTTTTGATCTTGATGAAGTCCCAATAGTTCATTTTTGCTCTTGCTTCCCTTCCCTTTGGCGATGTTTCTAGGAAGAAGTTGCTGCAGCTGAGGTCTAAGAGTTTGCTGCCTGTGTTCTCCTCAAGGATTTTGATGGATTCTTGTCTCACATGGAGGTCTTTCATCCATTTTGAGTCTATTTTGTGTGTGATGTAAGGAAATGGTCTAATTTCATTCATCTGCATGTGGCTGTCCAATTTTTTCAACACACTTTGTTGAAGAGACTGTCCTTTTTCCATTGAACATTCTTTCCAGCTTTGTCGAAGATTACTTGACCATAGAGCTGAGGGTCCGTTTCTGGGCTCTGTATTCTGTTCCATTGATCTATGTGTCTGTTTTTGTGCCAGTACCATACTGTCTTGATGCTTAAAGCTTTGTCTTAGAGCTTGAAGTCAGGAATTGTGATGCCACCAGCTTTGCTTTTTTTTTTTTTTTCAACACTCCTCTGGCTCTTCGGTGTCTTTTGTGCTTCCATACAAATTTTAGGATTATTTGTTCCATTTCTTTGAAAAAAGTTGATGGTATTTTGATAGAGGTTGCATTAAATGTGTAGATTGCTCTGGGTAGCATAGCCATCTTCACAATATATGTTCTTCCAATCAACGAGCATGGAACATTTTTCCATTTCTTTGTGTCTTCCTCAATTTTTTTCATGAGTATTCTATAATTTTCTGAGTACAGATTCTTTGCCTCTTTGGTTACTTTTGTTCCTAGGTATCTTATGGTTTTGGGTGCAACTGTAAAGGTGATCGACTCCTTAATTTCTTTTTCTTCTGTATCATTGTTAGTTTATAGAAATGCAACTGATTTCTGTGCATTGATTTTATATCCTGCCACTTTACTGAATTCTTGTATGAGTTCTAGCAGTTTTAGGGTGGAGTCTTTTGGGTTTTCCAGAAAAAGCATCATATCATGTGCAAAGAGTGAGAGTTTGACTTCTTTGCTGATTTCGATGCCTTTAATTCCTTTTTGTTGTCTGATTGCTGAGGCTAGGACTTCTAGTACTATGTTGAATAGCAGTGGTGATAATGGACATCCCTGCCGTGTTCCCGACCTTAGTGGAAAAAAAATCTCAGTTTTTCTTCATTGAGAGTGATATTTGCAGTGGGTTTTTCATAGATGGCTTTGATGATATTGAGGTATGTGCCCTCTGTCCCTACACTTTGAAGAGTTTTGATCAAGAAAGGATGCTGTACTTTGTCAAATGCTTTTTCAGCATCTATTGAGAGTATCATATGGTTCTTGATCTTTCTTTTATTAATGTATTGTATCACACTGATTGATTTGCGGATGTTGAACCAAACTTGCAGCCCTGAAATAAATCCCACTTGGTTATGGTGAATAATCCTTTTAATGTGCCATTGGATCTTATTGGCTAGTATTTTGGTGAGAATTTTTGCATCTGTGTTCATCGAGGATATTGGTCTGTAATTCTCTTTTTTGATGGCATCCTTGTCTGGTTTTGGGATCAAGATGATGCTGGCCTCATAAAATGAGTTTGGAAGTTTTCCTTCCATTTCTATTTTTTGGAACAGTTTCAGAAGAATAGGAATTAATTCTTTTTTAAATGTTTGGTAGAATTCTCTGGGAAGCCATCCTATCCTGGGCTTTTGTTTGTTTGGAGATTTTTTTTTTTAAGATTTATTTATTTATTTGACAGACAGAAATCACAAGGAGGCAGAGAGGCAGGCAGAGAGAGAGGAGGAAGCAGGCTCTCTGCTGAGCAGAGAGCCTGATGCGGGGCTCGATCCCAGGACCCTGGGATCATGACCTGAGCCGAAGACAGAGGCTTTAACCCACTGAGCCACCCAGGTGCCCCTTGTTTGGAGATTTTTGATGACTGTTTCAATCTCATTACTGGTTATGGGTCTGTTCAGGTTTTCTATTTCTTCCTGGTTCAGTTGTGGTAGTTTATACATCTCTAGGAATGCATCCATTTCTTCCAGATTGTCAAATTTGTTGGCGTAGAGTTGCTCATAAGATGTCCTTATAATTGTATTTCTTTGGTGTTGGTTGTGATCTCTCCTTTTTCATTCATGATTTTATTTATTTGGGTTCTTTCTCTTTTCTTTTTGATAAGTCTGACCAGGGGTTTATCAATCTTATTAATTCTTTCAAAGAACCAGCTCCTAGTTTCGTTGACTTGTTCTATTGTTCTTTTGGTTTCTATTTCATTGATTTCTGCTCTGATCTTTATTATTTCTCTTCTCCTGCTGGGTTTAGTCTTTCTTTGTTGTTCTTTCTCCAGCTCCTTTATGTGTAGGTTTAGGTTGTGTATTTGAAATCTCTCTTGTTTCTTGAGAAAGGCTTGTATCACTGTATATTTTCCTCTCAGGACTGCCTTTGCTGTGTCCCACAGATTTTGAACCATTGTATTTTCATTATAATTTGTTTCCATGAATTTTTTTCAATTCTTCTTTAATTTCCTGGATGACCCATTCATTCTTTAGAAGGATGCTGTTTAGTCTCCATGTATTTGGGTTCTTTCCAAATTTCCTCTTGTGGTTGAGTTCTAGCTTCAGAGCACTGTGGTCTGAAAATATGCAGGGAATGATCCCAATCTTTTGATACCAGTTGAGACCTGATTTAGGACCCAGGATGTGATCTATTCTGTAGAATGTTCCATGTGCAATAGAGAAGAATGTGTATTCCGTTGCTTTGGGATGGAATGTTCTGAGTATATCTGTGGTGTCCATCTGGTCCAGTGTGTCATTTAAGGCCTTTATTTCCTTGTTGATCTTTTTCTTAGATGATATGTCCACTTTCAGTGAGGGGAGTGGTAAAGTCCCATACTATTATTGTATTATTGTTGATGTGTTTCTTTGATTTAATTATTAATTGGTTTATATAGTTGGCTGCTCCCATGTTAGGGGCAGAGATATTTAAAATTGTTAGGTCTTCTTCTTGGACAGACCCTTTGATTATGATATAGTGTCCTCCCTCATCTCTTATTATAGTCTTTGGCTTAAATTATAATTGCTCTGATATAAGGATTGCCACTCCTGCTTTCTTCTGATGTCCATTAGCATGGTAAATTGTTTTCCACCCCCTCACTTTAAATCTGGAGGTGTCTTTGGGTCTAAAATGAGTTTCTTGTAGGCAGCATATTGGTAGGTTTTGTTTTTGTATCCATTCTGATACCCTGTGTCTTTTGATTGGGGCATTTAGCCCATTTACATTCAGGGTAACTATTGAGAGATATGAATTTAGTGCCATTGTATTGTCTGTAAGGCAACTGTTACTGTATATTGTCTCTGTTCCTTTCTGATCTACTACTTTTAGGGTCTCTCTTTGGTTAGAGGACCTCTTTTAATATTTCCTGTAGAGCTGGTTTGGTGTTTGCAAATTCTTTCAGTTTTTGTTTGTCCTGGAAGCTTTTTATCTCTCCTTCTATTTTCAATGACAGCCTAGCTGGATATAGTATTCTTGGCTGCATGCTTTTCTCATTTAGAGCTCTGAATATATCATGGCAGCTCTTTCTGGCCTGCCAGGTCTCTGTGGATAAGTCTGCTGCCAATCTAATATTTTTACCATTGTGTGTTACAGACTTCTTTTCCTGGGCTGTTTATACAAAAAAATAAAGTTAGATACAATGAAGGTTAAAATATGACTATAATAATTATTATATAATAATAATAAAAGAGTTTTTTTTAATGAAAGTTATTGTTAAGATACTCTAGTTTAAGAACGTTAAAAAAGGAAAGGGTAAAAGTTAAAAAAAATTTAGCAGAAGAAAAAAAAATTAAATTAAAAAAATTAATTAACTTTGCAAGACTAAAGAATCATCGGGAGAAAGCCATGAATTCCATGCTTTGCTTTCTCCTCCTCTGGAATTCTGCTGTTCTCCTTGGTAAGTGAACTTGGTCTTAGCTGGATTTCTTGTTGATCATCTGGGGGAGAGGCCTGTTATAGTGATTCTCACGTGTCTTTGCCCGAAGCGGAATTGCACCGCCCTTACCAGGGGCCAGGCTAAGTAATCCGCTTGGGTTCGCTTTTGGGAGCTTTTGTTCCCTGAATGTTTTCCATAGAGTTCGGGAGGATGGGAATGAAAATGGCAGCCTCCCAATCTCTGTCCCGGAGGAGCCGAGAGCTTGGGGCCCCACTCCTCAGTGGGCCCTCAGAGAAAAGTGCTCAATCACTCCTGTCTCCATGGCCTCTGGCTGTGCTCCGAGCTCACCCAGCCTGTGACCCAGTGTCTCTGTCTCTGGCACACAGCTCTGCCTGGAGTCTCTGAACCCTGCAGATCCCTGAGCTCTTCTGGGGGGGGTCTCCCCAGATATTGTGGGGATCCCACTCACGGAGCAGTGGTCTGTGCCACGGATTTCGGTTCAAGGTAATCCCGAGTTGAGAGCTCTCTCCTCGCCTCTGTCTCTGTAGCCGGCTTCCCTACTCTAATACCTGTGAGCTCTGTGACACTCAGACACCCCTGATCCTTCTGTGACCCCATGGGACCTGAGGCCATGCTGTCCCCACGAGGGCTTCACCCCGGTTTAGCCTCTGGAGCGATGTTGCTCAGTGGAGCAGACTTTTAAAAGTCCTGATTTTGTGCGCCATTGCTCCGCCGCTTGCCAGGAGCTGGCCCCTCCCCCCGTGGACTATCTTCCCATCGCTTTGGATTCACTTCTCCGCTGGTCCTACCTTTCAGAAAGTGGTCGATTTTCTGTTTCTAGAATTGTTGCTCTCCTTCTCTTCGATCTCCTTTTGGATTTGTAGGTGTTCAGAATGGTTTGATAAGCTATCTATCTGATCTCCTGCTACCTGATGTCATCTCAGCCTGCTATTTCTCTGCCATCTTGACTCCTCCCCCTCTCTTTTCTTTTTGATAAATCTGGTTAGGGGTTACAATTTTATTAAATTTTTCAAGGAAGCAGCACCTGGTTTCATTGTTCTGGTCTATTTGTTTGCTTGTCTGTTTGTTTTTTTATCACTTATTTCTACTCTAATATTTATTATTTCTTTCCTTCTGGCTTTATTTTTTGTTTGTTTGTTGTCCTTTTTCTAGCTCCTTTAGGTGTAAGGTTAGGTTGTTTGAGATTTTTCTTGCTTCTTTTGTTGTAGGCCTGTATTACTGTAAACTTCCCTTTTAGGGTGGCTTTTGCTGCATTTCAGATGTTTTGGATTATTGTGTTTTCATTTTCATTTGTTTACATTTTAAAAAAATTTATTCTTTGATTTCTTGGTTCACTCATTCATTGATTAGTATCATGTTATTTAACCTCCATGTATTTGTGGTCTTTTCAATTTTTTTCTTGTGGTTGAATTCTAATTTCATAGCATTGTAGTCAGAAAGTGTACATGGTATGACTTCTGTTTTTATGTGTTTGTTGAGGCCTGTTTTGTGACCTAATATGTGATCTGTTCTGGAGAATGTTCTATGTGTACTTGAAAAGAATGTGTATTCTGCCGTTTCAGGATGGAGTGTTTTGAATATATCTGTTAAGTCCATCTGGTCCATTGTGTTATTCAAATCCATTGTTTCCTTGTTTATTTTCTGCTTGGATGATATATCCACTGTTGTGAATGAGGTGTTAAATTTTCAATCATTGTGTTATTATCAATTAATTCCTTTGTGTTTGTTATTGATTAATATATTTGGGTGCTCCCACTTCGGGTGCATAAATATTTGTAATTGTTATGTATTCTTCTTGGAATATCCCTTTTATGACTGTATAATCATAATTTTTTGTCCTTTTTTACATTTTTTGTTTTAAATCCTAGTTTTGCTTTCTTTCTTTCTTTCTTTTTTTTTTTTTTTAGATTTTATTCATTTATTTGACAGACAGAAATCACAAGTATGCAGGGAGGCAGGCGGGGGTGGGGGGGGCAGGCTCCCCGCCGAGCAGAGAGCCCAATGCGGGGCTCGATCACAGGACCCTGGGATCACGACCTGAGCTGAAGGCAGAGGTTTTAACCCACTGAGCCACCCAGATGTCCTAGTTTTTCTGATATATGTATTGCTATTCCAGCTTTCTTTTGACATATATTTCAGTGATAAATATTTCTCCACTCCCTCTCTTCCAATCTGCAGGTAACTTTAGATCTAAAATGAGTCTCTTGTGGGCAGCATTATAGCTGTATCTTGTTTTTTAATCTATTCTGACACTCTATGTCTTTTAATGGGTGTGTTTAGTCTGTTTACATTCAAAATGATTATTGATAGATATGCATTTATTGCCATTTTATTACTTGTTTTATCATTGTTTCTAGAGACTTTCTCTGATCCTTTCTTGCCTTTGTCACTTTTGGTCTCCTTTGAGTTCAAAGAGTGTCCTTTAATGTTTCTTGAAGGGCTGGTTTAATGGTCACAAATTCCTTTAGTTTTTGTTTGTCTGGAAAACTCCAGGTCTTTTCATGTTCTGAATAATAGCCTTGCTGGATAGAGTATTCTATCCAGATATTTTCCATTCAGCACTTTTGATTATATCACGCCACTCTCTTCTGGTTTGCCAAGTTTCTGTTGAGAAGTCTCCAGCTAGCTTTCTGAGTTTTCCCTTGTAAGTTAAGGATTTCTTTTGTCTTGCTGCTTTTTTTCTGTATCAGTCTATTTTGCAAATTTAATTATAATATATCATGGTATTGGCCTCCTTTTGATGATTTTGGTGGGAGTTTTCTGTGCTTCCTGGATCTCCATGTCTTTTTACTTTCTCAGATTAGGGAAGTTTTCTGTTGTTATTTCTTGAAATAACTTTCTATCCCCTTTTCTCTCTCTTCTATTATGAGTCTCCTGTTATATGAATCTTTTCATGTTTGATGGGGTCACTGAATTCTTTAACTCTATTCTTCTGTTGCATAATTCTTCTTTCTTATTTTGTTCAATTTTATTAAATTCCAATATTTTATCTTCTACATCACTAATTCATTCTTCTGCTTCTTCCAGCTTTCTGCTCATTGCATCAAGCCTGTTTCCAATGTCATTGATTGCATTCTTCATCTCTGGTTGATTTATTTTTTTTTAACTCTTTTATCTCTGTGGTAAGGGTCTCTCTGATGTCTTCTGTTCTTTTCTCAAGCCCACTGAATATCTTCATGAGTGTTGCTTTAAATTACCCATCAGGCATGTTGCTTATAGGTATTTTGCTTAGATCACTGGATGCAGCCTTATTTTATTCTTTCAGTTGAGAAATTCCTCTTCTTTGCTTCTTTGAATGAGTCTCTGCCTTCTTCCCTGTGTTAGAAAAGCCAATTATGTCTCCTGTTCCTGAAAGGAATGACCTTATTAAGAACTAGTCATGTAGTACCCAGGACTGGGCACTTTAAGAAGTGTCTGTAGCATGTGTTGTATACACTCTACTGTTGTGTTTTAGCTGCTCTATCCCTCAGGCCAGTCATCTGCTGATGCTCTTCTTGCCTACTGGGTAGTGTTTGGCTCTTGGCTTGAATTTGGTGAGTTTTAGCTAAGTGTGCTCTTGTCTGCTTGTGATATGAGTCCCAACACCACCTCCATGAGAACTGAGGCCCTCTAAGACTCTCTAGTGGGGACATGTGGTGTAGGCAGGGGTTTGTGCTGGTCTTCTTGGAGAGAGGCCCACTATGCTGGGACTGAGCTGAGTGACTAAGAAGGGCAGTCCTGCCAGAGAGAAGGGGGCTTGGTGTAAGCCAGTTAGACAGCCAATGTCAGTGCTGCACTGCTTCCTGCATGTGACTCTATGTTTATGGTGAGGGAAAGGGAGGGAAATGGTGACAGCCAGCTCCTTTGTTCCTAGAGAGGTATCTCTGTGGATGTTGCATCTCAGGGACATGCTCCTAGAAGAGCGAATAATCTCCCCACTGTGCGCCCCAGATGTTCTTCATATCATTATTTCCATGCCATCTTCCCCTGGGATGTTTTTGCCTGCCTTCTCTCCAGGAGCAGTGCCATCTGGGCTCTAGCCCAGCCAAGCTCACTGACCTTTAAAACTCTAGGCTTTAAGCCCCACTGGGTGCAAGAACTCGTGAAATTCAGGCCCTCTAGTTTTTCCAGTTGATGGGTTTGGGGAAATGTTCTCCTTGTACATTTCCCTATGTGTTCCTTTCTCTCTCATCCTTCTCCATGACCAAGGTTCCTGCCCCTCTGCAGGACCCCCTTCTCCTTTTCTTCCCTAAACCACATCTCTGCACTTCCTACCTTCTTCAAGTTGGCCTCTATTTCCCCTTTAGTTGTGGAGTTTTTTCTGTCAGTCTTCAAGTTGATTCTGGGCTATTTAGGAAGATTTGATAGTTACCTAGTTGTGTTTATGGGAAGAAACAAACCCAGGATCCTCTTGTTCCAGTGTCATCTTCCTACCTGTTACCTTTTTAAAAAAAATATTTTATTTATTTATTTATTTGACACAGAGAGAGATCACAAGCAGGCAGAGAGGCAGGCAGAGAGAGAGGAGGAAGCAGGCTCCCTGCTGAGCAGCAAGTCCAATGTGGGGCTCGATCCCAGGACCTGAGATCATGACCTGAGCTGAAGGCAGAGGCTTTAACCCACTGAGCCACCCAGGTGCCCCTGTTACCTTTTGAAGTAGTTTTTCATACTTGTCTATTTTCATGGAAGGGAATTATGAAATCATCATAGTACATCCTTGATGGACTGTTTTACAACAACTGAATGATATTTTTGAAGAATTTATATTAATACAAGAATACTTTTGTTAAAACAGTTATGTGAAAGAAATACAAAAACTAGTCTTCAGCATTGTTTGCAAAGCCAAAACCTACCCAGGAAAACTTACCATGTGTGATAGATGCTGGAAAGATATATCTAAAGAAAATTAACCATAGTATTTTTTCTGAGTTGTCTAAGTTTCTTGAATAAATACAAATACTTATGAAAAACAGAAAATGTAATTTTAAAGAGAGGAAAAATTTGAGATTGGTGCCCAATTATGTTAGAAAGATTAATATATAGTAAAAAGATATAAAATCTCAATTAAAAATTTAAGCAGTGTCTTTAGGTCTGGAGATTACACAGTGAGGCTGAATTGCACTGCATGCCCATGTTTTGTACATCCTAGGTGATAACAGAAAAGATAACTATATTTAAAAATATTTTTTTGGTGGGGGGCACTTTAATGATCCATTTGGTTTGTGGATCCTTTAATTGTGACCTTTAATGAGATAGGTTAAAAAAATAGTAACTAAAACTTTTTTGTCAAAAAATGTAAAAGAATAATTTTATTTTCTTGAAACATTATTCTGATATGATTCACTTTGGTGTTTCACTTAAGTAATGTTGGATATTGGATTTTGAGGATCCCTCATGATTTGAGAGGAAAGGAAAAGAATGGGTAAAGAACTCTGTTCTTGAGAAGGAAGCTTAGTCACATGTTGGCAGACTAGGACCTAAGATGTATAGGAAGCAATTCCTTGTGATCAGATCAGTGAACTTCAGAAACAAAGATGTTGGATATCCAGTTTTAACTTGTTTCTGTTCAGTGCTATGATTTTTCCTTATTGTCTTTAAAGCCATAGTCAAAGTCTGTTTTACCTGGGTTAGTGGTTTTATGGTAAATAAATTATATTAATTGTTTGGGTGAAGCAGTTCAAGGAAGGGAGAGCACAGCCTTAAGAAGTAGAAGTTGGCTGACAATATCTGGGATTTTATACATATATTCACCTTTACCTCCTATTTGTATTAGATAGGTGGTAATTTTATGTCAGTTAAGGTGGGTGATAGGTATATATGTTTAGGTGAATTCTTTTTAAAAAAGTATTTGTTTATTTGAGAGAGAAAGAGAGAGAGGGTGTGTGCATGTGCACACGCAAACGCGAGCAGGCATGTGGCAGGGTTTGACCCCAGGACCTGAGCAGTAACTAAGAGTCAGAGGCTCAATTGACTGAGCCACCCTGGTGTCCCTGTTTAGATGAATTCTTTGGAGATGCTTTCAGTATGAAGTGGGATTGAGTTACAAATTAGGTTGTAGAGTTGCAGTAAGAAAACTGAATAGCTCAGTGGCTTCTAGGTTTCTTTGAATGGTTGCAAAATTTCTAAATTTGTGAATTTCAAAATGCCAGTCATATTCATATAAGTACAGAAAATTCTGATTTTCAACTTCAATAATTTTTTGATTATTTTGTACAATAAAACACTTTTTCTCTTCACTCATTAATTAAAGAAGTAAGAGTCAAATGACTTAATATATATATAATTCTTAAAATAATGCCTGGAGGGGTGCCTGGATGGCTCAGTGGGTTAAAGCTTCTGCCTTCAGCTCAGGTCATGATCCTAGGGTCCTGGGATCGAGCCTGTGTTGCGCTTTCTCTGCTTAGTGGGGAGCCTGCTTCCCTTCCTCCCTCTCTCTGCCTGTCTCTCTGCCTACTTGTGATCTTTAAAATCTTTAAAAAAATAATGCCTGGAAATTTATAAGTTTTTACTCTTACTATTAATAATGAAGAGCTAATGTAGCTAAATGAAGTGTTTCTAATATATCAATAGGACATCGTAGGATGAACAAAGCTATAGACAAAGCCTCTGGACTATATTTGGGTTAAGGATTTCAGCAGTATATGATAATACAGAATGGGTTAAGACACATCCTGATTGGTTATTTGAAATACAGTATGGATCTAATATAATTAAGTCTTTAGGGAATTCTTGAAGTTTTCAAAAGTTTTGAACATCTTTCCCCTGAAGCAATTTAAAGCTATGACTTAGAAAAATGCATAAGTCCCTTAGAGCATGAAATATTTAAATTGCCTTCCTGAGCCCAGAGAAAATTCTTTAGAGGAATTCCTGGTTCTTCACAATAGGACAATGTTTTCACCTGGGCTTGAAGGACAAATGAAATCTTCCATATTTCTCAGACACTGATTTTTATCTTACTTTTGAGCTAGCACAGCCAAAATACACTACCTTTGTAATCAATCATATTTGGCTGTAATGTATAGTTTTTAAAGCAGTTTTCAATAGTACCTTTTCCATCAATGTTTTCCATCAATAAGGCCTGTGACATTATGATTCTCAGTTGCAGTACCTTCAGACATTCTTCAACCTCATGGAAAATTTTGACAATAGGCTGCAAAGACAAGATCAAGGCAAAACGGTCTGCTGTCTGTTACAACTTAGGTGGTTGCATTCAATCTTCCATTTAGAGGTAATTGCTGAAAACATTCTAATAAAACAAATTCAAGGGGATGTCAGTCCAATGAACTGTGTTGAAATAGCCATGTGTTTGTAAGAATATTTCTTACTATAAAGAGTCTAGAGAATAGGAAAAAAAAAATCCAAGAGGATTTTCTTTGATATAGTGAGAAAATGGAGACAAAATTTAAAAATATGACCAAAAGAATAATTTGAATATCAAAAAAGGTAGATATTTAGGTCTAGAATTCATTTTACTGGAAATAAGAATTCATTTAGTCAGAAAATGGTTTCTGGGTCCTTGGTTCAGTAGTACCTACATATCTAATGGTGTCATTTCCCACTAGTCCAGTGAGGTTGCTGTACAATAGGCAGCAGATTTGTACTCTTGATCCCGAATGTAAATAAGCTGTGTCACCAGCGTTCAGATTCTGAAAGTTTACCTCATAGCACCGATTCAGTTCTCTTTGGTCCTGTTTAGCTTTGTCCAGTGCTAATCATGAACAGACAGACAGTCCCTGTCCTGGAGACTTTCACTGGTGGTGCTATTTGGAAAACTCTACTTGGAAAACTTACTTCTTCCTGAATATATACTTTGATTTGTGTAAAAAGTAAATGAAGAGGAGCTAAAGTTCCTTAGATAACAGGGAAGAATTTTGATTTTCATTGTTATAAGAGTATTTGGGGAATTTTTTTAATTTTTTAATTTTTTGTTGTTGTTGGTAATGCATTCCTGTGGAAACTTGAGACGTCATATTTGTCACACACACACAAGCTCCTTTAACTTTTATATGAGTGAATTGAAATAGCCTTTTAAAAAACATGTCAACCTGAGTTTCTTACTTTAAGTGGTGCTGGCCTTTGCTATGGGGGCATAACACTCTTTATTACAATGTGACTAGAGTTTAATAAAACATCCATCTGTGTCAAGAAAATTTTCATTCATGTGATGAAAATTAATAGGTTGACTTCTATTGTTTAAAGAACCTTTTTGTAGAAACATTAACTCTAGTGCACATATGCATGTCAGTAAAAGTCTTAATTTCATTAAAAAAAGGTACATGTTTGCTTCAATAGACATAGTGAACTTGCAGAGTGAAATTGCTTCTTAGTCATCATTTACCAAGGAATTGGGATTTGTCTGGCTAGCATTAAAGAAGGTGAATCTGGGACTCAGAATAAAAGAAGCATGCATTGTTAGGGTATAAAAGAATCCATAAAAGATGAAGTTGATTGAAATAAGGGCAAACATAAGATGAAAGAAGTACCCTAATAATGATCAAAGGCAAATATAAGTAGTTAGAAGCCAGTTAAAATAGATCCAAAGAATTCAAACCTAAAATCCACAATAAGTTTCCTGAATAGGGAAAGATCTTCTACATGTTACATGCCTTTTTGTTTGAGTGAATTAGAGCCTTTGCAATGGATTCTATGTCTGCAAGAAAGGAAATTTGTATGTGCATATGGGAGGGGTGCTATTTGTAAGGAAAATATAAAGGAAATATCCTGAGACTTTGTGAGGCAGAGTCTTTGGATGCAAACCCTACTGTTTCTGATCCCTGAGTGATGGCAGTGAAATATTTGCCTGAAGGATCAACCCAAGGTAAGACGTGTCAAGTGCCCTTTTAGAAAATGACTTTTTGGTCACAGTCTTTCTTTCAATTGAACTTAAACAGGAACTGATTAAAGCGGCAATGAAAAGTTTTTTGCATTAAAAAAATGAGAAGACAAGTCTCAGACTTGTAGACAATATATGCAAGTCATATATCCAAAATATTATTCACAGCCAGAATATATGAAGAACTCTCAAAATGCAACAAAAAGAAAATGAACACTCCAATTAAAATGGGCAAGAAATATGAATGACACTTTACTAAAGGGAATATAAGGATGGCAAAAAACCCCCAAACATTAGTCATTAGGGAAATGTAGATTAAAATTATGATGAAATGGGGTGCCTGGGTGGCTCAGTGGGTTAAAGCCTCTGCTTTCAGCTCAGGTCATGATCCCAGGGTCCTGGGATCGAGCCCCAAATCGGGCTCTCTGCTCAGCAGGGAGCCTGCTTCCTTTCTTCTCTCTCTGCCTGCCTATCTGCCTGCTTGTGATCTCTTCCTCTGTCAAATAAATAAATAAAATATTTAAAAATAAAAAAAATTTAAAAATGTTTAAAATTATGATGAAATGTGGCAATATATACCTATTAGAATTATATATATATATATATGAAAAGCAACTATAACTCCCATACATTTCTGGTAGAAATGCAAAAATGATAACAGCTACTCTGGAATACTGGCAGTTTCTTATAAACTTAAATATGCATGATTCTTTATCCACTATGCCACTCTGAAATTTACCCTAGAGAAATGAAAATTTGTGTTCACACAAAAATCTGGGTATAAATTTTATAACAGCTTTATTTATAATTGCCCAAAACTGGAAACAACTCAAATGTCTTTCAACAGGTGAATAAAGAAACTCTAGGACATCCATACAGTGGAATACTACTCAGCAATTAAATCCTGGATGGAGCTCAAAGGCTTTATGCTAAGAGAAAGAGGCCAGAGACCAGTGGCTCATATGGTTCCTTTAATATGATATTCTGGAAAAGGTAAAACTGTAGAATAAAAAGAACTTTAGTCTTTGCAAGATTTATGAGTCGACGAAAGGATGGACTGACAAGGGATAGCACGAGGGAGTGTTTAGGGTGATAGACAAGTTCTGTGTTCTGATTTGGCAGTAGTTACATGAATCTATACATGTTTTAAAAATTCATAGAACTATATACTAAAAGGGATAAAATCAATTTTACTATATATTTTACTGTATGATAATTATTATGATTTTGTTCTATCTCCCACCAAAAAAAGGATATTTGTTGTAACAAGAAGACTTCATATAATTGGGTTTTACAGGATTTGTACTTGATTTTTGGGCATTCACATAGTCAATAAACACTGGTTGGGTTTATTGCTGACCATTGTCCCATACAAATTTTTATATGTGCATTGGTGAACTTGGACTTACTGGAATAAATAAATTATTATACTTAAAAATTCTTTGAATTCTTACTGGTAAGAGAAAGTAAAATGGAATGGGAAAATCAAACCATTCTGGTGGAATTCTTCCTAAAGGGGCTTTCTGGTTACCCAAGGCTTGAGCTACTCTTTTTTGTGCTAATCTTAATAATGTATGTTGTGATCCTTCTGGGCAATGGCACCCTTATTTTAATCAGCATCTTGGACTCCCACCTTCACACCCCTATGTACTTCTTCCTGGGGAACCTCTCCTTCTTGGACATCTGCTACACCACCACCTCCATTCCCTCCACGCTGGTGAGTTTCCTCTCGGAGAGAAAGACCATCTCCTTCTCTGGCTGTGCGGTGCAGATGTTCCTTGGCTTGGCCATGGGGACAACAGAGTGTGTGCTCCTGGGCATGATGGCCTTTGACCGGTATGTGGCTATCTGCAACCCCCTAAGATATCCTGTCATCATGAGCAAGGATTCCTTTGTGCCCATGGCAGCTGGGTCCTGGATCATAGGAGTCATCAACTCTGCAGTACAAACTGTGTTTGTAGTACGATTGCCTTTCTGTAGGAATAACGTCATCAATCACTTCTCCTGTGAAATTCTGGCTGTCATGAAACTGGCCTGTGCTGACATCTCAGGCAATGAGTTCACCATGCTTGTGACCACAACATTATTTGCCTTGATGCCCCTGCTTTTGATTGTCATCTCTTACTCATTAATCATCTCTAGCATCCTCAAGATCCCTACTTCTGAGGGGAGAAGCAAAGCTTTCTCCACCTGCTCAGCCCACCTGACTGTGGTGATAATATTTTATGGAACCATTCTCTTCATGTACATGAAGCCCAAGTCTAAAGAGACACTTAACTCAGATGACTTGGATGCTACTGACAAACTTATATCTATGTTCTATGGGGTTATGACTCCCATGATGAATCCTTTAATCTATAGTCTCAGAAACAAGGATGTGAAGGAGGCAATGAAACATCTATTTAACGGAAGGTTATTTAGCAAGTGAATGGAAAAGGTCTTGGATTGTGAACACATTGGACATTGTTGAAACTTCAGAATTATGTTAGAATTTTTTTTTTAAAGATTTTATTTATTTATTTGTCAGAGAGAGAGAGGGAGAGAGAGCGAGCACAGGCAGACAGAATGGCAGGCAGAGGCAGAGGAAGAAGCAGGCTCCCTGACGAGCAAGGAGCCCGATGCGGGACTCGATCCCAGGACGCTGGGATCATGACCTGAGCCGAAGGCAGCTGCTTAACCAACTGAGCCACCCAGGCGTCCCTATGTTAGAATTTTTTAAAATTTAATTTAAATTTAATTTAATCTAATCTTTATTTTAACTAATTTAATTAATTTTAATTTAATTTATTCAATTTATTAAATTAAAAATTTAAATTTAAATTAAATTTTAAAATTTATATTTATTAAATTTATTAAATAAATTAATTTAATTTATTTTAACTAATTTATTTCAATTTAATTTTAAATTTAATTTAATTTAATTTTAATTTTTTAGCACTTTCATATATTATTTAATTTTTTTTTAAATTTTATTTTTTTATAAACATATAATATATTTTTATCCGCAGGGGTACAGGTCTGTGAATCGCCAAGTTTACACACTTCACAGCACTCACCATAGCACATACCCTCCCCAATGTCCATACTCCACGCTCCCTCTCCCAACCCCCCTCCCCCCATCAACCCTCAGTTTGTTTTGAGAGATTGAGAGTGACTTATGGTTTGTCTCCCTCCCAATCCCATCTTGTTTCATTTACTCTTCTCCTACCTCCTTAACCCCCCATTTTGCATCTCCTCTCCCTCATATCAGGGAGATCATATGATAGTTGTCTTTAATTTTAATTCAATTTAATTTTTTGGTGACATACATCTTTACAATATCATTACATGCTCATTTTAGAGAATTTGCAAGATACAGGACAGTAGGGTGAGGAAAATAAAGAGATCACCTATTACTCTAACACTAGGAGATGGCTACTTTCAATCATTTTGAACAATATCTTCCATATTCTCTCTCTCTATATATATATTGCAGTTTTGGAATTGGATATTATATGTCATTTTATGTTCACTCTTTTACATAGTCCTAATTTCATAGGCATCACTTCATCAAATCTTTCAAAATAAAGAAGAAGCTCTTTTTTTTTAAAGATTTTTTTCTTTTTATTTATTTATTTGACAGAGAGAGATCACAAGTAGAGAGGCAGGCAGAGAGAGAGAGAGAGAGGAGGAAGCAGGCTTCCTGCCGAGCAGAGAGCCCGATGTGGGACTTGATCCCAGGACCCTGATCATGACCTGAGCCGAAGGCAGCGGCTTAACCCACTGAGCCACCCAGGCGCCCCAAGAAGAAGCTCTTTTTGTGTGTGAAAAAAGCAAATCAGAAAAACCCCCAAATACTATACCCACATTCTGCAGTGGAGAGCCTTGTGTTGTAGTTTCACACTAATCTCAAAATCCTCCTAAGTCTTTAGAGACTATTTTCTTGCTCAATACTTGGAATGTTCTTCCTGTATAACTAAGGGTGCGAAGCATTTGGGACTATCGAGGGCATGGATAAGTGGACCTTAAGGGTGGAGCCTATGCAATCCATTAGGATATCCTTGTTTTATCTCCTTTCTTTGTTTCAGCTTACATGTTAGCTCTAGCATAAAGAAAATTTTACAAAATTAAAACTGGGTTAGAAAAGCAGTCTACTGGTCTAGATAATAATGTGGACAAGTGTTTGGTTGGATGGGGTCATACCCGTGCCCATTTAGGAGAAGCCCATTTCTTTGATACCCTGAGGTCATTCCAATATTTTCCAAAACTTAGAAGAAGCTCTAAGTTCTTGATTTTTGGTGTAGACCTGCATCAATGTCTTGTCTCTGTTACTAATAACTTTGTGACCTTAGTAATCTGAGGTCTCAGTAGAAGATTGAGGGATGTCAGATAGGATGTGACATTATCTCGATTTTTGTTGGCTTTCTTCTCAAATTTTTGCTCTATTTGAAGAACATTTCTAATTTATAGGAGAGAGAGTGTGTGTTCAGGAGCAAGGCACATTCTAGGAAATCCATTTGGCTGGATAAATTTTATATTGATGGAACAGTGAATTCAGAGGATGTTGGGCATTAACGTGTTTTACATAGGCAAATAAATATTTTTGGGATTTGGGTATATAGTAATGTCACTTTTCCAAATTCAGTTTTAATTTTAGTGGCAGGAATACCAGTCATAAACTCTTTTTAATTACCTTCAGCTTCAATCATAGTTATTCACAGATTAAATCTGATGACAAAGTCTATTATGACTATTGATGTATCAGTTTCACACCTTGGTGAAATATACTATAAAAACCTATTAGTTTCCATATACATGCTCATAGGACTTTTTTCTCCTGAAGAATTTCAGGTAGGTGGAAAACCTCTAGAGTCAAGCATATTGTATTTGACCTACAGGCCATCGTGGATACTCAGACTCTACTTTTGTTTTTTTCTCAGAGCCTAAAATCAACTGCTTCCATGCTTTTTGGGGTGACAGATCTAGGTTCTGGTCTTATATCAGACTTACAAATTTTTTATAGAAAATTAATTAAAGCAAGTAGAAAATTAAAAAAAAATTTATTTATTTGACACAGAGCAAGGGAGAGAGAAAGACAGAGAGCAAGCACAAGCAAGAGGAACAGCAGGCAGTGGAGAAACAGGCTCCCCACTGAGCAAGGAGCCCAGTGTGGGGCTCCATCCCAGGGCCCTGGGATCAAGACCTGAGCCGAAGGCAGCCGCTTAACCAACTGAGCCACCCAGGCGCCCCAAGTAGAAATTCTAATATGCATATTTCTTCCCATAGGAAAAGACCAGGAGTGTTTTCTCCCTCTCAGCATTGTAGAATAAAGGTCTGAAGGTCTGAAGAAAAGAAAGGCGAGTCATTTGTCTTGATGTACCCATGTATTTACATTTGCTGGGCAAATATGTTATCACTACATGTCCTGGAACAATTTCCAGGATTCTGAGTCACTTGTCATTTATACTTCCATAGCACACTAAACTGTCATTTTAGTTGCAGCAGTTATCCCCTTTTATTGAAACCATGTGATTACGTTTTTCTCACTACCTATTGGACAGGTAGAGACTACGTCTTGGGCATTTTTATATTCATAATATTCTTACTATCATCTTCATTGAGTAGGTGTGCAACAAGTGTCACGTAAACAGAGGTTATCAGAAAATATAAAGCACCAAATAGAAACATGGGTAAATGACATGAGTACAGAACACATATAAAAGAA